>NC_136987.1:2787984-2792984 GCF_032717465.1 Coenobita brevimanus
CACGGAACAAGTGTGGTACATGTCGCAAGCAAGTTCCAACACAGCCGCCCCCTCAAAGGTTGGAACAAATCCTCCTCCTCGCCTCCCTCACCTTACAGACCTCCCTCCTTCCTTCCTTCCTTCTTTCCTTCCCTTCCCTTCCTTCCTTATTGCCTTCGCTCTGTCCTTTCTTTTTCACTCTTCGTTGTCATTCCTTCCTTCCCTCCCTCTTCCCTCCTTCCTTCCGTCCTTACTTTTCTTCCTTCTTTCTTCCTATCATCTCTTCCCTGCCCCTCTCTTTTTCGTCCTTCATTCTCCTTCCTTCATTCCTTACTCTTCTCCTTCATTCCTTTCTTCCTTCCTTCCTTGTCTCCCATTCGCTCTTCGCTCTCATTCCTTCCGTCTTCCCTTCCTCCCTCCTTCCCCTCCTTCATTTTATCCTCTGTTTCTCTTACCCTCCCTCCTTCCCTTCCTTTTCTCCTTCCTTCTTTTCTTGCTACCTTCCTTCCTTTCTTCTTCTCTCCTTTCTTTCCTTCCTTTCTTTTTTCATCTTCCCTCCCTCCTTAAGTTCCTCCCTCTTTTCCCTCCCTCCTTCCTTCACTCTTCCTTCTTTTCTTGCTAGCTTCTTCTCTCCCTTCTTTCCTTCCTTTCTTTTTTCATCTTCCCTCCCTCCCTTCCTCGTTCTTCCTGACGTTCCTCCCTCTTTTCTCCTCCTTCCTTCCTTCCTCCTTCCTTCACTCCCTCCCAATGAGCCAGAAACAAGACTGAAACAAATCAAGCATTTTTATTTATCGAGTAATTACCAACAGACCTCTCGCAGGGAGGGAGGGAGGGAGGGAGGGGGGAAGGAAGGAAGGAAGGAGGGAGGGAGGGAGGGAGGGAGGGAGGGAGGAAGGAAGGAAGGAAGGAAGAAAAGAAAGTAGGGAAGAAGGAAGAAAGAAAGAAAGGAAGGAAGGAAAGGAAGAAAGGAAGGAAGGAAAGAAAGAAAGGAAGAAAGGAAGGAAGGAAAGAAAGAAAGGAAGGAAGGAAAGAAAGAAAGGAAGAAAGGAAGGAAGGAAAGAAAGAAAGGAAGGAAGGAAAGAAAGAAAGGAAGGAAGGAAAGAAAGAAAGGAAGAAAGGAAGGAAGGAAAGAAAGGAAGGAAGAGAAAGAAAAAAAGAAAAACAAGCTGAAACGAACGAAATCAAAACGAACACACACACACACACACACACACACACACACACACACACACACACACACACACACACACACACGTCTAAAAATAAAGGAGCACCTAATATACTATCATCAATAAAGGAGAAGCCATCAATAAAGACAAGATACTTATTGCAAAGGAACGAAGCATTATGGAATTTAATATACAGTACAATGAGAGACTAGATTGTGTGTGTGTGTGTGTGTGTGTGTGTGTGTGTGTGTGTGTGTGTGTGTGTGTGTGTGTGTGTGTGTGCATCCTATATATTTATTTACCGGGTATATGAAACACACACACACACACACACACACACACACACACACACACACACACACACACACACACACACACACACACACACACACACACACACACACACACACACACACACACACACACATCCCTCTACCTATCAATCTATCTATCTATATCTATCAATCACTCGGTAATATATTGTGTATGTGTGTATGTATTCATCTACCTACATTATCTCTCTCTCTCCCTCTCTCTCTCTCTCTCTCCCTCTCTCTCTCTCTCTCTCTCTCTCTCTCTCTCCTCGGTAATCTATTGGGAATGCGTGTATCCATCCAACTATCTATCTATCTATCTATCCATCCATCCATTCATCTATCTATCCACCTATGTATCTATCTATCCATCCACCCATCCATCTATCTATCCATCCATTCATCTATTTATCCACCTATGTACCTATCTATCTATCTATCCATCTATCTATCTATCTATCCACCCATCCTTCCATCTATCTATCTACCTATCCTCCATCCATCCATCCATCTATCCCTATGAACTATCTACCTATCTATCTATCTATCTATCTATCCACCTCTCGTACGGAAGGGGACAAGGAAGGATGGTGCTAATGAGGGCAATTACGCAAGACTTGGGTCATGTCCGCCATTTTTGTTCCTCAAGGGGGTAGTTGTTGTTTGGGGGTCAGAAGTTGTTAATGAGGAGGGATGCAGGTGTCCTTGAACGTGGCTACCTGTCTATCTATCTATCTATCTATTAATGTCTGTCTGCCTGTCTTCAAGTTGGTCCATTTGTCTGTCTATCTATTATCTATCTATCTATCTATCTATTCATCAGCCAGTCTGTGTATCTATCTATCTATCTATCTATCTATCTATCTATCCATCTATCTATCAATCCATCTATCTACTCATCAGCCAGTCTGTCTATCTATCTATCTATCTATCTATTCATTCATTTATCTATTCACCTGCCCGTCTCTATGTATCTCTATCTATCTATCTGTCTATCTATCTATCTGAAGAAAGTTGCTAGTTGTTAGGGTTGAAATGGAGACTATCTAACCATCTACATCTATCTATCTATCTATCTATCCATGAATTATCTATAACTACCTACAAATCAATCTATCCGTCCCTATCAATATCTCAAATCATTTTATCTATCTACATTTTCTGTCTATCTATCGGCTATCTATTTTATCTATCGATTTACCTGTAAGTCTATCTATCCATTTCTTCTGCTTTGGCTACTTTAATTTCTGTTTATCGATTCTCTCTCTCTCTCTCTCTCTCTCTCTCTCTATCCCATTGTCCTTCCTCTCTCCTCTCATTTTCCTTCCCTCCCTCCCCCCCCCCTCTCTCTCTCTCTATTCCACTGTCTTTTCTCTCTCCTTCCATTTTCCTTCGCTCTCTCTCTCTCTCTCTCTCTCTCTCTCTCTCTCTCTCTCTCTCTAATCTCTTTAATCTCTCTAAACATTTTCTTTACCTCCCTGACGAAGCAGTAACGAGAGTCGTAAAAATAGATGTCTTTATCTCCCTCTCTCTCTCTCTCTCCCTCTCTTTCTCTCTCTCAGTTATGGTTAAAACGCAAATAATTCTCTGACTATTCTCTCTCTCTCTCTCTCTCTCTCTCTCTCTCTCTCTCTCAGTTATGGTTAAAACGCAAATAATTCTCTGACTATTCTCTCTCTCTCTCTCTCTCTCTCTCTCTCTCTCTCAAACTCGCCATCATCCCTTTACCATATACCTCCGAACATACACTACACATGATGCTAGTCACGAAGAAGTGCTATGGAAAGGACGCAGAGCCGTAGCACTTACTCCGCCACTGAGCTACGTGAAATAAGCTGCCAAAGGACGAAAATCTGGGCCAAGTTAAGGTGAAAGGCGTATAGAGAGGGAGTGTAAGGTGTGTGTGGTGTGTGTGTCTATGTAACTCTATATAACTCATTCGGAATAGGTTTGGGGCTACAATAGGAAAGACAGCTACTACTACTACTACTATGACTACTACCACTGCTTGTGCTGATACTGTTACCACTAATAATAATAATAATAATAATAATAATAATAATACCACTTCAGGTATTAATACTACTATGACGATGATGATAAATAATAATAATAATAATAATAATTAATATTAATATAATTTCATACCACCACCACACCCACCACCACAACTACTCCCACCACAACCACCACACTTTCCTACACAAATGCACCACGTAATCTTTGGTGTGAATATCAAGGTAAATACACGGAACTTGGTGTGAATAGGCGCCGCTACACAAGTCGGAATTATTAATGTTTTGGTTCATTACGTACGGGTTATGTTGGTGACAGGGCACACTCTCTCTCTCTCTCTCTCTCTCTCTCTCTCTCTCTCTCTCTCTCTCCATTTCTCTCTCCTCCTCCTCTTCTACCTGCCCTTCCTTCTCTTTCCTTCTCCTCTTTCCTTTTCTTACACCACACTCCCTTCCTCCCTCCTTTCCCTCCTCTCCCCTTTCTTCCTCCCTCCTTTTCCTCCTGTCCCCTCCCCTTTCTTACCTCCCCCCCTCCCCTCCCCCTCCGCCACGTGTACCTCATTACTCGCTGCCTCCCCATTAACACCCCTTCCCCCCCTCTCTCTCTCTCTCTCTCCTCGTCCCCCCATCTCTCCCCTTTTCCCCTCTCGTCTCCCTCGCCCCTTCCCCTAATTTTTCTCCCCTCCCTTCCCCTTCCTTATTTCCTTTTCCCCTTCCCCCTCCTTATCTTCCTTTCCCATTCCCCCCTCCCTTTCTCCCCTCTCTTCCCCTCCTTCCCTCCTCTCTTCCCCCTCCCCTCCTCCTTCCCTCTCTCTCTCTCTCTCACCCCCTCCCCTCCCTCCCTGTCTCTCCCCCTTCCCCTCCCTTCCTCCCTCCTCCCCTCCCCCAATCTTCCCTCCCTCTTTTTTCCAGGCTCGACCACTGTTAAAATAGAGCGTCTTTGATTTTAACACCAAAAAGTGAGTGAGTGAGAGAGAGAGAGAGAGAGAGAGAGAGAGAGAGAGAGAGAGAGAGAGAGAGAGGAACACACACCCCTTCATTCTTTCTTAATCCCTTACACGTTTGCCAAATACACAAAAAAATTATCTCTACTGTTTCTCTCCCTTTATTCTCCCTTTATTTATTATTCAGTTTTTCTCCCTTTTACTCAGTTCTTTATTATTCCCTTTCCCTCCCTTCACAATCATTTATTTCTTTATTTTCAGTACCTCTCCCTTTTTCTCCACTTGTCATTCAGTTAATCTCCCTTTTTCTTCTTCTTTATTACTCCCTTTTCTCCCTTTATGTCTCAGTACCTCTCCCTTTTTCTGTACTTATCATTTCGTTAGTCTCCCTTTTTCCTCTACTCTTCTTTATTACTCCCTTTTCTCCCTTTATTTCTCAGTATCTCTCCCTTTATCTCTACTTACCATTCACTTAATCTCCCTTTTTCTCTTCTTTATTATTCTCTTCTCCCTTTATTTCTTAGCATCTCTCCATCTCTACTTATCATCCAGTAAATCTCCCTTATTCCTCTTCTTTAT
>NC_136987.1:2802984-2810484 GCF_032717465.1 Coenobita brevimanus
TGGTGGTGGTGGTGGTGGTGGTAATGATGATGATGATGATGATGATCATGATGGTGATGATGGTGGAGGTGATGATGGTGATGGTGGAGGTGATGATGATGATGGTGATGGTGGAGGTGATGATGATGATGGTGATGGTGGTGATGATGATGATGATGGTGATGATGATGACGATGATGGTGATCCTTGAGATGGAGTGATTGGATAGACAGACATGAGTGGGGAGGTGAAGAGGGCTTGATCTGGTCGAGGAGGAGGAGGAGGAGAGAAGGAGGAGGAGGAGGAGGAGGAGGAGGAGGAGGAGGAGGAGGAGGAAATATTGAGATGCAGAATGGAAGGGAAACTGAAGGAATAAATGGAGAGAGAGAGAGAGAGAGAGAGAGAGTAAAGTTAGAGAGAACAGTTGGACAAGAATCTGATTAAGGGAATGAAGAAGAATAGAAATGAGAGAGAGAGAGAGAGAGAGAGAGAGAGAGAGAGAGAGAGAGAGAGAGTCAAGGCTAGCCCTAACAAGCTCTAATCCTCTATAATTGCTCAAATAATTCTGTTTACCATTATCGGACCACAAGATAATTAATAAAGAGAGATTAGAGCAAATTGGAGTAAACATGCGCTCTCTCTCTCTCTCTCTCTCTCTCTCTCTCTCTCTCTCTCTCTCTCTCTCACAGCATCACCTCTAATTTTGTCATTCGTTTTCTTGTGTTTGTCTCCTCTCTCTCTCTCTCTCTCTCTCTCTCTCTCTCTCTCTCTCTCTCTCTCTCTCTCTCTCTCTCTCTCTCTCTCTCTCTCTCTCTCTCTCTCTCTCTCTCTCTCTCTCACAGCATCACCTCTAATTTTGTCATTCGTTTTCTTGTGTTTGTCTCCTCTCTCTCTCTCTCTCTCTCTCATTCTCTTTCACCGCCTCTCACTTCAACTCAGTCGCTCTCATCTCTCACTCAATCATTTTAAATCTCCCTCCTCTCTCTCCCTTTCTCCCGGAGTCTCTCTCTCTCTCTCTCTCTCTCTCTCTCTCTCTCTCTCTCTCTCTCTCTCGTACACCACTCCTACAATCTTATTTATATACGAATGAGTCTCCTTGGTTACTAGTCAAATCGAAACATCCAATCTGACTACACCTGGCCACCACCTGAGCTGAAAGGGGTTAGGGATCTTCGTCAGGTGAGAGTGAGCGGAGTATAGCAGTGAAAATAAATCGCTCAGAAAAAGGAGTTGAGGGTAATGTGGATATACGGAGATGACGTCACTGTGATTATCTATTTGTCTATTGTCTATCTATTTCTCTTATGTGTCTATCTCTACTAATTCGCCTCCCTCCCTTCTTTCCTTCCTATTTTCCTACCTACCTACCTGAGTTCCTTCCCTCCTTCCTTCCTGTCTACCTTCTGACCTACCTACCTACCTAACTTACCTGTCTATCTATCTTCCTTCCTTCCTTCCTTGTTTCCTTCCCTCTTTCATTTACCCATTACTTCCTCTTACCTCTCTTCCTTCATATCTTCCTTCCTTCCTTCCTTTCTACCCTTTTTCCTTCCAATCTAACCTCATTCTTTCCTTCCTTCCTTCAATTCTACCGTCATTCCTTCCTTCATTTCTACCCACCTTCCTTCCTTCATTGCTACCATTCTTCCATCCTTCCTATCTTGCTTCATTCATTCATTTCTACCCTTCCTTTCTACCTTCCTTCATTTCTACCCTCGTTCCTCCCTTCCTTCATTTCTACCCTCCTTCCTTCATTTCTACCCACCTTCCTTCCTTCCTTCAATTCTACCTTTATTCCTTCCTTCAATTCTACCTTTATTCCTTCCTTCGTTTCTACCCTCCTTCCTTCCTTCCTTCATTTCTGCCTCCTTCCTTTCTTCCAATCTACCCTCATTCCTTCCTTCCTTCCTTCTATTCTTCCTTCCTCCATTTCTACCCACTCTCATTCCTTCCCTCATTTCCACCCACCTTCCTTCCTTCATTTCTACCCTTCCTTCATTCATTCATGATTTCTACCCTTCCTTCCTCTCCTTCCTTCTTCCATTCTTCATTCATCCATTTCTACCTTCCTTCCTTCTTCCTTTCCTTCATTTCCACCCTTCTTCCTTTGTACCCTCCTTCCTCCCTTCCTTCATTTCTACCCTCCTTCCTTCCTTCCTCACTCAATAACCTGCTCCTTGGGAATTAAAGGTAAACTTCATTCATCACCTTAATTCTCTCTCTCTCTTCTCTCTCTCTCTCTCTCTCTCTCTCTCTCTCTCTCTCTCTCTCCATATTTTCTCCTTCAATCATTTCTCTTTCTTTCCTCCTTTCCTCCCCTCTTCCTTTATTCCTTTATTTTCTTTTTTTCCCTTTCTTCTGTTTCGGAGAGAGAGAGAGAAAGGTAAAGAAGGGAGAGAAACGAAGAGGGAATAAAGAGAGTAGAGGAAATGTAATATGCAGGTGAGAGAGAGAGAGAGAGAGAGAGAGAGAGAGAGAGAGAGATCCACGTGTCCTTGCTCTAATATCCCCTTCCTCACTCTCCTTATTTCCTCCCTCTCCCTTCTCTCCAAACATCACCTCTCACCCTCTCTCTCACATAAATATAAATTATCTTCTCCCTCCATATTACATTCTCTCTCTCTCTCTCTCTCCTTTCCTCCACACTCCCTAGCGTCCTTCCTTCTGCTGACTCTCTCTCCTCACCATCATTTTCTCTCCTTCTCTCCCTCTTTCCTTCACTTTCTCTCATGTTCCTCCGTCCTTCCTCTTTTACTTCTAGCACTTCCTCCTCTCTCTCTCTCTCTCTACTACTTCACCCTCTTTCTTCCCTCCCTCCCTCTCTCCCTCTGTACAACTTCACCCTCTCCATCAATCTCCCTCTTTCCTCCCTTCCTCCCTCCCTTCGTACTGCTTCTCCCTCTTCCCTCCCTCCCTCCCTCTGTACAACTTCCCCTCTTCTCTCCATCATTCTCCCTCTTTCCTCCCTACAACTCCCTCATCTCTCCACTCTCTCCCTCTTTTCTCCCTCCCTCTGTACAAGTCACCCTTATCTCTCCATCATTCTCTCCCTGTCCTCCAACCTCCCTCATACCCCTCCCTTCCCTCTCTTTCTCCTGATATACAAACTCGATCAAGGTAAACAGCCCTAATCTTACCCTGATACACCTCACCACAAGTATATCTCATCCCCTTATACTCTCCTCACACTATCATCATACACCGTTATACTCCTTCGTTATATTCTCTCTCTCTCTCTCTCTCTCTCTCTCCCTCTTTAATCTTATATTCCTTCGTTTCTCACATTTCCTTCCTTCATTCTTCTTCTTTGCTGGTTTCCTTCCTTCTGTTTCCTCCTCTCTCTCTCTCTCTCTTCCTTTCCTTCCACTGTTTCAAAATTCCCCTTCCTTATCATCATCATCATCATCATTATTATCATCATCACCATCATCACCATGTCTCTTTCTCCTAATCTCATTCTTCCTCCTCCTCCTCCTCCTCCTCCTCCTCCTCATCATCATCATCATCATCATCATCATCATCATCATCATCATCATCCCAACTCTCTCCCACTCTCATTCTCTTACTGCTTCTTCCATATCCTCCGTCCAAATGTCTTCCTTTCCCTTTCACCTCTCCCTTTTCATCTCTCTATCATAACCCATTCTTCTTTTACTCCTTTCTTTCTTCCACTTCTCCTATTTCTCCTATTTTCTCAAATCTCTCTCCATCCTACAAGTTCCCTCACTCTATCATCATACTCCTTCGTCATATACCCCACTCCATTTTCTTTATTAATCCATCTTCTTTAGTCACACCCTCTATTTTCTTCTCTCCCTCTCTCGCCTCTTCTTAAATATCTCTTTTCTCATCTTTTTTTTCCTTTTCTTTTCACTAGCTTAATGTTTCTCTCTTTCTTTCTTTCTTTTTTTTTTGACATCTACATAATGATATCCATTCTCTTTCCGTATCGTTCATACTGCCTCCATTTTCCTCCTCTCTCTCTCCCCCCCACACACACTCATCCTTCCTTTCTTCTTTCATTATTATCAGTCTTTCCTTACGTCTTTCTCTCCTTCAGCCTCTTTATATTTCCCCCTTCCTTCCTTCCTTCTTTCCTTCCTTCCTTCATTTAGTCAGTCCATCCATCCATCCTTCCTTTCTTCCTTCCATCCATCCATCCATCCAACCATCATTCTTCCCTTCCTCCCTCTCTTCTTTCCTTCCCTCCCTTCCTTCCTTCATTCCATCCATCCATCTTCCTTCCATCCATTCATCTTCCTTCCATCCATCCATCCATCCTTCCTTTCTTCCTTCTTTCCTTCCATTCATCCATCCATCCATCATTCTTCCCTTCCTCCCTCCCTTCCTTCCTTCCATCCATCCATCTTCTTTCCATCCATCCATCCATCTTCCTTCCATCCATCCATCCTTTCTTCCTTCCTTCCCTCTCTTCCTCCCTCCTTCCCTTCCCTCCTTCCTTCCTAAACTAAACCATTTTCTTGCTACTACGTTTACATTATCCTTCATTCTCTCCTCCCCTCCAAACCCATCTTTATCTTTCATCATCATTCATCTTTATTCACATTTTTCCCTTCATCTCTCGCACTCCTAGTCAGTCTCTTCCTTCCCCCATCCTCTAAATATTAACTTTCTTACCTAATTTCTTTATGTTTCCTTCGATTTTCTTCTCCCCCTCACACTCATCTACCTCTCCTCCTCCTCCTCCTCCTCCTCCTCATCATCATCATCATCACCAACATCATCGTCTTCTTTTTCATCACCATCATCTTCTTCCTCTACTTATCATCATCATCAACATTTCATCATCATGGTCATCATCTTCATCATCACAGCCACCACCATCATCACCATCCTTCCTATCCTCCTCCTCCACCAATCCTCTCCCCATGTTTCTACTCCATACTTCCTCCCCATTCATCCTCACTTCTCCCTACACCAATATCTCTCCTCTCCTCTCCTCTCCCCCTTCCTCTCCTTCCTGTCTCCCATCGTCCTTCTCCCACTCTCCCTACCCCTCCTTCCTCTCCTCCAATAATTCCTCCTTCCGTCCTCTCCTCTCCTTCCTTCCCTCTTCCATCTTTTCCACTCAACCTCTATATTGTCTTCCGCCATTCATTTCCATACTCTCACTCCCTTTCTTCATCTTCCTTTCTTCCTTCTTCTCCTCTCCTTCCTTCGTTCGTTCCTTCTCTCCTTCGCTCTCCGCTCCTTCCTTCTCTCCTTCCTTGTTTTCTTCTTCTCCCCTTCAATCCTTCCTTCCATTCTCCTGTCTCTTCGTCTTCCCTTCAATCCTTCCTTCCATTCCTCTTCCCTTCTTTCGTTCCATCCTTCCTTTTTCCCTTCTTCCTTCTCTTCCTTTCCCTCCTTCATCTCCTCCTATCTTCCTTTCTCAATCCTAAATTTCTCTGCCTTCTTTCATTCCTTCTTCCTTCCTTTCTCTCCTTCATCTCTTCCTGTCTTCGTCTCTCACTCCTCCACTCCTCTGCCTTCTTTCATCTCTCCTTCCTTTTCCCCTCCTTCCTTCTCATCCTTTCCCTCCTTCATCTATTCCTCTCTTCCTTCCTCACTCCTCTGCCTTCTTTCATTCCTTCTTCCTTCCTTTCCCTCCTTCATCTCTTCCTGTCTTCCTCCCTCACTCCTCTGTCTTCTTTCATCTCTCCCTCTTCCTTCCTTCCCTCCCTCCTTCATCTCTTCCTGTCTTCCTCTCACTCCTCCACTCCTCTGCCTTCTTTCATCTCTCCTTCCTTTTCCCCTCCTTCCATCTCATCCTTTCCCTCCTTTATCTCTTCCTCCCTCACTCCTCTGCCTTCTTTCCTCTCTCCTTCTTCCTTTTCCCCTGCTTCCTTCTCTTCCTTTCCCTCCTTCCTTCTCTTCCTTTCCCTCCTTCATCTCTTCCTGTCTTCCTCCCTCACTCCTCCACTCCTCAGCCTATCCCTCCTCCTCCTCCCCGTCCTGATATACTAACTCTATCAAGGCGCACACGGTAATCTCGCCTGATATACTCCTGTACCAGCCCTGCCCTTCCTCAGCTATACCCGTCTCTCAGGTATGTCGCCCTCGAGGGGGGGGGGGGAACAGGTGTATGGAGGTATATTTGCAACATGCATACGAGGTGATCAATATTATGTATGTATGTGTATATGAATGTTTGCATGTAGGCGTATGGATGGATGGATGTGTGAAGGTATGTATGTAAGTGTAAGTATGTTTGTAGATATATATGTATGTTTATGTATGTATGTATGTATGTAAGTTTGTATGTATGTATGTGCGTATGTATGTATGTATGCATGTAGATAGATAAACAGATAGATAGACACATACATATCAATAAAGGCATAGTTATAAATAATTCACCTGAGCAACATGATAACTATGATGAATATTACACGCAGGAAGGAATGAGAAATTGGAACACCTGCCTGTCGTCTAATTACACCTTAATGATATCTTGTAATAGAGGTTAAATTTCGATACCCCATTTTTTTTCATCTTTTACGAGTACTATCCATCAAAATCTATCTATTTATCTATCTATCTATAAACATACATAATATTACGTACATATATTCTTCTATCTATCTATAAACATACTTCATTTTACGTACATATCTTCCCACTTTATATAACAGATGTATTGTGTTAATATAAATACTTACACACCTGTACGTTAAAACACACACACACACACACACACACACACACACACACACAGACACAGAGAGAGAGAGAGAGAGAGAGAGAGAGAGAGAGAGAGAGAGAGAGAGAGAGAGAGAGAGAGAGAGGTATGCACTCCCGGAAGAATGGATGATGCGAGATTGATAAAGATGTATGGATCAGAAGAAGATGGAGTTTGAGGGAAGGGAAGAAGAAGGGAACTTTTTTTTACCTCTCTCTCTCTCTCTCTCTCTCTCTCTCTCTCTCTCTCTTCCTTTCCTTACTTCCTCATCTCTTTCCTCTTTTCCTTCCTTCTTTCCTCCATTTTCTCTCTTCTCTCCTTCCTTCTTTCCTTCACCTTCTCTCTTCTTTCCTTCCTTCACTTTTCATCCTCTCCCTCTTCCTTTCCTTCTTCTTCAAGTCTTTCCTCTTTTCCTTCCTTCTTCACGTCTTTCCTCTTTTCCTTCCTTCTTTCCTTCCGTTTCTCTCTTTTCTCCTTCCTTTATTTTTCTCCCTCTCCCTCCTTCTTTATTTTTTCTTCTCTCCTTCTTCTTTTCCTTCCTTCTTTCCTCCATTTTCTCTCTTCCTTCATTCCTTCATTCTTCTCCCTCTCTCATACCGTACCTTACTTCTTCCTTCTCCTTTCTCTTTTCCTTCCTTCTTTCCTTCAGCTTCTCTCTTCCCTCCTTCCTTCACCTCTTCCTCCTCCCTTCCATCACAGCCATCAACTCTTATGATGGAGTGATCTACTCTTCCCTCCCTCCCTCCCTCCCCTCCTTCTACTTTCCTCCCTCCCTCCCTCCCTCCCTCCCTCTTTGGATATTCTCAAGATATTGGCCGATATCGCAGGAGGAGGAGGAG
>NC_136987.1:2815484-2817984 GCF_032717465.1 Coenobita brevimanus
CACATTCACTCTCTCTCTCCTCTCTCTCTCTGTCTATCTCTAATTCTATCTATCTCCCTGCCTTTTCTGTCACTTCTTAACTCCCTCTTCTCTCTCTCTTCCATTCCTCCTCCCTCCTCTCCTTCTCTTTCCTTCCCCCTCCCTTTCTCTCCTCTCCCCCTCTCCTCACCTTTTCTCCACTCTCTCTTTCTCCCTTTATTTCTCTCTCCTCACCTTTCCTCCACTCTCTTTTCTCTCTCTCTCTCTCTCTCTCTCTCTCTCTCTCTCTCTCTCTCTCTCTCTCTCCTATCTCAACCCTCTCCCTCTGCCTCTCCTCTCCCTCCCCCCCTAACCCTGCCTCACAGTATGCATCCCAAAGTGCAGGCAGGAAGGCAGGCAGGTAGGAAGGTAGGCTGGCAGACAAGTAAGTAGGTAGATAGGCAAGTAGGTAGGTAGGTAGGTAGGTAGGTAGGTAGGTAGGTTGGTAGGTAGGTAGGTAGGTAGGTAGGTAGGTAGGTAGGTTGGTAGGTAGGTTGGTAGGTAGGTAGGAAGAAAGGAAGACAAGTAGTTAGGTTGGTTGGTAGGTAGGTAGGTAGGTAGGTAGGTAGGTAGTAGGTAGGTAGGTAGGCAGAATGAACAAAAATGAAAAAAAAAAAAAGCAGGAATGAAAGAGGGATTGAAGGCAAGTCCTTATTCTCGTCAATTACGGAAGCTCCCTAACACCTTTTCCTAAGCGATTTATTTTTCCCTTTTTAAACCTTACTGTCCTATTCAGTGTTAAATAAATCCTTCAAACATCGCCCTACTCTGCACGGATAAAGTGCAAAAGGATATTAACCAGCCATAGCCAAAAATAAATCGCTATGGAAGAGGTGTTAGGGAACCCCTTTACCTGAAGAGACTACGGTGCGAGCAAAGGTGACAGGCAGGTGTCAAAAAATGAAGGAAGAAGGAAGAAAGAAGGAAGGAGGAAATGAATGAATGAAGGAAACAAATGGAAGAAAAAAATGAATGAATGTATGAAGGAAAGAAGGAAGGAAGGAAAGAAATGGATGGATGCAGGAAGGAAGGAAGGAAGGAAAGAAAGAAGGAAGGAAAGAGAAGTAAGGAAGGAAGGAAGAATGCAACGAAGAAATGGAGGAATGAATGGAGGAAATGGAGGAATGAATGAATGAATGAATGAAGGAAGGAAGGAAGGAGGGAAGGAAGGAAGGAAGGAAGGAAAGGAAAGGAGGCTGGGAGGGCAGGAAATAAAAACAAGAAGACAGGAATGAAAGAAGAAAGGAATGAAGACAAAGAAGAATGAATGAAGGAAGGGAAGGAGGAAGGAACTGAGAAGAGAGAGGAATGAAGGAAGAAAGGTAGACAGGTAAAGGAATGAAGAAGACAAAGAAGAAAGAAAGAAAAGAAGGAGAGATAGACAGATAGACAGACGAAGAGACAGATAGACAGAGAGGCAGATAGACAGAAAGAGGGATAGATAGACAGACAGACAAGTAGATAAAAAACAAAAACAAACAAGAAAGAAAAGAACAGGAAGGGAAAGAAAATGGGAAAAGTGAAAAGTAGGAAAAGAAAAAACAGATAGATGAAAAAAATTATCTATCTATCTAGGATGTCTATCAAATCTATCTATCTATCTATCTATATCTACCTATGTTTATCTACCTGCTTACCTGTCTGTCTGTCTATCTATCAACTAATCTATTTATCTACTTTCCTGTCTATCCACCTGTCTATTTATCTATCTCCATTCACCCATCTATCTATCTATCTACCTACGTTTACCTGTCTATCTACCTACTTATCTATCTACCTATTCACCTGTCTATCTATCAATCTATTTACCCACCTTTCCACTTGTCTATCTATCTGTTTCTCTATCTATCTATTATGGTAGAGAATTGGAACCATTTTCATTTTTTTTACCCCAAAACTAAATGGATGAAAGAGAGAGAGAGAGAGAGAGAGAGAGAGAGAGAGAGAGAGGGAGAGAGAGAGGGAGAGGGAGGGGGGTGAAAGAGAGGGCTTGGCTGGATACTGCGCTCAGAATCACAACTAGTGCTGGAGAGAGAGAGAGAGAGAGAGAGACCACAAAGAACAGAAGCCATCTCTCTCTCTCTTTCTCTCTCTTTCTCTCTCTCTCTTACACACACACACACACACACACACACACACACACACACACACACACACACACACACACACGCACGCACGCACGCACGCAAATAAAGGACAAAACAGGAGTCGTCGCCCTCCGCCTCTTCGACAGCATACCAATACTCTCTCTCTCTCTCTCTCTCTCTCTCTCTCTCTCTCTCTCTCTCTCTCTCGTGTGTGTGTGTGTGTGTGTGTGTGTGTGTGTGAGAGAGAGAGAGAGAGAGAGAGAGAGAGAGGAACAATAGACTCAATTCACCTGGGTACGCACCGGATACTCTCCTGGTTCTGGCAGACTCCTTAACATCTTTTTCTTAGCTATTTATTTCAAGGAGAAAAAGAAAGAAAGAAAGAAAGGAGAAAA
>NC_136987.1:2830484-2840484 GCF_032717465.1 Coenobita brevimanus
TCTTTCCCATACCTTTCCTCATCTCCCCTCCTCTCTCCCTCTTTCCCCATACTTTTCCTCACCCCTCTCCCTCTCTACATCCCTCCCTCCTTCACCTCCCCTTCCTTCCCTCTCTGCCTCCCTTTCTCCCATACCTTCCTTCACCCTTACCTTTCTTCACTTCACTCCCCTTTGTACCTTCCTCCCCTACCTTTCCTCCCCCTTCCCTACTTACCTACCTCCATCCCTCCATCTCTCCCAAACCCTTCCTTCTTCTTCCACCTCCTCTACCTTTCCTCCTCCTTCCCTACCTACCTACCTCCATCCCTCCCATACATTTCCTCCTTCCCTCCCTACCATACCTTTCCTCCGTCCTTCCATCTCTCCCATACCTTCCCTCCCTCCCATACCTTCCTCCCTTCCTCCCCTCCCATACCTTCCTCCCTTCCCTCCAGTGCGGTCCAGGTGGTCTTTGAGGTGGGTGAGGTAATATATTAGTGGTCTGGGACTGTCACCACATACCACACAACCACTACAACCATAGCAACTACCACTACAACCATTACAACTACCACTACAACCATTACAACTACCACTACAACCATTACAACTACCACTAAAACCATTACAACTACCACTACAATCACTGCAACTACCACTACAACCATTACAACTACCACTACAACCATTACAACTACCACTACAACCAACACAACTACCACTACAACCATTACAACTACCACACAACCACCTCAACTCTACAACTACCACTACAACCATTACAACTACCACTACAACCATTACAAGTACCATTACAACCATTACAACTACCACTACAACCATTACAACTACCACTACAACCATTACAACTACCACACAACCACCTCAACTCTACAACTACCACTACAACCATTACAACTACCACTACAACCATTACAACTACCACTACAACCATTGCAACTACCACTACAACCATTACAACTACCACTACAACCATAGCAATCATTACAACTACCAAACAACCACTGCAACTTAAGGCTACCACTACAACCACAACAACCACTATTACAACTACGACTACAGAACTCACGTCTAAAGCAACCACTACAACCACCACCACCACAGCCGCAACTACCACAACCACCACACCAACTACTACACCTTCAAGACCACCATTTCTACCACACACACCACTGCCACCACCACAACCACTACCACCATCACCACCACAGCTACTATCGCTACTATAATCATCACCACCACAACTACCACAGCCAACACAGAATTTCACCACAACTACCACAATTACCATAGTATCCATAGCCATCATAACCACCACCACCACCACCACCACCACCACAACAACAACAACAACAACCTAGGCAATCACACACAGCCAGTTAGTCATTTTCTCTACTTCACCACACCTACAACCACCACCACCACAACTACCACAACCACCACCACCACCACCACCACCACCACCACAACTACCACAACTACCACAAATAGCCCGTTACAGTAATTTTCCCTATTTCACCCTCGCTTGCCCAAACGTGCCGTAAGGAAGGGTGGGAAGGAGGGAGGAAAGGGAGGGAGAAGAGGGAGGGAGGAAGAGAGGGAGGGAGGAAAGGTTGGGAGAGGAGGGAGGGAGGGAGAGAAGGAGGGAGGGAAGGTAGGGAGGGGAAAGAGAGATGTGAAAAGGTGGAATGATGTAAAGGAACAGGAGAGAGAGAGAGAGAGAGAGAGAGAGAGAGAGAGAGAGAGAGAGAGAGAGAGTAAATAAAAAAAACGATAAAAAAGGATGAGAAAATAATGAAAAGAAAAACAGGTGAGAAAAAAAAAGAAAAAAAAGAACAAGGGCCTTTCTCACTGCCATATATCACCTCCTACCCACAAATAGCTCTCTCTCTCTCTCTCTCGCTCTCTCTCTCAATAAATTACTCCTCTTTTTTCCCTCTCCTCACCTCTCCATACATCTCCTCTTCCCTTCCTCTTTCCTCCCCACCATTTATCTTCCTTTCTTCTTCCTCCATTTCACTATCTCTCTCTCTCTCTCTCTCTCTCTCTCTCACACACACACACACACACACACACACACACACACACACACACACACACACACACACACACACGCCTTTCCCACTATCCTTTTCACCCCCTCCTTTCAGCTCCTCCCTCTCCCTGTGTTCCTTTCCCCTCTTTCCCTCCCATTTTCCCCTCTCTCCCCTTTCTCCTTCCCTCACCCCCTCTCTCCCTCCCTTCCTACCTTCTCCCCTTTCTCCTCTCTCGTCCCCTTTCTCCTTCACTCTTCCCTTTCCCAATCCTCCTCTCTTCCTTCCACTCCCCCCTTCTCCCTCCCTCTCTTTCCCTCCCTTTCTACCTTCCTCTCTTTCCCTCTCTCCCTCCCTCTTCTTATCCAACTTCTCTGTCTGTCTGTCTGTCTGTCTGTCTCTCAACCAGGTATAACTCTATTTTAACAACCACGACGAAAGGAAAGATTAGAATGGGGGAAGGAGGGAGGGAAGGTGGGGAAGGGGAGGGAAGGAGGGGGGCGGGAAGAAGGGAGGGGAGGGAGGAAGGGATGGGGGAGCTAGGGAGCGAGGGAAGGAAAAGGCAGGATGTGGGGAGGAGAGAGAAGGAAGGGAGAAGATTGGAAGGGAAGGAAGGAAACAGGAATGGGGAGGTAAAAAGGGAAGAAGAAGAAGAAGAGGAAGAGGAGGAGGAGGAGGAGGAGGAGGAGGTTTATTCTAACTCCTCTCCCTCCTCCCCCTCCCTCCCTCCTCATCCTTTAACCATTTATTTTTTCCTTCATTTCTAATACAAAAAAAAAAAAAGGAAAAAAGAAACAAAGGCTGACAGGAGGCAAATTACATCCCATCCAAAGAAAATGGGAAAAAAGAATCCGATTATTTCAAGGCGTCTGAATCCACTGAACCACATTACTAGTTTCAATTTAATAAAGTAATTTGTAGTTTATTATTGCCACTACCTAACGATTTTATTCCTTCCCTCCCTCCCTCCTTCCTTCACTCCCCCTCTCCCTCTTTCTTTCCTCCTTCCAAATATCTTCTCTCCCCTCCAGTTTCTCTTCCAGCCTAGGCTACTTGAGAGTGTTTCTGACATTACGATTCTCTACTACCTCAACCTCACAATTCTCTCTCTCTCTCTCTCTCTCTGTATATAGCCTATATATATATATATATATATATATATATATATATATATATATATATATATATATATATATATATATATATATACAGTATATCCCAGGGGTGCTGGGCGAGGCATGGCACTGGGTGGGTATTAAGCGTACCGCCCTCCGCCTATCGGCTCATAATCGCGAAGCTCATAGGTCCCTACCCGGGGGTTCCCTACTTTATAAGGACTGGGAAAAATCCCGGTTCTGTAAAATATTCCGGACACCGGGCTCCAATGGGATAAATATATATATATATATATATATATATATATATATATATATATATATATATATATATATATATATATATATATATATATATATCCGTCCATTCATTTATTTTCTATCCATCTATCTCCACAGTCTCTCTCTCTCTCTCTCTCTCTAACAAAGGGAACACAAAGAGAATAACACGGGTTTACGGAGAATTAAGTGCTATTGAAGATATTTACGGGGAGGGGAGGGGAGGGGAGGAAAGGGGAGGGGAGGGGAGAGGAGAGGAGAAGAGAGGAGAGGAGAGGAGAGGAGAGGAGAGGAGAGGAGGGGAGGGGAGGGGGAAGGAGGTAACTGTTCTATTGTATGGAGAGCATAGGGTAGAAGATAAAGGGAGAGGGAGATGGAAGGAGAGGAGCAAGAGAAGAAGGGGAGGGGAGAGGGGGAGGGGAGGGAAAGGGTGAGAGAGGGAGGGAGGGAGGGGAGGTGTACTGAGGCTTTTGTGTGTAAGGATAGAGAAGAAGGGGTAAGAAGGGAGGGAAGGGGGTTTGGGAGAGAAGGGGAGGGGAGGGGAAGGCAGAGAGAAGGGGAGGGGAGGGGAAGGCAGAGAGAAGGGGAGGGGAGGGGAAGGCAGAGAGAAGGGAAGGGGAGGGGAAGGCAAAGAGACGGGGAAGGGAGGGAAAGGCAGAGGGGAGAGGAGGGGTAGATTGTCCGATTTGTATGGAAAAGATATGGGATGGAAAGGGAGAGGGGAAGGAGGGCAAGAAGGAGTGAGGGGAGGGAGGGAGGAAGGAAAAAATGAAAGAAAGAGGTAAGAACTTTCCTCACTCCTTTTACTCCTCACTTTCCTCCTCTTCTTACCTCTCCCTCTCCTCCCTCACCTCTCCCTCTCCTCCCTCACCTCTCTCCCTCCTACACTTCTCTCTCTCCTCCCCCTCCTCTTCACAGAATCAAACATAAGTGACCAGAATTGATACTCAGATAGTCGCTACTTCGACGTCCTCTCTGAACCTATGCTATCCAACCTCACATAGCATAAAATAAACTTAATCTAACACAGCATAGCATAGCAAATTAACATAATCAAACATAGCACAGCATAGCATTTTTTTACCTAACACATCAGCAGTCTTTAACGTAACACAATCTAGCCTATCCTATCCTAACCTAACCTCCCTATTTGATCTAACCTATCTAACGCTACCTAGCCTAGTGCCCTCTATTTTAACCCCAATCTAGCAAATCTAACTTTAACTAATCCAATCTAACGTCTAATGCATTCTAACCTGACCCCAATCTAACACAGCAATCGTAAAGTAATTAGGTCTAACGTAACCTAATGCAAACTAACTTAATGTGATTGTCCATCTCATAAAACACCTTCTCATAAATGAGTTATTTAAGAGGAGCCTGTGGAGTCACATGGAGAGACAGGCTGACGAATGAGGATATAAAGGAGCGTTGTGGTGTTGATGTGGATGTGATAGGAAGCGTTATGAGGAACACACTGAGGTGGTTTGGCCATGTGGAGAGGATGGAGGGTGAAAGACTGACGAAGAGAGTGTATGTGAGTGAGGTGGAGGGGGGAAGAGGGAGGGGGAGGCCGAGGATGAGATGGAGGGATGGGGTGGAGAGGTATATGAGAGAGGGGGGTGTGAGTTGGGAGCAGGGCAGTGAAATGGCGGGGGACAGGGCGACTTGGAGGCGATTTGTTTGTGGCCACCCCAAACGGGATTGAGGCGTCTGGCAATAGATAGATAGATAGATAAAACACCTGTTGGGAAGGTGTAATAATAAGTCAAGGCTTGGTGTCTCTCTCCCTCTCTCTCTCTCTCTCTCTCTCACACACACACACACACACACACACACACACACACACACACACACACTTCTCTACCTTTCCTTCCCTCCATTTCCACCCTTCCTTCCCTTCCTCTCTCTCCTCATCCATTCCTCTCCTTTCCCTCCCTCTCTCTCTTCCTTCCTCTTTCTCTCTCTCTTCCTCCCTCTTCCTTTCTCCCCCTCTTTATTTTCCATTTTCTTTTGAGGGCAGACAAAGGCAAATAAATCTTGCATCACTTTTTCAGTCATATATATATCTCTTTTTCCCTTCCTACTTTTTATTTCCTATTTCAATTAATCTATTTTTTTGCATCTATTATATTCTTACTGTTCTTGTTGTCTTTGCTCTTTGAATATGAATCTATTACTGATGCACATTTTTTCATTGGGATTTTTCTTTCATGTTTTTTTTTTTTAAATTAAATTCGCTTCTGAAAATCGAGGCAAGGAAATATTATAAAAAGTAACAGGGGAAAGAAATGAATTGGTATTGACTGGGTGTGGGTAGAATGGTGTGTGTGTGTGTGTGTGTGTGTGTGTGTGTGTGTGTGTGTGTGTGTGTGTGTGTGTGTGTGTGTGTGTGTTTTCTTTGTCTAGCAGTGTGCATGTCTGCCTATGTTTCCCCTCTCTGTGAATGTATCTGATAAGTATGTGTGTGTGTGTGTGTGTGTGTGTGTGTGTGTGTGTGTGTGTGTGTGTGTGTGTGTGTGTGTGTGTGTGTGTGTGTGCTCTCCACCTCTATCATGGTTTACAGTGTGTAATTTTGTACATATTAACTGACTGCCTGACTAATTAGAAATATACACAGGTAGAAACAAGGTAACTTCAGGTAAGCTAAGACAAAAAAAAAATAATATAAGCCACATTTTATATACATCTCTAGATAGACAGATAGATAGATAGATAGGCTGATAGATAGCTAGATGGATAAACAGACTGATAGATAGATAGATAGACGCAAAATGTCTTCTTGTGTCGAAGTCCAATAATATAAGGTACATTTTATATATATATCGAGAGAGAGAGAGAGAGAGAGAGAGAGAGAGAGAGAGAGAGAGAGAGAGAGAGAGAGAGAGAGAGAGAGAGACAGACAGACAGACAGACAGACAGACCGCGGAACGTAAACATAGAGGTAAGACGTCAGCAATAGCGTTGACATGATGACGTGATAAATAACAAACACAGTGACGTAAATGGCAGATAAAAACACTGGGATTATATTGAGTTTTTTTTCCTTCACTGGGGCTTTGACACGGCCTACACACGCGTACACACATATACGTACATACACACACGTACACATATACGTACATACACACACGTACACACATATATACGAACATACATAAATACGTACATACATACATACACACACAGATTTAGACACATATACATTAGCCAGATAGAGATATTAAGAGAGACAAGGATATAGGTCTACACAGAGAAATACACACACACACACACACACACACACACACACACACACACACACACACACACATACACAATGACAGAGAGACACTGAACAAGACAGACACGGACGTATACACACAGAGAAACAGATATCCACACACACACACACACACACACACACACACACACACACACACACACACACAGTTCCCTTGACAGTGACGCTGAATTGTGGACACATTCCGATCGCCTCCTGTTTGTTTACCGCCTGTTTGCTTGTTTGTTTATCGTCTTTGTTTGAGCCTCTGTTTGCTTGTTTGTTTATTGTCTTTGTTTGTCTGTGCCTCTGTTTGCTTGTTTGTTTATCGTGTTTGTTTGTCTGTGCCTCTGTTTGCTTGTTTGTTTATCGTGTTTGTTTGTCTGTGCCTCTGTTTGCTTGTTTGTTTATTGTCTTTGTTTGTCTGAGCTTCTGTTTGCTTGTTTGTTTATTGTCTTCGTCTGTTTGAGTGATTTATTTCCTCTCCTTGTTTTGTTTGTCTTCCACCTGTTTGTTTACCGTTTGTTTATTTTTACCCCTGCCTCTTTGTTTACCGTCTCTGTTTGTTTGACTACCGCCTCTGTTTATTTACTGTTTGTTATATGAGGGGGGGGGTGAACTGGAAGCAGGGCAGTGAAATGGCGGGGGAGAGGGAGATATGGAGGCGATTTGTTTGTGGCCACCCCTTACGGGATTAAGGCGTCTGGCAATAGATAGATTGTTTTCCACCTGTTTACACTGACCTGCAAACTTCCTTAAACAAGACACTAAAACCCGTATTCTCGTCGGTTAAGGACGCTCCCTAACACCTTTTCCTAAGCGATTTATTTTGCTTATTACGCCTTACTGTTCTATTCTGTGTACATATAAATCCTTCCAATATCATCATACTCTGGACAGATAACGTACAAAAGGACATTAACCAGCCATATCCCAAAACAAATCGCTAAGGAAGAGGTGTTAGGGAGTTTCCTTACCCGACGTGCAGGAATATTTTATAAGGTAAGGGGGGACAAGAATTATCATACATCAAATTTCGACTGAACTGAAAATAGACAAATAAATATGACTAAATAAGATAAAAAGATTAAAGTCAAGATAAATACGAAAAATAAAGTTAAATGTGGAAGGAAAATAAGCAAATAAACAGGAATAATTAAAAAAAAGAAAATCAAACCAAAAAAATAAGGTTTAATTTGGAAGTGAAACGAACAAATAAATACGAATAAGTAAAAAAATGATCAAATTTCAAACAGACAATAAAAAATAACCTCAAATTAGGAAGGAAAATATACAAATAACCAAAAATATATATAAAAAAAAACACTTTAAATTCCAGACAATAAAAAATAAGGTAAAATTAGGAAGGAAAATAATCAGATAAATAGGAATAACAAAAACAAAAATTTCAGACAATATAAATAAGGTTAAATTTGGAAGGAAAAAAAATAAAATGGAAAAAAAGGACTAAATTCAGAAGCCCCAAAAATATCAGGTGAAATTTGGATGGAAAAAAAAGTGGAAATAGTCAGACACACAAAAAAATAATTTGGAAGGGGAAAAGAATGGATAAAATCAGACCCAAAAAACCGAAGATGAGAACTGAATAGGCGAAATGGAAAACGGGACGAAGGAGGGGGTGACTGGGAAAGACGGGTGAATGAAAAACAAATACATGAATAAATTAAAAAATGATTCAGTTCCAGACACAGCATAAACTACCAAAGATCGGCAGGAAAAAACAAGAAAAACCCAAGATGAGGACGGCATACGCGAAATGAAAAACGGGACGAAGGTGAGAGTGAGAATGACGGGTGACTTGGATAGACGCGAGACGAGGCGAAATGAATCACGGGGTGTCTTTGGGGGGGGGGGAAGGCACTGACTGTATGGAAATCAGGGGGTGAGAGAGAGAGAGAGAGAGAGAGAGAGAGAGAGAGAGAGAGAGAGAGAGAGAGAGAGAGTCATCAGGAAAGCTGGCAATTTACAAGAACCACAAGATCCCACACTTCATTACCCCACTTTACTCTCTAATCCCGATGAGGAGATTAAGAAGCAGCCGCCCTACTGATAAAGCCACTGAGATAGGCTACTTGAAGCTATAAAATGAGAGAGATTATGTTTTTTTGTCTGTCTTTCTCCCTTTCTTTCCCTCTGTCTTTCTTCCTTTCTTTCCTCTTGTCGTTCTCTCATTCTTTCCTTGTCTCTCTTTCCTTCTGTCTTTTTCTTTCCTTCTGCCTTTCTCTCTTTCTTTCCTTCTGCCTTTCGTTCTTTCCTCCTGTCGTTCTCTCCTTCTTTCCTTCTGTCTTTCTCTCTTTCTTTCCTTCTGTCTTTCTCTCTTTCTTTCCTTCTGTCTTTCTCTCTTTCTTTCCTTCTGCCTTTCTTTCTTTCCTCCTGTCGTTCTCTCCTTCTTTCCTTCTGTCTTTCTCTCTTTCATTCCTCCTGTTTTTCTTTCTTTCCTTCAGTCTTTCATTCTTTCTTTCTTCCTCCTCTTCTTTTTCCTCCCTATCTCTTTCTCCTCGTCCTCCTTCTCCTCCACTCTCATCATCATCATCATCGCCGCCGTCTTTCTTTCTTTCTTTCTTTCCTCCTCCCCCTCCACCTCCCCCTTTCCCCTCCTCTTCCTCCTGTCATCATCATCATCATCATCATCATTATTATCATTATTATTATCATTATTATTATTATTATTACGTACTTGTGAATGAAAGAGCATAACCACTTCACGACATCTAATTACATTCCTACCATCTAAGAATTCTAAAAAGATCTGGAGAGAATTTTAAAACAAGGAGGAGTAAGACACAGGCCCGTAACACCTCTTCCTTATCGATTTATTTTCCAGACTAATTAATATCTGGTTTGCTTATGTCTTTTTCAATAACGACATAGACTGCATGAATAACACACAAGAACAGAGTAGCGAGGCGGAATCAGGAATAAATCGGTAAGCAGGAGGGGTTACGTAAGCTTCCTAACCGTACCAGATTAACCCCCATAGCCCCAACAACCCCTTCAGTACGAGCAGCCTCTCACAGATAAAGAAAAAAAAATCAATGTAATCTTTAAAGACAATCAAAATGGTCATTCGATTCTGCTTTCCATGTTGTCTTTCGTCTGTCTTGAAACGGGCGAGGAAAGCCTGCCTAGTCACTTGTCTTTTGTCTTGTCTGTCTGTCTGTCTGTCTTACCCCTCGCTCACTTTCTCACTCTCTCTCACTTTAAATCCGGTCGCTTTCGATTGCTCTCTTCCATCTGTTTACTCTTGTTCTGTCGTTCATTCGCTCTGCATGCTCTCTCTCTCTCTCTCT
>NC_136987.1:2845484-2860484 GCF_032717465.1 Coenobita brevimanus
AAACCTTGATATCTCCCTCCCTCCCTCCCCCTATCCCTCTCCCCTCCCTCCTTCCCTCCCTCTCACACACACACACACACACACACACACACACACTACATGTTTTTCCTCTCCTTCATCTCCTTTCCTATTTCTTCGTCGCTCTCAATCCTCATATAACCCAAAGCAAGACCGGGCACGTCCACGGAGGAAGAGTGACAGCTGAACTCAACCCTTTCACACACGCTGGCCAAGTACGAATCAGGGAAATAGAGTGAGAACTGTTCAAACAATACTCCATTCACTTTAACTAGGCGTAAAATAGACATCTCTCCATCTTGAATGCTGAGGTATATACAACAAGAAACTACACTAGACAGGATTACATAGGATTACTGGGTGGTACTGGAGGCTTCTTAACGCCTCTTGCGCAGCGATTGATTTTGCACATTACCTTGGCATTTTGTTATATGTCCTACGTTTTAATATCGCTCTGGCTTCCATCATTAATATACAGTAAACAGGAACAGGTGAAATGCCTAGAATAAATCGCTAAGGGAAGGGTGTTAGGGCATCTCCAGGGGCGAAATACGACTCTATGACCTTCCTCAATCATTAAAGAAAATATATGATACACTTATACACTGTATTTCACCTATAGTCCAGTCACTTTTACTTGGCAGAGAATATCGTCCTTATGTAGCCTATTTTCGATATTTCAGTGGAGGAATAAGACACTACTACGTCCCAACCTCCCTTCCATTGCACTTCGTCGTGACTATGGGAAGAGTGCAACATCAGCCTGCAGTCTACCGGGTTTAGATTAAAATGGGGACATAATGTAAGTGCTTGTTTTTTTTGTTTTGTTTAATAAGGGATTTGTTTGGTATATTTTTTCTCTCCCCCCCTCCTCTTCCTCTCCTCTCCATTCTTTTCTTTTCCTCTCCTCTCCTCTCCACTCCCTATCTCTCCTCTCCTCTCATTTTCTCGTCCCCACTCCACCCCCTTCCTCTCCTTTCCTTTAATTTCCTCCCCTCTCCACTCCCTTCCTCTCCTTTCCTTTAATTTCCTCCCCTCTCCTCTCCTCTTCTCTCTCCTCTCTTCTGTTCACCTTCCTCACCTGTCTTTTGTTTCCTCTTCTCTATTCTCTCCCTCCTCCTCTTCCTTTCCTTTCCTCTCTTCTCTTCTCTTTTCCTCTCATTTTTTCCTCTCTTCTATTCATCTTCCTTACCTGTCTTTTCTTTCCTCTCCCATCTCTCTCTCTCTCTCTCTCTCTCTCTCTCTCTCTCTCTCCCTCTCTCTCTCTCATCGCCCGCATGCCTCTCACCTTACCTCTTCAGCCTTCCTTAGAATAGCGCCCATTGGAGGGGGAGGAGGAGGGGAGGGGAGGGGGAATCAAACTGAAGCAGGGAGATGGAAAGGGTAGGGGGAGGAGAGGAGTGTGGGGAAGTGGAAGGAAAAGGAGAGGGGGAAGTGAAGAGGGACGTGAGGGAAGGGAAGGAGAGGGGGAAGAGGAAGGGGAATGGAGAGGGAGAAGAGGAAGGGGAATGGAGAGAGGGAAGAGGAAGGGGAATGGAGAGGGGGAAGAGGAAGGGGAATGGAGAGGGGGAAGAGGAAGGGGAATGGAGAGGGGGAAGAGGAAGGGGAATGGAGAGGGGGAAGAGGAAGGGGAATGGAGAGGGGGAAGAGGAAGGGGAATGGAGAGGGGGAAGAGGAAGGGGAATGGAGAGAGGGAAGAGGAAGGGGAATGGAGAGGGGGAAGAGGAAGGGGAATGGAGAGAGGGAAGAGGAAGGGGAATGGAGAGGGAGAAGAGGAAGGGGAATGGAGAGAGGGAAGAGGAAGGGGAATGGAGAGGGGGAAGAGGAAGGGGAATGGAGAGGGGGCAGAGGCAGATAAGGGGAGGGGCGCTGAATATGGTAGGTACTGGAAAAAGGGAAAGAAGGGGAAAGGGGAAGGAAGGGGGAAGAGTGGGAGAGAGGGGGAGGGAGAAGGGGTATAGGGAAGGAGGGGAAGCAGAAAAAGTAGGGAGGGGGAGGGAAGGGGTTAAGAAAGGAGGAAGGAGGAGGAGAAAGAGAAGCGTGGGAGAGGGGAGAGAAGGGTGGGATAGGGGAAGGGAAGGGGGTATGAAAAAAGGAGGGGGGAGGGGGAAGGGGGTGTGCTGCGACGTGAAGTGGAAGAGTTGAGAGTGTGGGAAAGGGAAGGGGGAGGAATGGGGGAGGGAAGAGGGAAGGGAGGAGGGAGAGGGAGTGGAAAAGAAGGTATGGGAAAGGAGTAGTGGTGAGGAAATGGCACTTGATATTCGAGTACAATAGACCTACAGCCGTGTATGTCTGCGCGCGCGCACACACACACACACACACACACACACACACACATACAAAACACATACACAAACTCATATAATACAGTGTGTGTGTGTGTGTGTAAATCCCTCAATTACACCTGTCTTACAAATATGCCGATACACACACGAAAAAAATAAAACACGAAATATCTCAAGCTCTTTCGTGTATTCATGTCGTACTGAGAGGGTTAAGTTAAAAATAATACTTTTTTTTTTATGCGAGGAAGAAGGAACCAAAGGCCACGAGCTCGCAATAACTGTTCCTTCCAAGAGAAAAACAAAATACAAGAGAGAGCCAAATTCAAGATCCGATCATTTCGAGATGCCTGGACACACTGCGTTTGAAAGACTGGAGATCATAGGAAGCAGGAAATACAGATAGGAGGAGACAGTTCCAGAGTTGACCTGTATGTTTTTATCTGTTATTTCCTTTATTTTCTCTTTTATGATTTACTACAGTTTATTTATTTGGCTGCCCAGGTGTTTATATTCATTTCCTCTCTCTCTCTCTCTCTTCATATTCTTTACCCCTCTTCTCTCTCTCTCTCTCTCTCTCTCTCTTCATATTCTTTACCCCTCTTCTCTCTCTCTCTCTCTCTCTCTCTCTCTCTCTTCATATTCTTTACCCCTCTTCTCTCTCTCTCTCTCTCTCTCTCTCTCTCTTCATATTCTTTACCCCCTCCCTCTCTCTGTTCATATTCTTTACCTCTCTTCTCTCTCTCTCTCTCTCTCTCTCTCTCTCTCTAACATACTGTCAAACTTCTGTAATTATAAGGTAAATAATGAACCGTAACGTCTGTGTGATCGATGTAACTCTCTCTCTCTCTCTCTCTCTCTCTCTCCCTCTCTCTCTCTACCTGTTCCTACCACCCCTATTCTCTCTCCCTCTCCTTCCCCTCCCCTCCCTCTCCTCCCCATCACGATATACGAGAGGGGCTTATTGTGCTTAAGAAAGGAAATCACTGGAGAGAGAGAGAGAGAGAGAGAGAGAGAGAGAGAGAGAGAGAGAGAGAGAGAGAGAACAAGAGGGGGAAAGTGAGAGAGGGAAGAGGAAAGGGAGAGAAAGGAGGAAAGGGAGAGAAGAAGGGAGGAGAGGGAGAGAAAGGAAGGAAAGGGAGAGAAGGGGGAGGAAAGGGAGACAAGGAGGAGGAAAGGGAGAAAAGGGGGAGGAAGGGTAGAGAAGGGAGGAGGAAAGGGAGAGAACGGGGGAGGAAAGGGAGAGAACGGGAGAGGAAAGGGAGACAAGGGGAGGAGAGGGAGACAAGGGGGGAGGAAACGGAGACAAGGAAAGTGAGAGAAGGAGGAGGAAAGGGAGAGAAAGTGGGAGGAAAAGGAAAGAAGGGGAGGAAGGGAAGAGAAGAATCAGAATCAGAATCAGAATTATATTTCCATTATTACAATGGTTATTCATTACATAGAGGGCACATAATAACTTAAATCTACATATATGAATTTATAAACATACTTAAATATACATACTGTAAATACCCATTTATATATATATATATATATATATATATATATATATATATATATATATATATATATATATATATATATATATATATATATATATATATGTATATACAGTACATACATACATATACACATGTATATACATATACATACATATACACATACACATACACACATACATACATATATATACATACATATACATACACATACACACATATATACATACATAATATACATATATACATATATACTGTACATATATACATATATACATACATACATATATACATACACATACATGCACATATATACAAATATACATATACACACACATATACATATATATATACACACACACACACACACATATGGGGGAGGAAAGGCAGAGAAAGAAAGGAGTCACCCTGAATACTAACAAACATGGCTCTCTCTCTCTCTCTCTCTCTCTCTCTCTCTCCATTCCACCTTCCTTTTCTCCTTCCCTTCATCTCTACCTTCCTCTCCTCTACCCCTCCCTCTCCCCCTCTCTCTCTCTCTCTAGGCCTACCTGGGATGCCGCCTTAGCAGGATTGTTTGTGTTTTTTGGCCACTCGTGCACTTCCCCTTTTTTCCCCTCCCTTCCCCTCTCCTCTCCCCCTCCTCCCCTATCCTCTCCCCCTCCTCCCCTCTCCCTCTCCCCTTCTCTCGTCCCTCTAGCGCTTCTCGGTTTCCCTACTTTTCCCTCCCACTTTCCTCCTTCCTTCACTCTTTTCCTTTCCCCTCCCTCTCTCCCTCTCCCTCCCCTCTCTTTCCTTCTCCACACCCTCCGTTTCCTCTCCTTCACATTATTCTTCTTCCCCTCTCCTCTCCCCCTCCTCCCCTCTCCCTCTCCCCTTCTCTCGTCCCTCTAGCGCTTTTCAGTTTCCCTACTTTTCCCTCCCACTTTCCTCCTTCCTTCACTCTTTTCCTTTCCCCTCCCTCTCCCTCTCTCCCTCTCCCTCCCTTCTCTTTCCTTCTCCACACTCTCCGTTTCCTCTCCTTCACACTATTCTTCTTCCCCTCTTCTCTTTTCTTCTCCTCTCCCTCCCTTCCCTTTCCACTCTCTTCACCTTCTCTCTTCTCCTTCCCCTTCTTCCCCTTTCCTCCTTCCCCTTCCCTTTAGCCCTTCCCATTCCATTTCTCTCCCCCTCCTCCTCTCCCCTCCTTTCCTCTCCTCTCCTCTCGTCCCCTTCCCCTCCCCATTCCTCTTTTTTTCTATTCACCTTTCCTACCTCTCTTTTTCTCCCCCCCCCTCTCTCTCTCTCTCTCTCTCTCTCTACCTGTGGCGCTAATGGCTTTTTGTTTAGGCCTACATAACAATTTTTTAGGCATAAGGGGTTACTAGTGGTCGTTTCTGTAATTGTTTTTGTAATCGTTTTTGTAATTTTTCTTGTAATTATTTTTGTATGTAATTTTTTTTCACTGTTGCTGTAATGTTTTTGTCATTGTTAATTATTTTTGTAATTGTTTTTGTAACTATTTTTGTAATTGTTTTTGTAATTGTTTTTTGTGACTTTAATTGTTTTTGTAATTGTTTTTGGTGACTTTAATTGTTTTTGTAATTGTTTTTGTAATTGTTTTGGTAATTGTTTTTGTAATTGTCATTGTAACTGATTTTTGTAATTGATTTAGTAGTGCTTTTGTGACTGTTTTTGTAATTGTTGTTTTTTTTTACGTATTTTGTAATTGTTTTTGTAATTATTTTAGGAATTGTTCTTGTGACTCTCTTTGTTACTGTTTTTGTAATGTTTTGTAACTTTTTGTAATGTTTTTTTGTATTTATTTTGGGAACTGTTCTTTTTCTTTGTGTTTTATTGCTGTGTTATCGGGCATTTTGTGTTTGTTTGCTTTTTTTTACTGACGTGGATGTGTGTGTGTGTGTGTGTGTGTGTGTGTGTGTGTGTGTGTGTGTAAAAATGTATGTATGCTGTATGCAGGCTATGCAAGTTACGTAGGTATTCATGTACTGTGTGTGTGTGTGTGTGTGTGTGTGTGTGTGTGTGTGTGTGTGTGTGTGTGTGTGTGTGTGTGTGTGTGTGTGTGTGTGTAAGAATGTATGTATGCTATGTAAGTTACGTAGGTATTACTGTACTGTGTGTGTGTGTGTGTGTGTGTGTGTGTGTGTGCGTGAATGTGTATGTACGCGTGTGTTTCCTACCACCAAACTCGGCCCCCACGAACACACTCTTCCTAAATAAATCGTGTATACAATATTCCTTCTCTAGACCCTCATCTTCACCCACCAAACACACACTTCATAGACAAACAATTAATCAACATGACTAGTAACCAAGGAGACTCATTCCCACCTCATACCTAAGCCTTATCGCATATCACACAACCCCGGCTTAGTATACAGGCAGTGAGAGTTTCCCAGTTCCCTCAGGTGATAACAGACTGATAGGAGGTAAGGGAAAGAGGTGTTATAGCTTACCTGTATGAGAAATGGAGGTATATGAGGTGAGAATCTTCATTTTCTATCATTTTCTTGAGCACCTGTTGGAAGAAAATGGGAAATTATATTAGAAAAGACGACATTATTATCATTGTTATTATCGTACTGGAAAATAATAATGATGATGATGATGATAATAATAATAATAATAATAATAATAATAATAATAATACCGGTAATAATAATAATAATAATAATAATAATAATAATAATAATAATAATAACAACAACAATGGTAATAATAACATTAATAATAATAGTAATATCTGTCATCATCATCATCATCACCACCACCACCCAAACCCTACCTCCCAGCTACACACACACACGCACACACACACACACACACACACACACACACACACACACACACACACACACACACACACGGCAACAACGAACAGGAAATACTAACACCAATTTTATCTCCATTAATTCACAGTTACAGAAATGACAACGAATTACAGGATACAGGAACAATGGGTCTATTTTGTTATGTATTTATGTATCTCTCGTCCTGGAGAAAAAAAAATAATAATATGGTGCGATGTGTGTTATGGTGGAGAAATGGTTTTGTGTTCTCCTTTTAAATGCAGGGTGAATAAGGGTTGAGGTGGTGATGATGATGATGATGATGATGATGATGATGATGATGATGATGATGATAATAATAGAAATAATGGTAATTTTTATGTTTAATTTGAGGATGATGATAATGGCAATTTTGATGATGATGATGATGGCAATTTTGATGATGATGATGATGATGACGATGATGGCAATTTTGTTAATGAATTTGACTATGATGATGATGGTGATGCTGAAGATGATGATGATTCTGACAGTGATGATGATGATGATGATAATACTGATACGATAATAATGATGAAGTTAATGAGATGATAATGATAATAAGTATAATAAACCTAACACTTATAATCCTAATGATAATGATGATAATGATGATACCGGCAATATAATCTACCAATCCATGTTTTTAAATTTCTCTTCTCCAATATATTACAAATGAAATAAGTGAAAATCCATACCATATTTATTACCCTTTCTGTTTGTTATATATATATTGTTTATTAAAATTATTCCTTTCAGATGCCACTAATACTGTCCAGGAGTTTGTCTTGTACTTATTCACCTTAGCTAAAAGGAAAAGATGTATGGAGAGACTATTACTTAGATTCTCCCTCCCTCCCTCTCTCTCTCTCTCTCTCTCTCTCTAATCACTTCCTTCACCTGGCTAACACGTAACACTCTTTCTTTATTCCTTCTCTGTGTCCCTCCCCCTCCTTCCCGCTCACCTTCTCTTCCTTTACCCTTTCCTTCCTTCCCTCCTTTTCTTCCTTTCCATCCTTTCCCCCTTTTCTTCCTTTCCTTTTTCCTCCTCACCTCTCCCCCCCCCCTCTCTCTCTCTCTTCCGTCCATCTGTCTTTCATCTGTTTGTTCCTTTCTTCCTTCCTTCCTTTCTTGCCCACTTCTCTCCTTCATTCCTTCCTTCTTTTCTTCCTCTGTTACTTAACCCTTCACCTTCCTTTCTCGCTCCTTTCTTCTCATTCTTCCTTCCTTCCTTCCTTCTTTCCTCCTCTCCTCCTCCTTCCCTCCATCCCCCTCCTTCCTTTCCTTCATCGGTCCTTAATTTGTTATTCTGTTCCTGTATTTTCCTCCCTTTTTTTCTTTCTTTCTTCTCTCCCTCCCTCCTTTCCTTCTTTCCCTCCTTCCCTCCCTCCCTCCCTCCTTCCTTCCTTCCTTCCTTCCTTCCTTCCCTCCCTCCCTCCTCCAACCGTGCCCCGCCTCTACCTTTGGCGATATAGGGGGGATTATCCGGGTCGAGAGAGAGAGAGAGAGAGAGAGAGAGAGAGAGAGAGAGAGAGAGAAGAGATAAAGTAGAAGATTTTGCTAGAGAAGGAAAAAAACAAACTAAGGAGCAATAGGAGTGAAGGAGAGAGGAAGAAAAAAAATAAGAAGGAAGGGTAGGAAATGGAGAGAGAAAATCAGTAAACGAGAAGGGTAGCCTATGAATAAATAAGAAAAAGAAAGAAAATAACTAGAGACTGGTCAGTGAAGGGTGAAAAATACTCTCTCTCTCTCTCTCTCTCTCTCTCTCTCTCTCTCTCTCTCTCTCTCTCTCTCTTCAGCAGATAACTTTAGGATTTTGATGAAATTGTAAAAGTTGGTCTACTGTTCACGGACGGAAAACTATGTGAGATATCTCTAAGTTTCTCTCGCTCTCTCTCTCTTTGCTCTTCGTTTTCCTTCCCTTCCTTCTTTTATTCTTTCCTCCCTCTCTCACTTTTGATTTTTAGTTTTTCTTTTCTTCTCTCTCTCTCTCTCCCTCCCTCCTTAGCCATCGCCCTTTCCTCCCTCACCTATCACCCTCTCTCCCTCCATTATCTCCCTCCCTCCCTCCCTCCCTCCCTTCTGCTCTATAACATAAGGCAGACATTTCGAAGCAATTACCGGGGAGAGAGAGAGTGAGAGAGAGAGAATAATGTGTGTGTATGTATGTATATATGTACGTATGTAGGTAGGAAGGTAGGTAGACAGGTTGGCAGGTGGGTATACATGTACAGGTATGACTGAATATGTATTAATGTGTACATGTATATTTATGTGTGTATGTCTGCAGCTCTGTATGTATGTATGTATGTATGTATGTATGTGTTCTGTATGTATGTATGTGTTCTGTATGTATGTATGTGTTCTGTATGTATGTATGTATGTGTTCTGTATGTATGTATGTAAGTAGTATATGTATGTATATGTGCATGAATGTATGTATGACGCTTGTATGTATGAACTCGCATGTATGTATGTAAGTATGTACGTATGTGTGTGGGTGTACACGAAATAAAGATAAAGGCTGGTGGGAAGATGTTTAGAGAAGAATTTGGGAGTGTGTGTGTGTGTGTGTGTGTGTGTGTGTGTGTGTGTGTGTGTAGTGAGGGTGGAAGGGCAGCTGTCTGATAGCACACTCAGGATAAGAGAAAAATGCGGGCAACGAGAGAGAGAGAGAGAGAGAGAGAGAGAGAGAGAGAGAGAGAGAGATAACAAGAATAAGGAAATTACAAGAGAAGGGAAAAGGGGAAAAAGGAAGAAAGGAAACTGATGAAGAGAGAGAGAGAGAGAGAGAGAGAGAGAGAGAGAGAGAGAGAGAGAGAGAGAGAGAGATAACACAGAAACTATATTAAGTGGAAGTAGAATCACCACAAGGCCCCCCTTCTCCTCCCCCTCCCCCTTCCCTATCTCTCCCCCTCCCCCTTCTCCTCTCTCTCCCCTCCCCCTCTTCCTACCTTCTTTCCTTTCCCCTCCCCCATCCTACTCTCCCCCTCCCCTCCCTTCCCCCTCCTCTTCCAACTCCCCTCCCCTACTTCCCCCTCCCCCTTCTCCTCTCTCTCCCCTCCCCTTCTTCCTACCTTCTTTCCTGTCCCCTCCCCCATCCTACTCTCCCCCTCCCCTCCCTTCCCCCTACCCCTTTCCCCCTCCTCTTCCCCAACCCTGTCAGTACTTCAGCCTCTCATATCCAGTTATCTTCTCTCTCTCTTTCTCTTTTCTCTATCTTTCTTTTTCCCTTTCTTTTCTTCTTCAATCTTTTTTTTCTCTTGCTTTCCTTTTCTTTTTTTTTCTTCATTTTCTCTTCCTTTGCATTATACTTTCCTCTCTCCTTATCATTCCCTTTTTTCTTTAATCTTTATTCTCTCTCTCTCTTTCCTTCTTCTATCTTTCTTTTTCATATTCTATTTCCCTTTTTTTTCTTCCATCAAAATTCTCAGTATGTTTTCTTTCACTTTTTTCTGTCCTATTTCATTTTCTTTCTTCTCCCTCATTTTATTTTCTTTTATCTCACTTTCTTTCTTTTCGTCTCTCTCATTTTTCGGCTTCTATTGCTTTCCTTCTTTCTCTTTCTCTTCTACTTACTTCTCTTTTTCTTTTCGTACTTAATTCCTTTTTTTGTTTTTGTTATTCTTCTCTCCCTCTCCTTCCTTCCTTCTCATTCCCTCTCCTTCCTTCCTTCTCATTCCCTCTCCATCCTTCCTTCTCATTCCCTCTCCTTCCTTCCTTCTCATTCCCTCTCCATCCTTCCTTCTCATTCCCTCTCTATCCTTCCTTCTCATTCCCTCTCCTTCCTTCTTGTCTCTCCTTCATTCTCCTTCTCTTTCCTTCCTTCCTTCTCTCTCCATCCTTCTACTTCCTCCTTCTCTCTTCTCCCTTCTTCCCTCTCCTTCCTTCTCATTCCCTCTTCTTCCGTCTCTTTCCTTCCTTCTCCATCCTTCCTTCTCATTGCCTCTCCTTCCTTCTCTTTCCTTCCTTCTTCTTCCTTCCCCTTCCTTCTTCGCACTCCTTCCTTCTTCTATTTCCTTCCCTCTCCTTCCTTCTCTCTTTCTCTTTCCTTCCTTCTCTTTCCCTCTCCTTCCTTCCTTCTCCTCTTCTTTCCTTCCCTCTCCTTCATTCTACTTCTCGTTCCGTCCTTCTCATTCCCTCACCTTCTTTCTTCTCTCCTTCCCTCTCCTCCTTTCCTTCCCACTCCTTCCTCTTTCTTTTCTTCCCTCTCCTTCCTTCTTTCTCCTTCTCTCCTCCTTGACCTCCCTTTCCTCCCCATCCCTTCCCCCTTCACCGGTATATGCGTTCACCTTAGCACCGAATATTAGGAGGGGAGGGGAGGGGAGGGGAGGGGAAGAAGTGGGTGAGAGTTGGAGAGGACCACAGTACACTGTGGAGAGGACAGTATGGGAGGGGAGGAAGAGAGAAGTGGGAAGAAGTGGAGGGAACGAGAAGAGGAAGAAAAAGGGAGGAAGAAGGAGTAAAGGGAGAGAAGAGGAGGAAGAAGGTATAGTATGGAGGAGAAGGAGGGGAGGGAGGAGTAAAGGGGTGGAAGAAGAGAAAAAATGAAAGGAAAGTAGAGGAAGGAAGAGGAGGAGAAGGAAAATAGGGAAGGGAAAGAAGTAAAAAAGGAGGAGGAAGAGGAAGAAGGAAATGGAGGAAGGATGAGAAGAGGAGGAAGAAGGGTTAAAGGGGAGGAAAAGGAAGAAGCAAGTGAAGGAAGGAGAAAAGGGAAGTGAACAAAGAGGAAGATGGAAGTGGAGGGAGGAGGAGGAGGAGGAGGAGGAGGAGGAGGAGGAGGAAGAGGAGGAGGAGGAGAAGGAGCAGGGAGTGGAAAATCAGGAGAGAGAGTGGGTAGGAGAGGGGGGGGAGTGAGAAAGCAATTAGAGCCATTATATAGTATTGGCAACACTGGAGGCACAACACCTGGGGGAAATGATGATGATGGTGATGATTGTGGTGACTGTGGTGGTGACTGTTGGCAGAAGTGGTTGGAGAGGAGGAGGAGGAGGAGGAGGAGGAGGAGGAGGAGGAGGAGGTGGTGGTGGTGGTGGTGGTGGTGGTGATGATGATGACGATGATGATGATGATGATGATGATGGTGGTGGTGGTGGTGGTGGTGGTGGTGGTGGTGATGATGATGATGATGATGATGATGATGATGATGATGATGATGGTGGTGGGGGTGGTGGTGGTTGTAGTGGTGATGATGATGATGGTGGTGGTGACCCTACGACCATTCTAAGATACGGTGGTGGAGGGAGGTGCCTTCACGCGGTGGCACGGATAAAACCGGGCGGTGGAGCTGCCCGGATATACAAACGTCCCTCAACTCCCTCCCTAGCCCACGAAGGGAGGATGGTGGACTGCAAGATAGGGGTAAAAAGTCCCATTGCCAGTCTCTCTCTCTCTCTCTCTCTCTCTCTCTCTCTCTCTCTCTCTCTCTCTCTCTCTCTCTCGCTCGCTCGCTCTTGTTGATCACTATACTCTGTTCACTTTAATTAGGCGTAAAGCTGCCATCTCTCCATCTAGAGCGCTGAGCTGGTAGAAGAGATTAACACTAGAATATATTGCTAGTCACGAAGAAGTGCTAGAATGTAGACCCGTAGCACTTTTTCTCGGCGACTAAGTTACGTGAAATCGGCTGTACCAATAGATGTACAATAGAATATGGTGCTGGTCACGAAGAAGTGCTATGGAATGGATGGTGACCGTAGTAATGTTTTTCTCTGCCAATGAGTTACGTGAAATAAGCTGCAAAAGGACGAAAATCTGGGCCAAGTTCGGGTGAAAAGAGTAGACTTCCACTATATCTTTGCCTGTGTGTGTGTGTGTGTGTGTGTGTGTGTGTGTGTGTGTACGTGTATCAACTGCGCTTGCGTGTGTGTATATCGGCTGTGTGTGTATCTGCTGTGTGCTCTTGCATGTGCGTTTATCGACTGTGTGTGTGTGCGTGCGTGCGTGCGTGCGTGCCCACAAGCGCGCCCAGTGGAGTTTCTATCACTCCCTTGGGTCGCTCGTGAAAAATGTCTGCTCGGGTTGTGTGTGTGTGTGTGTGTGTGTGTGTGTGTGTGTGTGTGTGTGTGTGTGTGTGTGTGTGTGTGTGTGTGTGTGTGTGTGTTCTTCCAAGTGGCTTTCGAAATTTCCTAACATCTCTTCCTTACCGATTTATTAACTCCCTCGACTTTTCACGAGGTCAACTTAGCGAAAAAAAAAAAAAAAAAAAATCAGTCTCGCCTTAAACTTTACATGATGGAAAAAACACTGAAAAAACTGCACCTCTTTTAAAATTAACAGGGTTGGAATAAGAATAATACTTAAATAAAAACCAAAAATGCAATTCGTTCAATATACGTAATTAAGGAATGTCAAAAAAAAAAAATAATAATAATAAAAATGAGCTGCAACTTTTTAGATTAACAAAACTGACACCATCTCATCTCACAGCAAAGCCGAATGATGATGATGATGAAGAAAAGAAGAAGAACAAGAAGAAGAAGAAGAGGAAGAAGAGGAAGAAGAAGAAAAACGAGGGAAAAAGAAAAGAAGAAAAAGGAGAAAAAATGCGAATTGAAGGCAGTGCATATATGTAAGTAAAAAACTAAAAAAAAAAGTAATTAATCAAGACAAATAATCACATCATACGTCAAAGTCGAGAAAGCTAATATATATATATATATATATATATATATATATATATATATATATATATATATATATATATATATATACAGCATGACAGCCAGGGTAGGGAAAAAGAAATAACAAAAAAAATGCTTGTAACTTACCATAAAAACGAAAGCAGTAAATCAATCAATCAATCAATCATTTCCTGTGGCACCCTCGGGGATGCATAGGGCCTCGATGAACTCACACCACCACATCCTATCTTGTGCTAACTCCTCAAGATCTCCCCAACACTCATCTCCAGCTTCCCGTCTCATTGTCCTCACCCACGTCTCTTTTGGCCTTCCTCTACCTCTCCTACCAAGTGCCACCCACCCTGGTGTACCTCGTACTATTCCCTGTCTCCTATACACATGTCCTAGCCACTTCCATCGTGAGAATCTAACATATTCATCGATCGGCTGCACTCCCGTTATTTCTCTAATTCTACTATTTGGTATCCTTTCCCACCACTTAACTCCTAATATTCTTCTAAGTGCTTTATTTTCAAACACCAAGAATTTATTTTCCATAGTCACTGTGCTGTACCAAGACTCGTGTCCATAAATTAAGATACTCCTAACCATTACCTTATAAAGTTTGATTTTTGTATGCACAGAAAAATTTTTATTATTCCAAATATTTTTAAGCATTCCCATTGCCTGATTAGCCTTCTTTAACCTTTCCTCGAATTCAAAGTTCAAAGAACCATCCTTGGCTAAATAAGTACCTAAATATTTAAACCTATCAACTTGCTTTACAACCATACCTCCAATTACACATTCCTGCGCATTTTCCATATTCATATTGAATATTTCAGTTTTTCCACAATTAATAACCAAACCCACCTTGCGACCTTCACTCACCAAACAGTCCAACACTCTCTGCATCTCTTCTGGCCCATCACAAATCAAAACTTTATCATCTGCATAATCTAAATCCAAAAGTTTCCTATTCTCTCCCCAAAGTATACCAGCACCGGTTTCTGTTCCAACGCGTTTCATAATGTAATCAATGACCAATATAAATAGTAAAGGCGATAGAACACCACCTTGAATTATTCCGGACTTGACTTCAAACGAATCACTCAGACAACCATCAACCATCACTTTACAAAATGTGTCCTCATGCATGTTCATAATGACCCTCACAAACTCCTCTGGTATTCCATAATGTCTCATGATCTTCCCATAGTCTCTCTCGAAACACTATCAAAAGCCTTTTCAAAATCAACAAAACAAAGACTTAACGGTACTCTCATTTCATTAACTTGCTGCATCAAATGCCTAACTATAAAGATATGATCATTGCAACCACGTCCCTTTCTAAAACCAGCCTGTTCATCCCTCAGAATACCCTCAACCACCGGCTCCAACCTATTTAACAACACTCTACTGAAAACTTTCAAAGCTATCGGTGACAAAGAGATTCCCCTCCAATTACCACATTCACTCAGGTCTCCCTTCTTCGGAACTTTAACAATTACACCATTCTTCCAAACTGATGGTAGTAACCCCGTCACCCATATCTTATTGCATAGCTTGGTCAAGATCATTATTAATCTATCCCCCTCCACTTTAAACATTTCCGGAAATAAACCATCCTCTCCTGGTGCCTTATTATTCTTTAACTGTTTTACTGCTTTCTCCACTTCTGCAAGCCTCAACTCTCCTGTTTCTATATTTAAATCTTCCTGAGCAGACGGTATATCCTCTTCTGGTGGTA
>NC_136987.1:2870484-2875484 GCF_032717465.1 Coenobita brevimanus
TTGAGCCATAGCATTAACTTATCCTGCCACCGAGCTACGTGAAATAAGATGCCAACTGTGAATTAAGCTACAAAAGGACAAAAATCTGGACCAACTTAAGGTGAAGTGACTATAGTAACTTTGCTCCATTTAACCTAACTAATAATTACTAAAACATTAATGGACGTCAATAAAGGAATCAAGAGAGAACGTGATACTTATTGAATGTAGTGGACGGCGAGCATCACAGGTAGGGTACAAATTGACAGGTGTAGGTAGGTAGGTATGTGGTGATGGTGGTGGTGGTGGTGGTGGTGGTGGTGGTGGTGGTGGTGGTAGTAGTAGTAGTAGTAGTAGTAGTAGTAGTAGTAGTAGTAGTAGTAGCAGCAGCAGTAGTAGTAGCAGCAGCAGTAGTAGTAGTAGTAGAAGTAGTAGTAGTAGTCGTGGTGGTGGTTTTAGTGTTCATGTCTTAAAACCACAGCTAAGTTTCTCAAATTCTCTCTCTCTCTCTCTCTCTCTCACACACACACACACACACACACACACACACACACAGCACTCGCCCCATTCGTCCTCGGGTAATATCGCTCGTCATTATTTGCACTATGATTCTTTCCTCCTCTCCTCTCCTTCCTTCCTTCCTTCCCGCCTATCTTCTTTCCTTCCTTGCCTCCTTTCTTCCATCTTTTCTTTTTCTTCCATCCTTCCTATCTTTCTTTCTTTCCTTTCTTCCTTCTTCCTCCCTTACATACTCAATTCCTACCGTTCTTTCCTCTTTCATTCTCACGCACACCCTTCCTTCCTTCTCACTTACACCCTTCCTCCCTTCCTTCCTTCTTTCCCTCATTCCTTCTTCCCTCCCTCCCTTCCTTTCCTCTTTCCTTCTCATTTACACCCTCCCTTCCTTCCTTCCTTCCTTCTTTCCTCCACTCGTAACTTACTTTTTTCTTTCTCCTTTCTCCCTTTTCCTTCTCTCCCTCTCATTCTCTCTTACTGGTTTCTTTCATCCTTCCCACTGACACATCTCTCACTCACTTTTATCTTTTTTCTCCCATTTCCTCTTCTCTTACTCTCATATCATTCATACATTCTCTCACACTGTCTTATTTTCTCAGCTCCTCTCTCTTACATTTTCTTACTCTCTCACATCTTTCAGTCACTCACATTCTATCTTCCTCTCTCTCTTTTTCTGTTCATTTCTTCTCTCAAGTCTTCCTCCCTCACATCTTTCAGCCCCCCCCCCCCGCCTCTCTCTCTCTCTCTCTCTCTCTCTCTGCCATAATTTCCACTCTCATTCTACTTTCTTGCTTACTGTGTCATTTTACTCACTCTTGTATAATTTTCACTACCGATCTCACTAACTCGCGTTTTCACTCGCTCACTTTCCCATTCACTCACTCACTTTCCCACCCACTCACCCACTTTCTCATTCACTCACTCACTTCCCCATTCACTCACCCACTTTCTCATTCACTCACCCACTTTCTCATTCACTCACTCACTATCCCACCCACTCACCCACTTTCTCACTCACTCACTTTCCCAATCACTCATCCACTATCTTAGTTAACCTACTCACTGACTCTCTCTTTAATTCATCCACTTTTTCCTCATCTTTACTCACTCACTCACTTGCATAATTTCCTCCCCTTTTCACTCATCCACTCTCTCTCACTCGTTCTGTCACTCGCTCACACTTACGAATTTCTCTCACTCCTATCTCACTCACTCGCTCAATGTCGCAATTTCCTCTCCTTTTCCCTTGCTCATTCTCTTTCGCTCAATTGCTAGCTCACTTTCTCTCTCTCTCTCTCTCTCTCTCTCTCTCTCTCTCTCTCTCTCTCTCTCTCACTCACTCTAACTCACCCCCACGCTCTCTCACTCATTCCCCCACTCACTCTCACCTATTCTTTCTCCCTCCCTCCCTCACTCTCTCACAGTCACTATTTCCCCTCTCATTCTCTCTAAAATCGCCTCTCATCTCTTGCTCATTTTCTGTTGATGTGGAAGCTGAAACAGTTCTTGCCTCTCTCTCTCTCTCTCTCTCTCTGTCTATGTCTATTTCCCTATCTATCCATTTATCTATTTATTGATCTGTCTATCCGTCTATCGAACTACCTACATATAGGCCTACTTCTATCTACTGATCTATCTATCTTCTTTTTTTCAACCACATTTTTTCACTCCTCTCTCCCACCTTCATCACTTCTCTCGTTAGTCTTTTATTTTCCTTTCTTCTGTCCTCTTCTTCCTTTCCTATCAGTTTTATTTATTCTCCTTCTTTACTTCCTTCCTTTACTTCCACGTTACCCTTCCTTCCTTCTCCATTCATTCATTTCCTTCTTTCTCATTCAGTCCTTCCTTCATTTAAAAACCCTCTGAGTTTTACTACACTCCCTTTATTTCTTTACTTTCTTATTTATTCATTTACTTGTTGCCTTCCCACCTTTCTCCACCTCCCCTCTTCCCTTTCTCCCCTCCCTCTACCTCCCTCCTCTCCCCCCACCTCCTCTTCTCCCTCCCCTCCCTCCCCTTGCTGTCGGTGGCCACTGCACAACCCGACACTCCTAGTCATTAAACCAGGGTCGTGTTTTGGGTGCAGCCTTAATCATACTTCTCTCTCTCTCTCTCTCTCTCTCTCTCTCTCTCTCTCTCTCCCTCTCTCTCTCTCTCAATCAGATTTCATTTCTCCTTAACCTACACATCCCCACTCCCTTACTTCCTCTCTTCCCCTCCTCCCTCCCTGGCCCTCTCCTCCCCCCTCACACCCTCCCTCACCCCTTCCCTCCCTGCCATACCCTACCCCATCCATTACCCTCCCCAATTTCACCCCCTCCCTCCCTTCCTCTCACGGCCTCCTACTCTCTCTCTCTCTCTCTGACATATTACGATAAGAAAAATTGCTCTATAAAAGAATATTCTGATTTTTCGCCCCCATGAAAGGAGGAGCGTGGGTAAAGGCTGATTATGCATACTGCCACACCACAGTCACACCACACACTGCCACACCACAGTCACACCACACACTGCCACATTGCACTTCCACACCACACAATGCCACTCCACACACTGCCACACTTCACACTGCCATACACTACCACACCTCAAACTGCCACACCACAGTCACACCACACACTGCCACACCACAGTCACACAACACACTGCCACACCACAAACTGCCACACCACAAACTGCCACACCACACACTGCCACACCACAGTCACACCACACACTGCCACATCATTCAACTCTTGCAGGAAAAATAAAAGTCTCTACACTTTTGCTCTTGTTAACGCTTTGTTATTTTACTGAACACAGGAGAGACCCACTTTACCCAATAAGGTGTGCTGAATATAATCATCTGCGGCTGTAGAAGAAAGAAAGACAGATAGATAGATAGATAGATAGATAGATAGACAGAAAAAGAAAGAAAGGATGGAAGTAAAGGGGAAGGAAGGAATGAAGGAAGAAAACAAGAAAGAATGAAGGGATGGAAGTAAGGGCGGGAAGAAAGAAGAAAGGAAGAAAAAACGAAGGACTGACGGAAGAAAAAGAAAGAAAGAAACAAGGAAAGAACAAGAAGAAAGGATGGAGGAAAGAAAGAAAAAAAAAAGAATGAATGACTAAATGAAAGTAAGTAAGGAAGGAAGGAAGAAAGAAAAAACAAAGGCTGGAAGAAAAACAAAGGAAGGAAGAAAAAACAAAGGCTGGAAGGAAGAAAAACAAAGGAAGGAAGCAAGGGCGGAAGGAAGAAAGAAAGAAGCCGAAAGACAAGGAAATAATTATCTCTGGTACCGTAGCATTAAGACAGTAATTCAGATCCCGCTAATCTTAAGGTAAAGAAGGTTGCGTGAGACAAGAATAAACGGGATAAGAAATGGGTTGAACTACGAGAAGACGGTCTGGGTTGTCTACATGCCCTAACACCTCTTCCTAAGCGATTTATTTTGCGTAGAGTGAGACAAAGATGAACGGGATAAGAAATGTGTTGAACTACGAGAAGACGGTCTGGGTTATCTACATACCGTACTTTAACACCTCTTCCTATGCGATTTATTTTGCGTATTACACCCTGCTATGCTCTTCTGTTATCTCAATCACTCTAATATCATCATACTGTTCATAAATAACATATCCACCCTAACACCTCTTCCTAAGCGATTTATTTCGCGTATTACACCTTGCTATCCTCTTCTGTTATTTCAATCACTCTAATATCGCCAAACTTCACAAATAACGTACACACCCTAACAGATCTTCCTAAGCGATTTATTTTGTGTATTATATTTTGCTATCCTCTTCTGTTATTTAAATCACTCTAATATCACCATATTGTTCATAAATAACGTACAAAATTACCGTTTATTAACTGGTCGTATCCTAAAATAAATCGCTAAGGAAGAGGTGCTTGGGAACCTTCTTACGCGACAAGCCGCCTATACGTCACTACTAAATTTAACCCTTTCACTGAGACAACGTTCCCGGTCTCTCTCTCTCTCTCTCAAAAAAAAAAAAAAAAAAAAAGGTCGTCTGCAGGTGTCATATAGAACTGTGACCTCAAGAAAGATGACCTCTCTCTCTCTCTCTCTCTCTCTCTCTCTCTCTCGAGAGAGAGAGAGAGAGAGAGAGAGAGAGAAAGTCGTCAGCAGGTCTCATATAGAACTGTGACCCCAAGAAAGATGACCTCTCTCTCTCTCTCTCTCTCTCTCTCTCTCTTTCTCTCTCTCTCTCTCCCTCTCTCTCTCTCTCTCTCTCAAAGAAAGTCGTTTGCTGGTGTCGTATAGAACTGTCACCCCTATGGAAAAATGACCTCTGGATCACCTTTCTAGTATGGAAACTGACCGGCCCTATCCAATACTGACCCCTCATGTAAATATTTCAATCCTTATGTTAGGTTAGGTTAGGTTAGGTTAGGTAGGTAAGGTAAGGTAAGGTAAGGTAAGGTAAGGTAGGGTAGGGTAGGGTAGGGTAGGGTAGGGGTAGGGCAGGGTAGGGTAGGGTGGGGTGAGGTAAGGTAAGGT
>NC_136987.1:2880484-2937984 GCF_032717465.1 Coenobita brevimanus
CGTGTAGTCAGATTGGAGGGTCGATTTGTGACTAAGACACTGAGGTGGTTTGGCCATGTGGAGAGGATGGAGTGAGAGACTGACGAGGAGAGTGTATGTGAGTGAGGTGGAGCGGGGAGAGGGAGGGGGAGGCCAAGGATGAGATGGAGGGATGGAGTGGTGAGGTATATGAGAGAGGGGTGTGTGAGCTGGGAGGAGGGCAGTGAAATGGCGGGAGACAGGGCGACATGGAGGAGATTTGTTTGTGGCCACCCCTTACAGGATTGAGGCGTCTAGCAATAGACAGACAGACAGATAGACTCATACCTAAGCTCCGTCTTCCCGTCAGTTAAGAAAGCTTCCTAGCACCTTTTCCTGAGAGATTTATTTTTGGATACGGGTGGTTAGGCTAATAATATAATTTTGTATGTTTGATATGCAGGGTGTGAATTAGAGTGATTTAACTGACACAAAAGAGGACAGTAAGGGGTAATAAGTAAAATAACTCGCTTAGGAGAGGGTGTTAGGGCTTCAAGTTGTGAGAGTTAAATAAATCGCTTAGGAAAGGGTGTTAGGGCTTCAAGTTGTGGAAGTAAAATAAATCGCTCAGGAAAGGGTGTTAGGGCTTCAAGTTGTGGGAGTAAAATAAATCGCTTAGGAAAGGGTGTTAGGGCTTCAAGTTGTGGGAGTAAAATAAATCGCTTAGGAAAGGGTGTTAGGGCTTCAAGTTGTGGGAGTAAAATAAATCGCTTAGGAAAGGGTGTTAGGGCTTCAAGTTATGGGAGTAAAATAAATCGCTTAGGAAAGGGTGTTAGGGCTTCAAGTTAACAGCAATCTAACATCAGACTCATAACCTTAGCCTGGTTGAATATGGACACCCTACGGTATATATAATACGCGAGAATATCATCACCATCATCATCATCATTTTCTTCATTATCATCATCATCGTCTTCAATCATCATCATCTTCGTCATCATCATCATCATCGTCTTCAATCATCATCATCTTCGTCATCATCATCATCATCATCTTCATTATCATTTTCTTCATTATCATCACCATCATCATCACCTTTCATCATCATCATTATTATCATTATCCTCTTTTCGTGGCAACTTACACGGCGTAATGTAAGGTCCAGAGCTAAATAAACAAATAAATAACAGCTACAGCCAAATTCCAACCATCACAATGAAAAGAATAAAACCTCAAAGACATCATCATCATCATCACCACCGCAATCCTACCTTTATGGGATGCGCAGGTGTCAAAAGTTAGGTTGAACGCAAAAATATTAATCAAAAGTGACCAGTGAAATGAGGGGAAAAAAGTCAGAGAGAGAGAGAGAGAGAGAGAGAGAGAGAGAGAGACGCCTAAGAAAGAAAACGGACCATGAATTAAATAAGAGAAAACGGAACTGGACAGAAGAAATTGAGGGTAAGCTAAAAATAACCCGCATCATTTTTTTTTTATATTTTTTCCGAAATTACCAACAAGCTACATGCAATACAATATCAAACTCATTACTGTAGTTCCGTCCTGAATTTGAATTATTAGAACGAATAGGTGAAACTGCCAGTCTTTTTGAATTACCATTTTCTATCATTACGAATATAACCGACTGATTAAATATTTATCAAGCAAATCAGGCGTTCTTTATTGCATTACCATAATTTCGTTTCAGAATCAAATGAAAGAGGACCCTGGTTGAATGGATATGTATGTAGATTTTCTTTATCATCAAACGCCATTTATAAATCATATTCTTCTGAAGCTGCATAACTGCGACGTATTTGTGAATGAAATATAACCCGGATAAGGTTCATAATTATATCTATTTATCTATCTATTGCCAGACACCTTAATCCCGGAAGAGGTGGCCACAAACAAATCGACTCCATGTCGCCCTGCCCCTTGCCATTTCGCTCCCCGCTCCCCAACTTACATCCCTTTTCTCATATACCTCCCCACTCCATCGCTCATCTCATTCTCGGTCTCCCCCTCCCTCTCCCCCTTTTACCCTGCGGAAAAATTCTCTCGTAACTATGGATACGTAAGCAGATTATTATTTTTTTTTCATTTTCAAACGGAATGTATAAAGCAAATTCGGTACTTACATTACTTTGGCGTGTTTATGACTCAAATGTACGATAATTAAAATAAGACTGACAACAATATTACGGTACCGTACCTAGAGTGTATGGATGTTTGTGAGGTGGAGATAGGATTCCTGGGGACTGAATGGTGAGTGGATGAGTGCGTGGCCCATTTAATTACGTAAATAATTGTTTGATCTACTGTATTTCTGTTAGGGTTCTTCTTACTCTCTGTTACCTTACCTCACCTCTGTCTCAGGTAAGAGATGAGGTTTGGGTGGTGGTGGTGGTGATGATGATAATGATGATGATGATGATGATGATGGTGATAATGACAATAGGCTAATGATGATGATGATGATGATGGTGATAATGACAATAGGCTAATGATGATGATGATGATGATGATGATGATGTTTATTACACTGCCTCAACTTGATTAAACAATTATTCACACATTTGGAACAGCATATACCGTACCCAATAAAAAAAAAAACTTTTCAAAATGCCGGTATATAATTTCCCCACACCTGCGATAACGTTCCTCTCACAATTACGCAACTGTTGGCCTTTACTGATTTATTTATCATCAAAGGACATTACAAAACATTACAGGTGTCACTACAATGCTTCTGGTTAACTGAAATGTATGTGGGAAGTTACTGTATAATTCTATGTCTAAATGTATGTGGGGAGTTACTGTATAATTCTATGTCTAAATGTATGTGGGAAGTTACTGTATAATTCTATGTCTAAATGTATGTGGGAAGTTACTGTATAATTCTATGTCTAAATGTATGTGGGAAGTTACTGTATAATTCTATGTCTAAATGTATGTGGGAAGTTACTGTATAATTCTATGTCTGTTTATCTATCTACGGTACCTATCCATCAAGTTTCCTATCTACCTGTATCTATTTTTCTATTCATCCCTCTATGTTCGCCTGCCTACCTACCTACCTACCTATCCATAAATCTATTTATCTATCTATAGCTATCTACAACCAAACGCTTTATTTCCGGAGTGGCCACAAGCAAATCACCTCCACGTCACCCTCTCCTCTGCCCTCAGACTTCCCCCACTCCAACTCCTACCTCCCTCATACATATACCGTACCTCTCCATCCCATCCCCCCCCTCTCATCCTCGGTTTCCCGTTTCCCCCTCCACCTCACTCACAGACACTCTCCGAGTCAGTCATTCTCCATTCTCTTCACACGACCAAACCATCACAAAGTATATCTAACACATTCCATCACATCCACACCAACACAACATCGCTCCCAACTTCAGTCTGTCTCTTCGCATAACTCCACTCTGTCTCCCCATTTAACTCCACACGATCTTCTCAGATAACTAACTTCCACTCCCACTCTTCACGATTTCGTGCATCCACTACACTGCGTCTGTTCTAACCTGACGTAGATCCCAAACTCCTTTCAGCTCAGTTGATGGGCACATATCGGAGGTTGGTCTTAGCGAGAATAAGTTTTGACCAATTTTAACTAATGAATATGGAGGTCGCAAAACAGGAAGTCAGGTGATCGTGTGGTCAGTTTCATTTCATCATATCATGCCGTGTTAACTCTGCCATCTATACCATATACATTAAGATGTCTACGGAACTGTTTTGGCCTACTTCACCAAAGGAGGTTATATTTCATCTGGGAAGCCGACATGCTGGTGTGTTTACAGTACGAAGTCAGGAGCAAGTCAGCATCCAGTCAAAATACATCAGAAGCAAAACTAATTCTGATCAAAGTTCAACTTCATATTGAGTTTCACTGCTCGCGAAAATGGCATCACCCCAAGTCAGTATGTGTTATCAAAGTTGGTGAAAATATCTCTGATCGTAACGTCGCAAAAATCCGTCTGAAATTGGAGGAAGGATTTGCCTAGCCTATATTATCCAAGTAGAGTAATTACTTCATAACATATGCTTATCAAATTTCAGGAAATCAGAACTTAGTATATATTCAAGTTACGGGAGCGGCCCAGTTTCGCCAGATAAAAGCAAACCCATTTATAAAACAATACACAATAACACCAGGCTTACATATTCATTAAAGTCCTTCAGTAACATACAAATAATATACGTAACATGATAATAATAACAATAATAATAATAATAATAATAATAATAATAATAATAATTATCAATGATTAAACACGAAATATGTCAATTTCTTTACAATGATCATACATTACACTCATTTTACTGAAACCTGGTTTACTAATATCATCTCCCCACTTTCAATATTGAGTTGCTGCAATAGTTTAACAATAAAATATGCTTTCTCTCTCTCTCTCTCTCTCTCTCTCTCACACACACACACACACACACACAAAATGAGCGGCAAAGGATAAACTCCACACTAAATTAAGGCGAAATTAGTATACTGTAGAATTACCAGGCACACAATTTCAGTTTACCGAGTCCGAACCTTCCCCTACAACACAGCATTATGTCCCTAATTATATAGCTGAGGGGAGGAAAAACAAGAGAGACAAACTGCATCTCTTAGTGTGACCGGCTTGAGACTTAAAATACCATGATATAGTTTAATACGGCAGTACTGTAAATCATATCAGTCTTAACCAACAGTTGTTTTGGATTTAAATTTATTTTTGTGCTATAATTTCAGTTTCAGCCCATAACTTTTGGATGAGGCTAACTCTGCTATCTGCCACTGAGGTACTGTAAGAAAAAGTTGTTAATACTTCCACACGGGCGCAGGTCTTCCAAATTTCCAGTTCAAATCTTTCACAGGTTGATTAGATAGGTTAGGGTAGAAGCTCTGGTCTGACGGGAATTGGGAGCTTCCAACGGTAGGTAGAGTGGCAATTCTAGGTGGTTAATTTCATGGGAGGTCTGGGGGACGAAGAAATAGGTTAAGTTTTTAGGTTAGGTTGGCGCAATTTCAGTAAATAAGCTGCAGCGGTCGTCCAAGCAGCTTCCTTAAATACCCTAAAATATGTGCTAAGATTTGTTTGTTCCATATCTTATAGTCTGAAATCAACAAGCAGTTATCTGTGCTGCACACTGTACTAAAGTTACTTTCCTTAAGAACGTGAGAATGTAAGGAGACACGGAATTGCCCCGCCCGTGTGCTTAAGTTCTAAGTAACTGAAAGTTGTTCGCATTTGATGGAACGAAATACAGCAGTAGGATGCATCAAAAATAATAATCGAAAAGGAATATGGGCTGAAACTGAGTATTTTTACGATGAAAATGACTTACCTTCTTTTAATATTCCTTTCCTTTCCCTTCACGATTTTCTTAATCTCCGTAAATCTTTATAGATTCTGATTCTCGTTTATAAGAGTCACACTGTAATATCTGTATTCACTTATAAGCTGGGATTTTCACTTTAAAATATAAGAGCACTGATACAACGCTTTCCATGACTACAGTACGGTATCTACTTCTCACACGACTTTTTTATTTTCTTATTAATCATTAGATCTTACTTTATACTAATCCATTTATAGAAACTACACTACCACATATATTTTTCTGAGTTCTGAGCGACGTTTTCATTTAAATACAACAGTTCTGATGCAACTTTCATAAATAAACTTTTCTCTCCTTGCAAGTTTTTCTCTTTAATCACTGTACATCTCACTATCACTGTTCCACGTTTATAGGAACAACACTTGATATATATTTTTCGAGTTTTGAGCGCTTTTTCTCTCCAGTTAAATGAGTACTGATGCTGCACTTTCCATAGTTATTTCCTTCATTTCTCTCTCTGCTCGATTTCCTTATTCACTTTTCACTTTAGATTTCACTTCACACTACTCCACGTTTAAAGTAACCTCACTGTTATATTCTGAGTTTTGAGCAGGATATTCCACTATACATAGTACTGATGCAACACGTTCTCGTCCCCCTGCACGATTTTCTTGTTATCACTATAAATTTCACTGTACACTACTCCATGTTAATAGGGGTCACACTATTATACATATGTTTTTGAGTTTTGAGCAGGTTTTCCCAGTTAATACTAAACAAACACAAATGCGTCTCTCTCCCACTGTTCCGACGTAAACAATAACGCAAGCCCGTCTCCTCAGTTCAACTTATATTTTCTTCACGCAATACTTAATAGTCTCTTTTACGTTACCAATTCACTCTATATCGATAACAGAATGATGTAATTAACACACAATTGAATAATAAGTTGCAATAAGTAAAATAATCCGTCGAAAAGTTGCTGATTGCTCACACATGCTCACTTCTCAGAAGACGTGGCACGTCGCTTCGAACAGCAAGTCGAGTCGGTTCGTTCATGAGGTGTAGGTAATGCTAGTGAAGTTTTATTATTATTATTATTATTATCATTATTATTATCATTTTGAGTAAATATAAAATTCCCTCACAAGCATTTATTAATACGGAGACGCTTTTCAGTACTATTTGATTCAGTCTAAGAAACTTTTCGAACTGGAGGGATTTACGGTATATACCCCTCTATATTATCGTCAAACTTACAACCTACATAGCAAAATCTTTTTAACTATCCAAACATGTTAACCGAAATCATGTTTGGAGGAGTGTTGTTCTCCCATTCATTCTGTATGGCACTAACTTGAATAATAGGAGCGCAATAATAGTTTTCTCTCCCTCACATCATCAGCGTCATCAATATATCAAACCCACACACGCGCGCGTAAATCTCTGCCTATCTATCTGTCTATAAGCAGACGCCATCCTGTAAGGGGTGACAGTTTGTCTGAGTTAATTGTTTTACGGGGTGGGGCACTATGACCGCCAACCCACTTGTTGACACGTAGGGACAACGTATGGGTTGGTTATGTGGGTACCACTTAGCGCTGTTAATGATTTCCTGGTTTGTCACTCAATCTACAGCTATCTGGCAAGGAAAGAGTACTAAATAGTGTCTGGAAAGATGGGAGGAATAGAAGGAGAGGAGGGCAGACAAAAATAAAGGTAAAGGTGAAGGAAGAAGTAGGCAGCACTACATCGAGTGGATGATGGCCGCCAGTCGCCACCACGTACCACATAAAGCCTTTCATAATCATTTCCATCCTCATGCGCTTTGCTGATCACTGAATAAGTAACAAGGTAATAATAATGTTATGTATTATCTTGCCCTCTAAACTATGGTACAAATCAGCTTGGATCGTATGTATGCCGTGTTTTACAAAATCTTAAGAGCAACTAAGAAACTTCTGCCAAAACACCCATTTCCACACACACACGAAATGGGAAAGAATGAAAAAATCCTTATTAATGTATAGAAAATACTCTATATTTCTTATTATACAAATCTCTAACAATTACTGTATATGACAGTTACGTAACAAAGGTAACCAATATATATTTATATATGTATATACTGTATATGTATAATAAAAATTCCCCTGGCTAATGTGGAATGTTCATGTTTTCTGATCACTTGTTACCTTCATTACATCATAATTATTACCTTTGTATCCCATAATTAAGGGTTACAAAAATACTGAGATACATAAAAACCTAAACAACTTCATTACTTAAAAAATAAATTCTTCAAACGAGTCAGTCATAAGAAAATATAAAGTAAAATCTCACACGTATTGCATAAAAAATTCTTTGTGTAGTAACACATAGCACTGAACTACCCATTCATGTTTTTTTTTTTTTGCTACCTCCACGGTTCATTATTATTATTTTTTTACCTTAAGGGAAACCATTATGCTCTTGAAGCCTCATTCCCCTCCTCGTTCATACCAGACACATGAAGGTAGCAACACTGATATTTTAAAAAGTCATCTGACTGAAGGGGGTTAACTGAAGGAAAAGCACACTCAGTTGAAAACATATGTACCCCACAGCACACCAAGAAGGTAGTTGTTGTTGCTTAACTCAGTCTATCAGGTAAAGCAGACTTGTCGACCACACGTAAGCAACCGCTTCTGCGGGGCTGTCCTACCAAGTCAGTACTGCATATAAATTGCTTAGGGAACCAGCACCCCCCTATGGCAGACACTGCCTCCCCAGAGTCAGACCAGAGTTCTTTTTCGTGGCAAGGTGCGGGGAACAATGCAGAGGTTTAGCTCCTGGGTGGACACCACAGTTGCTTCATTCCACCCAGGGTAAAGACCACCAACATGTGTCGGCTCCTAGTCAGCGCCACACTGTAACAGTTAGTAGTAGTAGCTGTTGCCCTGGGTTCAATGAAGTGTGAAACTGTACAACTATAGACTAAAACTGCTCTTCTCTAGTAGACTACCATCCACCTTTTGGGGACAGGCAATAAGCAAACCCACTTTGTAATGAACCTCAATTCAACGTATTCTGTTTTTAACCCCTTCACCGTGCTGACATATTCTTCTATCTGATTCTTTCTACCTCCAAATTATTTTATTCAGCTTAGGAAAAATTTCTTGTATGGAAAAGGTCCAGGAAAGCTACAGTATATCAAACTTTTCTAGTCCAAAAAAAACATCCCTGAAGCTGAAAAATAATAATCTAGAGACAGTAAGAACAAACTTAAGGATACTGTGGGTATGTCACTTGATTGAAAGGGTTAACAAGGTCTGCGGGTTTACTCTATAGTTTGATGCTGGAGAGGGACACCATGCTGTGACACCAATATAACAGTCTGACTCACCAGTCTGGTTGTACAAACCGTCCCTTGACTACTTCACTGTGCCACAAAAGGAAGATGTGAATTGCATGAGAAGGGCAACTTAAGCCTACAGTCTACCAGGTACACGTTTCAGATGAACCTGGGGTTACAACTACTACTATTTCTTCATAGTATCAGTTCCCACTATATATTGTGCTACAAAGCATTTCCACTAACATTAAATTACATCCACGAGTCATTAAGATCAACCTCACAAATTTCAGTGTTCCACATATAAATTTTCTGTAATCTAGAGGACAAGTAGAGAAGGAATGGGTGAAATAGGGGTTTGTATGTTAAGTAACTTTTGGTACTTCATAACACCATTTCCTTAGTGATTATTTTCTTCATTACACCTCAATATCCTCTCATACGGTAATGATGCAAAGTATGTCAATATTAACTCTTTCAATCGTTAATTTATATTTTATTTTAAGCACCTCCAGACAATTTTCTTCAACTTACAAAAGAATTTTTAAACTAGAGAGATTAGATATGGCCTTATTTAACCCCTTCAACTACTGAGATCCTTCCCAAGTTGAGTAAAAATCCTTTGGAGGTGGGAACAGTAAAATATGCATAATTCAGAGTAAGGGGGTGAAAACAACAGAAAGCTGTGGTACAACATAGTATGTACAATAAATCACAAAGGAAGAGGTGTTATGAAGCTTCCCATGCCACTTAAATTACAACCCATGGCCTCTGTTGGTCTCTAGTGGCGAAATGAAAAAGCAATAGCCAAAATCATATTCATCAAAAGTGTAATTCAACAATATGTGAATAAAAGGCATTAGCCTATGGTTCATATAGTGTGCAATGGCCAAAACTATATGCACCAGAAGTGAAATGCAACAGTATCTCAGTAAATAAAAGTTAATAATGCACTGGTACTAAAATACCACAGTACCGTATGTCTTCAACTTAACATGGTTCCACAAACAAATTTTTGGCTGTTTCTTGGAAAGTGTCAATAATCCAAAAAACATTAAAATCATATGGAGGCTGCTGCATAAAGCCACAAGTCGCAGTCAACAAATTTTCCGTGCATATATTTACTTGCATGTCGCAGCTACAGGACTAAAACACATTACTGTATTTAAATGTAAAGCTAAAAATAAATATCATGTAGGAGACACAACTGAAAACTACAGTCAGCCTGACTGTACCTGACAGAGATCTGAGTCATCTTTTAGTCAATTATCTGCTATTTAATTGAAGAATAAGATAGTACAACATCCATACATCATTTCCTTCATATTTTTTCATACTTGGCAACATATTTTACTACCCATTTCCTGCAACAGCTTGACATTCAGTAAGGAAAGGTACTAGTTTTCAGTCAGAGCAAACCAGCTATAACTAAAACCAATTTAACCTTTTAACTCCAATGATGTGTTATATGTCTTCATTCTTACTGACAGATGATTTATTTCTGCTTTTGAGATACCTTACAAAATGGAGGAGTTACATAAAGCCTTCATTAACCCCTCTACTACTACAGGTCTGTCCTAAATTAAATAAAATCAACTGGTGGTAGCAAGAACAAAATAATGAAATGTATAATCAGCTTGAAGGAGTTAACAGGAATCAGGTATAATATATGTACTTAATGTGTAAGTTTAAAATCTTGAGAGGTGACCCAGTAAATACAAATCATTATGGCCACTTCAAACATACTCACAAAACCACTTTGCAGACACTAATTCTATTCTGGTATTGGCCTCTGAAACACCATCTGTACAGAAATAAATGTGCAAAGTAAAGTTATAAACAATCTGATACAAAACTGTGACAAAAGAAATATGCATCCTAATAAACTGGCATATTTGTGTTGTGCAGTTTCTTTACTATAACACACACACACACACACACACACACACACACACACACACACACACTATATATATATATATATATATATATATATATATATATATATATATATAAAGCAACAGAACTCTCCTTAAGGTTAATACTTTATACACATTAATGTAAAAACTTAAATTATACCAATCTGAAATGGTATTATGCAGATCTGAATAATAATTATTTTTTTTATTAAATAATTTTCATTTTACATCACTTCAGTTTTCCCATAAAAACAACAACTACTGAATTTAAAGCCATTCTGATTCACATTAAAAAAAAAAAAATAATAATAATAATGGAGGAAAGAGGTTTCTGGGTTCGTCGTCATCATCATCATCATTACCCTTTTTTCCACCTACGAAAGCAGTGAGGCAGAATCCACAAGCAAGGAAAGAGACAGTTTAAACATGGGAGAAATATCAAAAGCATGCCCAGCAAGCTGAGCCACACAATCATACAACTATCATTCAAGCCCCTGGAATCCTGGCTCCACCTCAAAGGCCAAACACAAGTATATGAAAGCTGAGAAATTCAAAGTACTGCTGATAAACTGTCCCTACTGCAGAATAGCAAAGTGTGAGATGAAGTCAGGATTCCAGGGACTAGATGAACAGTTAGTGAGTGTGTGTCCTTAGTTAATTCTCCCTCAATTTGTTTTCTTGCTTTAGGAACCATACCTTATTCCACCTCTGGGACGAAGAGACAGGGATGATGATGATGATGATATAAGTTTTCACACTCATAATGACACCACTAAACCATACTGAAGCAGCTATGTCACAGATTTTAAAAAGTATATAAAAATAATAATAAAATAATAATCTACACCTATTGCCAGAGGCCTTAAGCCCGTAAGGGGTGGCCACAAAAAAAGTCACCTCCATGTCGCCCTGTCCCCAGCCATAAATAAAGGTAAGGGCCAATCCTGTACTTCCCCCTTTGTGATATTTGGGGCTCAGGCTAGGACACTACACTCTATCCATAATAAATTTAGGGCTAGATATCCTGCAAATTTCCCAAGACAGCATTACATAACTACAAAAACCTCGTCACTGCTCTGATTGAACGTATTGCTATTACTTGACTGGGGCATTCTAACCACTACACCACCAAGTACCAAAAGTCACAGATTTAAATATTAAACAGAGCACCAAAGAGCCAGATCATTCAATTTCTACTCAACCATATAATCTAATCTGTGATGCAATTAAAACAAGTCATTTAAAATATACAGAAATATAACAGAGTTCAATAGATATGAAGTAACAATAATTGTGCTTAATGAATTTGTCCCATATCATTTACTTTCTACTCAACCATACAATCTAAACTGTGATAAAATTAAGATAACCACCATTTCAAATTTACAGAATAACATACTTCACTAAATATGAAGTAACAACAAGGATAGTTAATGAATTTCTTCCATATTAATTTTCTACTCAAGCATATAACCTAATCTGTGATACAATTAAGAAAACCACCAATTCAAAATTACAAAAAAATAACATACTTTATGAAAATATGAAGTAACAACAATGGTATATAATTCCATCCATCCATCCATCCATAGCCCGACGCCCTAATCCCGCAAAGGGTGGCCGCAGACAAAACGCCTCCAAGTCACTCTGTCACCCACCATTTGACTCCCCTCCCCCCAACTCACCCCCCCCTCCCTCATATACCTCTCAACTCCATCCCTCCACCTCATCCTCGGTCTACCCCTCCCTCTCCCTCCCTCCTTCATTTGTGTATTTGTAGAAAAAAAATGTGTACTTTCAAACACAAGTGCACACACACACATACACACATATTCTCTGCAAACAACTTCACTCAAAACTGTTGCGACAAAGAACTAAGCTTGTAAGTATTATGTTTTGTTTGTAATATTTTGTGATATAAGGTATTAAAACTATATAAATTCAGTAATTACAGAGAACATGGCCACTTAAACTGCTTGTTTATTTTTTAAAAGAAACTATGAAGGGTTGAGAAGATCCTGGGAATAATATAAAATACTTTTCAATTACTGCACTACATTACATAGTGATCTTGGATACAAATTTTTAATGTATTTTGGCTGTCATTACATCATGTACATATACACAAACCCTTACCAAAGTACTAGGCTATACATAAATATATTTACAATGATACATTTCTTTGAATATATCATTAGCAATTAATTATTTACACATGTATGAGTACTAAATATCTATATATATGGATGAACAGACAAATGTGTGGATGGTGCATACAGTATACAAGTATGAAGTGTGTAGAGTATACAAGAAATCCAAGAAATTATACTTATATTAAACATAATATACACAAGTATGTCTTCCTAATGATATGACGCTTTCTTACTCAGTCCCAGATTGCTCTTTTTTATCATCATTCATTCATTCATAATTTAATTTTGCCCCATACAAACCGGAGCAAAGAGGTTTGTCACTAGGCTATTTAGTTATACTGTACCTACAATAATAGTTCTGTGTTTGAAAGATACTGTAAAATTGTGTTTATGGCCAGAAATAAGCTGAGTGTGGACATGCAGGATATTGAGATCAGAGGACTAAAAATTTCAATAGATAGCCTATTAAGGTCACCTTAGTTAGCAGTCCTTCTTTACACACTTTATGCAAATGGTGTACTAAATGTTGTTAAAAAATCTACTTGAATACCAAGTAGCAGTAGTAGTATAGTATAGTAGTAGTAGTAGTATAGAAGTAGTAGTAGTAGTACAGCAGCAGTAGTAGTAGTGGTAGTAGTAGTAGTAGTGGTAGTAGTAGTAGTAGTAGTAGTAGTAGTAGGATTTCATCTGAAATGTGAACCCAGTGGACTACAGGCTGAGGCTGCCCTCTCCTGCAGTCCACCATCCTCCTATTGGGGGATTGGGGGATGTTGTAGAACATTTGAAAAATAAAACAAAATAAAAAAAAGTAAAAACAGCCAAAACTTAAACCCTTTGAACCTAAGATGAATTTTTCATTAAATTCTTACGAACTCATACTTTTTTTCTTAAGTGAAGGAAATAAAGCCTTAATAAATTCTTATTACCAAAGGTCTTTCCTAAAATGAATAAATACAACTGACAAAGAAAATAAAATAATAAGAATAAACTAAAAATAATGTTAGCCAGATTCAACGATTAATAATAAACTGAAAAGAATATGACTGAAATTCAAGGATTAACAAAAAAAAAAAAAAAAAAAAAAAAAAAAAAAAAGATCATTCATGGGGTTAATATTACACATAAAACAGGGCATCATTTGCATTCAAAGTGATAATAATAAACTAAAATAAATATATACATAAAAACTGAAAAACTACCTGAATTCAAGGGGTTAATAATTAATTAGTTAAATAAAGGACATCACTGGCACTGAAGAAGTTAACAACAAACTCCAATAAGGCATCATATGAATTCAAGGCATTAAAAAAAAAAAAAAAAAAAAAAAAAAAAAAGGACATCCAGATTCTAGTGGTTAATAATATACCTAAAATAAAAAATCTGGGAGTCAATAATACCGTGTCAAAATATATACAGTATCAGACTGCATACAGTAGGCAGTCTTCAATATAGGTCAGAGATGTGCTTGAAAATATCATAACTTCTCCCATGTACCCTGTAATTGGTACTGAACTTGGGGAGAAACCAAAATCAGCTTTATATGTAACAACATAACTTTATCCCTTCACTCCGATCATGTATATTTCTTTAATACCCTTGGTGCTTCCAGACGATTTTAGTCAACTCAGCAAACATCTCTTTTACAGAACAGATTAACAAAGTTTCTTCCTAACTTTTCCAGTTCGAACAGTCTTTACTAGGTTAAATATAATAATTTAAAAGCAGTACGAATAAAATGAAAATTATATAATTGGATAATCTGTGATAATCCGAAGACCTTCCAAACATTAAATAATACCAAAGATGGCAACTAATAATTAGGGCTCAAGGTATTGTGTGCTATGCTGTACTTCCATTATAACTGAAAAAATCTCTGTTCATCTCTTGGGGATCAAACCTATGTGTGTATCAAGGCAGTCTACCCAATACAGGCATTCTAACCATTAAACCACCACATGCCTTCTAGTGGGCATATGTCGGGAATGTATTGTAAATACAAGATTAAGTAAATAGGTAATTATTGTATATGGCATGGATATAGAAATAAAGCTAAGAAATGGCATGAAACACTGTACAATCAGAGACAAAAGTCTATCTAATACTGTATTCCACAGACCTATATCACACTTATGGTATTATGTCACATTCCTTCCTGACACATCATATCAATGAGCATCATCAACAGGTTGAGAAACAAACTAAAATTCTCTCATCTTAAAAATATTAGTCAGCAGAAGAAAAGAAGCAAAAGATATAAAATTCTATGCAACTTTTATGGGCAGTGGAAAATAACCATGCCTCTCTCAAATTAGGATTATTAGTCAGCACAGGAAAGTGAAGGTGGAGGAGATGAAGCATTAGACGAACTTTTGTCCCTGAATGTACATAAAATGTAAGAATACTGACAACACCTGATACAGGTTCAATATCACCATATGAAAATATTCTTTATGATGGCATATATTTGTCTATGCTTTGATGTAAATTCCTGCTATACAGAAAAAATATCCAATTGGTGGCTCTTGATGAATATGTTACTGGTTGCGTTTATATATTAAATAACAGTATGCAGGGCATACTGTTAATTCAGTGGAGGAACGCTTATTGATCTTTTCAGTCACAGGACATAATTTTTTTTTTAAATTCTTATTTTAGTTTATATTTGTTATCCCCAGCCTATTTTACTCAGTTTAACACAGACTTTTCAAACTAGTGATGCTAGATTCAGGCTTCCTTATACATTTTTCTACTGGGTCTCTTCCCAAACTGAATAAAAAATACTTGGCATATGCAAGAATAAAATAATATGTCCTGACTGAGTGGCTGAAAGAGGAATACAAAATGGCTGAAGCTACCTGTAACCCATAATGTACTACTATATGTACAGTAAATTATACAAATTCAATTACCACTCTGATTGCTGGGATATCTTTCAACTGACGACAATACCCTGATGTTAGTGCCAGTAAAATTCTAAGAGTACCAGCAGGCAGAGAAAGGGTAACTATAGATAGAATTTGATGCCTTTGACTGCTAGCATATTGTACAGCTGAGCAAAGTCTTCTCATATTAGCCTGAACAAAACAACCAAATGCACTGACTATGGCAGAAGTTAATTTGTACAGTGGGAGAATCAAGTAAACTGGTTACATATTCAGGTATATATGAGCATGTATAAAAATAAACATCACAACCAATGTTCAGATTTTAGTACTGTGGGAGTTGTTGCTGCAACCCCAGGTTCATCTGAATGTAAACCCAGTAGACTACAGGCTAAATATGCCCTCCTCCTGCAGCCCACCATCCTCCTTTTATGGGTACACAGGAGTCCAGGGAGAGTTATATAACCAGGCAGCAAAGCCATCCAGTTATATTAGTGCCACCACATGAAGGTACCCCTCTCCAGCATTACAAGAAGGAAACAAATGTAAGTGATACTGACTGATACAAAATTACTCACTCACAGGACACTCCAGTACCTGGCAGTTGATTTAGGACAGAGGGTTGTATTCTACGTAGCTTGAGACTTGACAACACTTCTTTCTTAGTTATTTATCTTACATATTACGCATTAATATATCTCTTGCATGCTGTATATATCATTTCAGTTTTGAAAGAACATGCATCAGTGACATACAAGAGAATGAGAGACAGACTAGAAGAGTGTATGGAAGTGAGGTAGAGGGAGAGAAGAGGAGGGGAGATCAAGGATGAGATGGAGAGATGGAGCAATGTGAAGGCAATTTGTTTGTGGTCACCCCTTACAGGATTCAGGTGCCTGGCAATAGACAGAGAGAGACAGACAGACATTCAAGAAGATACTGAAGTGCAATGTGCAAAATAAATAAATAATGATCATGTGCTCGAATTCTTTATGGCCACAAAGGTGACCCTGAATGTTATGGCTCAAACTTCCATATAAATCTACTGTAGAGGAGTTCCTGTAGATATGAATGCATTAAATCAGGTACAATATCTGCACTAAAAGCAAGATCCTAACTAGACAATATTCTAAAACCTACAAGTACAAAACCCATCTGGACCCTCAAGTAAAACTACATGCATCTGAGGGACAAACAATGGAATGCAAGAGATTTTTTACCTTTTCACATTTTAGCTTCATGATATAAAATTCATCCATCCATCATCCAATCCTATGCTGCCCAATGAGAAGCATAGGAGCCTGGGGCTAGGCAACACATTCTGGAAATACTGTCCCGCGATGGATATATACAGTAGACTGCATTATACATATCTTTAGTACGTCTAACTGTGACTATCTATGTAAATTTCTGATACAATTATGCTTATTTTGATCAACAATTTTATGCAACATCGCTGAAATGCTGTGTAAAAATTGCAGTTGTTTACCAAAGAAGAGCAGGAGGAGTTGCAAATAATTTCTCCAAACAAAATCTCTTCACTATCACACTGTGCTGTTGAGAAAAACTATGGAAATTGGAACCACAGACTTAAACAGGTAAGGGAAAAATGTGTTCACAAATAAACACTAGGGAAACTAAATTACTGTAACTGCACAAGGAAACTAAATTACTGGAGCTGCACAAGGAAACTAAATTACTGGAGCTGCACAAGGAAACTAAATTACTGGAGCTGCATAAGGAAACTAAATTACTAGAGCTGCACTGCCCTCTGGCAAAATTGGCAAATCACCCTGAATAAGATCAAACATCTGACAATGAGTGCTGTACAAGGTGGTCGTATATTACACATCCAAATTCTTGTGTGTTACAGGGACAGCTCAGTCAGCATTACCTTTGTCTATCTTGGATAATTTTTTACTTCACATAACCATACTTTACAGTGACTGCTTTTTATGGCCACTGACTGCACAGCTTATCGTGAATTTCACAAAGCAGCCAGGACATAACCACTCCCAACACCAGCAGACTGAGTCATGTCCACAACACAGAAGACAGATGAGTGAAATAAATAGGCCACCCTGTACAGTAGTGTCATTACTCATTTTTCGTGGTTTCAACATTGCCAGTTATGACTATTAGTGAATGAGAAAATTATCATAACATAAACAAGTTTAAGGTGTATTATGAGATGATACCGAAAAAAAAAAAAAAAATATATATATATATATATATATAATAATCTAGAAATACACTTTAAACAAGTAGATTCTGATGTATGGCAATGTTTGGTGGCACTACAAAAGGTTTTAGGCAATCACATGGTTAAATTAGGACTGTGGGGGACTTTTTAAATGGACATTCCTTACTTGTGGATTATTCATTATTCATGGGTGTGTCTGCTCCCTAACTCTCAAGAAAATCAAGGAATGGCTTTATAGTCATGAAATTCTGATGGCAGGTGGTGGCAGTGATATTGGCTCAGGCTCGGGTGGCCACTTGTGAAAACTCCTCCACATCAGAGTCTCCAGAGTCAGGGGCATCGTGGTCAAGATCCTCGGTGGCCAGCTGCTCAAAGCCTCGCCGACTATTGAAGAGTGAGCCCAGGCTGAGGCCATTCTCGTGTTTGCCTCCCCTCCCTCGCCCAGACCCAACCCCAGTGCCATTGTGAAGGTGTCGTAGATGAAGTCGACCTGCAAAAGAATAATGTACAACTTCAACCCACATTCCAAGTGGAATATAATTCTTCATAGCCATTTATAACTTCTACCATTCAAGCAGCCTCTCCTAAGATGAGTTAAACTGTTTGATGGTAGCAAGAATAAAATGAAATACTGTATAATATCTGGTTCATAAAAAGGCATGGTAAAATATAAAGTCCATGCTGCTGTGCTTATTAAAACAATACCATACATATGATAAGAACCAATAAACATGAAATATATGTACAATATATTGAAAACAGAATATGCACCACTAGCCTATAAATACTGCACAAATCCTCTGAAGGAAGTTTGAGAGCACTGAGGAGTTGATGCAGCTGTGCAGGAGTGTGTTAGGGGGTGTGCCCTGAGATGATTTTACCAATGAGACTGAAGTGGTTAGCTTTTGTATGAAGCGACCAGTGTGCTGGACATGTATGATGACTGATAATACTGTTAGGACATGATAAGGATAGGATACCGGCCAACACCTTCATCTTTACTCTTCCCTATGATGGAATTTCTTTAAATCAGACTATCATCAAACAATCTAATTCAACTATTAAGTCCAACTCTAGTAGTGAGGGGACTGAATTACACTATATCTAACCCCTCCTGTTTGAACAGCCTGTTTTAAGCTAGATAAAATCATGAGATGGCAAGAATAAAATGAAAGACACCCCTGGGCTCAATGGGTTAACTTTGATTTGAACTGACCCGTGCGTCTGGCACGTATGACAACTGTGAATGTTGTGAGGACGATGACGGGGACGGCCAGGAGACCAGCCACCACTACCCACACGCCACCCGGCCACCACTGTGATGGGGATACTAGCGCAACCTGGGCAGCCTTCAATGATCCTGTATGAGAGGAGAAAAAAATAAATTAAAAATTAAAAGTCTCTTTGAGGGAAAAATAATATACCCAGTCTCTCTGGAGTAAAAAAAAAAAAAAAAATCAGTCTCTGTGAAGAAAAAAATATATTAACCAATCAGTCTTTGAGGTGAAAAATTTATTATCTAAACAGACTCTTTGATGGGGGAAAAATATGCTGTATCATCAAAAGACTCTTTGAGGGAAAAAAAAATAACATATCACCTAATCTGTCCCTTGAAGGAGTGCTACGTGTAATCCAAAATGTCTGACAAATAAAGAACTACTGTACTTATGAAGCGACAGTCATGCTGTCATCCTTAATTTCTGAATCGCAGTGAACTCATCTGAAGAAGTGGTCCTTTTGAGAAACAGAAGATTAACCATTATTACTGGTATTAGCCTCCTGTATTATTATTATTATTATTATTACTATTATTATTATTATTACTATTATTATTATCATTATTATTATTATTACCTGTATTATCCTTATTACCATTAATATTATTACTACTGGTATTATTATTATTACCTGTCTTATAATTACTGTATTATTAATATTAGCTCAATATCTAGCCTGTAGTTCTCTCCCAACCAAATGAATAAATCAGTCTTATGATAAGTATAACAAAATGAAAGACTTTCCAATACTGAAATGCATACATTCACTGGGACACCTAACAGCAACAGACTGAATGGTGTACTGACCCTGAATGGTCTCCCCTGACTGGACCTTAACTGGGACCAATCTGGAGACATTGGTGGGCAGTGGATGAGGTTTCACTGCTGACTCTGTTGAAACAAACCAAATTAATAAAAGTACTGATACTGGTGAATGTAGTGGAAGCAGTGAAAGTAATGAAAGCAGTGAAAGCAATGAAAGTAATGAAAGCAGTGGAAGTACTGAAGGCACTGAGAGTAATGAAAGTGATTTTCTCAACATCTTTACCTACTATGGCAATTCAGTTCTACAAGGAAATTCTTTGAATGAATGGCTTAACTCCCTGAATCAGATACATATCTCATTTGTTCTTCTTGAGAATTCTAGATTATTTAATTCAACTTAGTCCTTCATTAGCCCCTTCCTAATGAATGGGATAATGAAGAATACATCTGACCTCAATCCTTAGAAACATCTCTCCAACGCTGAGCAAAGCAACTGGTGGTAACGCAATCCTCCTCATCATCAGCCCAAGTTGTTTCACTACAGGACTAAAGCCTCTCCCATCATTATCTACTCTGACCTATTGGTTGCTAGTCTGTTCCATCCAATCCCTATGAATCTCCAAATCTCGTCATTTTATCCTCTATCTGCCTCTTCCTCTCACTCCATCTCTTGGCTGCCACACAATTACCCTGGTTGTCAATTTGTTATCTGTTCTACTAAGGATGTGAACTGCTCATATCCATTTATGCTCTCTGGCTGTAGTAAGTATATCCTCTACTTTCGTCTGTACCCTTATCCAGGAAACTCTCTTTTTATTTCTCCATGTGACCCCCCAAATAATCCTCTCCATTCCTCTCTGAGCACTCCTATGTTTACATTCCAAGGACTCTGTTAGATTCCAGATTTCCAAACTGTACATTCGACAAGGAAGGACACACTGTTTATGTAACCATCTCTTGGCAAAATGGCAACTGCTTAACCTTCATGTTGTTGCTTAATTTGCCCAAAACCTCTTCATCCCATTCCTTTTCCTTCCCTGATTTCACTGTCATAGACTGGGTCTGCCTGAGCTGCTTGCTCTAGATACAGAACATGTATTCATCAACACATTTAGTTCTTTATCTATTTTTACTGGACTACAAAGTGTTTGTTGAACATAATTTTTGTCTCCATCACGCTCATATACAAGCCTACCCTCAGATTCTCCCTGTTTAGGTTACCTGGGTGGCCTTATGTGAGCAGTAAACTCCATCCATCCTTTGGACTGAACCCTTATATGCCACATCTGGTTGGATTGCCTTAATCATACCTTTCTGAATATTGGAAAGTAATGTTAAGTGCTCCCAATTACTGCCCTCCTCAAAGTGATTTTACTTTTTTCGCCTTTCTTTCTTTCATCTCACCCACTCAGTTTGCCATGTTTATACTATACAGCAAATGGTATTTAAAGCCATCATCCTCCATAAACCATAAGCTTTTTATCTGTACTCTTCAATTCACTCCACACTCTACCTGTAGATACCTTATGCCCACAAGGTGTGGACACAAACAAAATGCCACCATGCCACTCTGTCCTCTGGCATCAGATTACCCTCTCTCCAACTCATATCCCCCTCTTTCATAGACCTCTCCATTCCTTCCCTCCCTTTCATCCTCAGTCTCCTTCTCCCTCTTCCCTCTCCACCTCACTAACATACATTCTTCAAATTAGTCTCCCATTCTACAGCCCCTCCATGTAGACTATAATGCATATTAAAATTTTACTAAGCCATAATTCTTCCCATCTAATACCATCTACCTGCAGAGCAAAGTACAATGGATGTATAAATGCAATGAGTGCTTTTTCTTCTTCTTTGAGTAAACGCTGATACAAAACATTCATCAAACCCATGCTGCCAAACCTACAACGTCCATATTCCCAGGGTGCCAGTGTTAGTGAGGAGGCGCATTAACATGAGATGACATCAAATTATGTACTGTCTGGTTCTACAAATGTCCCTTAACTCCCTTTCTATCCCCCCAAAAAAGCTGGTGGATTCCAAGTAAAAAGCAAAGGTAGTAGATCAGTGGCTATCATTGACCTTAAGAGGCAGTAACATGAGAGCAGAGTGTGACTACATGCTTGGTAACTCTGACTCCATAGGCAATGGCTATTGCACATTGCCTGATGATTCCATCCCCTGCCGGTAAATCTGCTTTCACGAGGATGCATTCTATAATGTCCTTGTGGCATTTCCTACTCAGTACAGTTGAGTCATCACATAAATCCAGTAAGTTGCTCCACTCATTTCTATATCCTATAAGATCAGACTCTACCAACATTATCACTGATGTCATTTTCACAAACTTTCATTGGTACACCATCTACATACGCTTTTTTGCATATGTCCATACTATCTCAATGTGCTGTATTCCTTTTTATCCATTCAGTACTTCCACACCTCACTCCTAGTGCTCTTACCTCAATTCTGTAACTCAAAAATTTCATCATTATTTAAACTATCCATCCTCCTTATGCCTGCACCTGTTCTGAGGGAGTTGTCTGTCATTCACTGGCCAGATTTCAATTCCCATACTCCCATATGAGTGTCACAAAACATTCTCCCCTTCTCCCTCCCTCCCTCTCCCTCTCTCTCTCTCTCTCACACACACACACACACACACACACACACACACACACACACCACACACCACACACACACACACACACACACACACACACACATTGCTTGGTGGCAGGTTTTACCGTTTCTCCTTGGTAATCAAACACCAATTCTGCAGTATAAGAAGAATCTAAAACTTTATTATTTTTTTAAAACATGCAAGAAACAATGAACTAAAAATTAAACAATGAACTAAATGGTAAAACAATTAGCTTAACAGTAAACAATACAGTCAACAATAACAAATTAACTACACAGTAAAAACTAATCAAAACAAAAAAACAGCACAGAACTAAAACAATGAACCCAACAACAAACAACAACCTAAACAAAGAACTACAGCAGTCAACAATGAATTAGACCACAAAAAAGAAGCCATACAGAAGGAGAACTATCAAGAGCATACCCAAGTAAATGGGCCACACTTTCATTCACTCACCATTCAAACCATCAGAATCCTTAAAATAAAAATAAATACTAAAACTAATAATCCATATGGTGCTCCCAAGTCACAGCTGCACAGGAACGAATTATGCCAGGAAGGAGGTGATGAAGTACATGATGCGTTGGAGGAGGCCAGGTCGAGGGAGGGGAGAGGGTCGTCCATTGACATCTAGGGCAGTACATAAATCGTCACATAATGGTCAAGTCACGTCAGGTCAAGGGTCAGATCACTGCTTGGGCACGTATTATGAGTGGCACAGACGACTTCGTATCTCTTCTTTCTTAGTAACATATTTTGCATATTACACCTTAAACATTCTCTTGCATGATACTTATACAGCTTTAACCTTTTTGTGCACCATGATGTTATCCTCATCACCAAAATTACCTCCTGAAGATGCATGGTGATGCAAATGACACCATCAGAAATACATTTCAAACTGGCATATGGACATGATTTTAGTCAGAAAAATTACCTCATCAAGTTACATTTTCATATAAATTGCATCACAGAAGCCATGATAAATTATTCTGCATGAAAAAAGCCATTCAACTGCCAGTCGGAACACCCCTAACCTGGACAGCACTGCATACAGACTCACGCAGCCAGATGCCTACTGCTGTCCAGGAAAGGGTTCACATCAAAGTACAGTAGTCTGAATCAGTAACGCACAAGAAGATACCGAGGTATAATGTGCAGAAAGGGTTGCTTAGAAATATGTTACTAAATCTCAAGAGCCACTTACAATATGAGCCTAGAGTCTGTATTCTTGTTAATTAAGGTTTCCTGACATTTTTTTCTTAATATTTCATTTCTGTAATTTATAAATTAATTTATTCTTGTACAGTAGGTTATTTCTGCAATCTATGTTGATATAAGAAAATGAAAATACCTTTCTCTTACCAGTTTATTCTTCTCTGTTACTAGTACTTTGCAATCTTTCTTGATATACCAGTAAGAAAGATATAAACAATATGAATGAGACTAATTATGTGCAAATAAATAATTAAGGAAGAGGTGTCAGAAAACCTCCTAAGAGAATAAGAATACACCTCTTAGTCAAGTCATTTAGGATAATACAAGTGTCACATGTCTCCCTCCCTCATGGCTGACAGGCACTGCAGAACATCAACAAAAACCGTGTTGGTATAACAGCATACACAACAACACAAGGAGCAAGCAGCTGCAGCACAGTACCTTAAGTACAAGTGATGCAACATACACAGTTCTAACAATAAATTTACATAAGATTCTGTATCCACAAATGATCTTGTGAAAACTAAAGTCACTGCTAAATACAATGCTATACTGTTTTTTCTCTGATTATCAACATTAATATACTTAACTCCATCACATCTATACTTTGTGAACGAGATCTTTCTATTCTATAAGTGAAATAAATGCAAGCCCAGTGCCCCTGTGCTCTAATAAAGCAATCTAGGACTAGATGATGAATGGATGGAATAAATGCTATCTGTAAAATTGCTACACATTCACCCACATTCTTTTACCAGCCCAAGAGAGGATCCTTCAAGAACAAATTACTGAATCATACACTGTTAACATTTCCATCTAGAATTTACCATTATTACCATCATTTTTTTTTTCTCATGATGTGATGAGGTTCTATTCAGAAAAATGGAAAGGGACTGAATGAAAGTGGGAGAACTAACAACAGCATGCCCATGGAAATGGATATCACAATCTTTCAAACACCATTCAAACCCCTGGAATCTTGCATCCATTCACAAGCCTACCAACACCGTATTTTTTAATCATTTACTTCATAAACAATTATTTATGAAGGGGTTGATTAAAAGAATATTATCATTCAAAACACTATCCTACTCAGTCTTCCAGTACTATAAAAGTATCTACATGCCCCGGGCTCCTACGCTCCTCGTGGGGCAACGTAGGATTGAATGATGGATGGATGGATGGATCTACAAACAAGAACCATCATCATCATCATCATCATCATCATCATCATTATCATCATCAAGTCAAACAACAACTTACCGAGCTGAAACTTTCATATTCTCCTAACACCAAGGATACAGAAAGACAGGGGAGAGAGGACCTGGTACAGGGGGATTATCAACAACTAAAGGTAAATAAAAAGATGAAGCAGGAAACAAAAGATAAATAACAGGAAGAAGTATAAAGTAAAAGATCAATAAAGAGAAGCATCATAAATAAAAAAAAGTAAATAAAACAAGAATACAATGAAAGGTAAATGAAAAGAAGAAGCATTATTAAACAATCAAGTCAAACAGTAACTTACCAAGCTGAAACTTCCATACTCTGTTGGGGCCCAGTTCTGTTACATACACCTCATTCCCATCATTTGATACTGCCAGGTCATGGGGGTTACTCAGGCCCTAAAGTAGAAGGTGTAGGATTAATACCGACTGATCACATATGGGTAAAAAAAAAAAAAAAACTATAACACTGAATCTCAATGTATCTCCTGGTGTCTTGGGATGCAATGCTACCCTAAACCAGTATATCTAAGAGTGGATGATGAGCCTTCTTCCCCTGATGGCACTACTTTACATAATTAAAAACTTCCAGTCACCTCTTGGGGATCGAATCTATGCAAATGTCATTCCAAGCAAGGATTCTAATGGAATCTCATACGATAAACTGAATCCCAATAATAACTGACTTGGCTACAATACACAGGGATGTAACCCTCCATAATTAGAACTACTTGCTCAATACTAGAATCCTGGTCAAACAGCATCCCTTCAACTGGTAAACATTCCGCTTATTAAACAGTGATATGCCATAAATATTAACAGCATTAGAGAATAAATTAATTCTTAAAATGTCCCAAAGAGTAGACCTCTAGTACTTACACATGCAATTTCAGCACAATAAATAATTATGAAATGCAACAATTCTGTCGGAACTGTGCACACTCTGGTACCAGTTTATGTTGTTTGCTACTAACTCATTTAACGGAAAAGTTTGTGTATTTTGCATTATAACTGACTTCTTTCACCAGACTCTCTCTACTCTCATCCCAAGAACTGTGCTGCTCCTCTTCTTCCATTACATTTTCCTTTCACACCAGCTTTATGATGACGTTCGGGTGCAATGTGATATTGACATGTTAGAAAATGTTAACAAAGGTATCCTTAGATGGTTTAATTATGTGAAGACAATGGAGGACAAGAGACTGACAAGAAGAATATACATGGGTAAGGTGAATGGGGAGACTGAAAATGAGCTAAAGGGATAAGGAGGTGAGGTATTCTAGAGAGAGGAAAGCCTGATGGTAGAGTACAGGGTGACATGGACCCCTCTGGGATTATTGCATCTGGCTACAGACAGGCAGACACACAGACAGATAGAAAGATAAAGGTAAATCCATAGATACTGTTCTCCACCAGCCCTACTCACCTGGTTGCCTGGACTGAAGTGGCCCAACAGCTCCCCAGAAGAATAATTCACCTCAAACGCCATCACCTTCTGAGTCCCCAGCATTGACGGCCCATTCACAGCATACAGTCGGCCTCCTGCACATCATCATCCATTTGTAGTTAAAAACGTGAACATTGTATAGAAAAAAGTTGATGATGAACAGATGCTGAACAGGTTAATGAACAGATGCAAAACTGCCACTTTTAACTGTTAATATTGTACACAAACACTTGATCGAAAAATTATAGGTGCATACTTGGCATTACACAATTTGACACCACAGATGATGGATACAGAAAAATGGCAAATGAACCTACCCCACAAAGTCCTGTTTTTGCAAGTACGCCATATACTGCTTGTTGATGACAGTTAAAAGTCAGAGTTACTGGAGTGGGATGCCTTCATGTGGTGGCAATGATATAACTGGGCAGTGGAGTTGCCCTGGTATACAAATATCTCTCAGTTAACTCCAAATCCTCATCAAAAGGAGCACAGTGGTTTGCAGGACAGAACAACTACAGCCTGCAGTCCACTGGGTTCACAGTCAGATGAGTCTGGGGTGGCTATTACTACTACTACTACTACTACATGTCAATATTTTTATCATATGCACTTCCAGACAGTAATTCTGGTAACTCTAGTCTTCTATTCCAGCTAACACCAGATAATAATATTCATCTGACGGTGAGCCATACGACCATGAGTGCTATAGTCTCGGTGAACAACTCTGAGACTGTCATTATCGTACTCTGGAGAAACCTACTCGTCAACAGTGTTTCCGATTTCGAGTATAATATGATATGCATGTGATTCGTGTATAATATGTTTGTGTATAATAATATTCGTGTATAATAATATGATACGTGTATGATACGAAATCAAACGCACTTCTGACAGGTAGGTTGCCGGGGTACGATAATGTCAACCTCAGGGTTGAGCAACGCAACTATAATACCGGTACCATTAACTCTCACATGGTCAGGACAACTATAGCATTTTATTCTAGTTAATATCAGACAAATTTTACTCAGCTGGGCAAGTCACAGCAGCCTGAGTGTTAACCCCTTCACAACAATGTTTTCTTTTTTTCTTTCTTTTTTTCTTCTTAAGCAAGGAGAAATTTTTGGAACTGGAGGGGTTAGACACAGCCTCCATTAGCACTCTCACTACCTGGGTGCTCTCTCATGATAAATAAAATTGCTTTACTGTGACAAGAAAATAAAAATGACATGCCTGAACTGACAGGGTTAATATTCTTTACAAGCAAGAGACATGACCATCTCACCTCTGGCTGAAGTGTAGGCAATGGAGAAGAGCCTCTGACCCCATCCTTCAAACTGGAACTGCCGTGTGAACTTGCCCTGGTCAACGGTAAAGCACTGCACTCGACCATTCTCGCGGTCAGCCACGCACAACTCTGTCTCCCCAGCTGCTAGAGTCAGGGCGTGGGGGATGCTGAATGTGCCTGGGGCTGGGGAGCTGATCCTCAAACCTGGGGAAAAAAAGGAAGTAAACTGAACCTTCATATACTAAGCCCTCATTTTAAGCAGCAGCAGCAGCAGAAACAGATGCTACCGCAGGTTAATCTGAACGTGATCCAAGTTGACTGCAGGAAGAAGCTATTCTCTGCCTGTGGCTCACCAACCCCCTTTCAGGAGATATGAATGGAGCTGAGGGATGTTTGTATAACCATGCAGTGGAGCACCAAAGTTAAATCGGCGTCACCACATGAAGGTACTCTTCTTCTCAACAGATAGATATAAATAGACAGATAGACAGATATACTGATTGATATCCAAAGTAAATTGCAGAAAGAACTGTCTGCTGAAGTTCTAGTGCTACCTATATATGTGAAAGTGGATTCTTGGTCACCTTTTTATTCATAACAGTACATATCCCTTGCAAAATGCAGTGAAGCCTTTTCACTTCCCTCCTCACTCATAAACCCCTCATTCTCATGTTCCTACCTGCAAAGCCTCCTCCACTAGGCTTGCCAAACTGGAAGAGGAGTTTGCCTGTTGAATCATACTTGAGGACCCGAGCATTGCAGTAGCCGTCAGACACAAAAAATTCTCCTGAAGCCAACACCGCCACTCCAGTCGGTTTGCAGAAGTGTGTCTTGTCACTGCCAGGCTCAAACCTAATTAGGTGGGCAAAATTTTTATATTAATATTAAGTAACCCTGGATTATAGAACCTACCACACTTACTAAGCTTAACTAAATATCAAACACCCTTGTACTCCATTTGGCTAGGCTTAACATGCATTTGTGACTTACGTTTTGTTGGTTCCACAACAACTGCTGCAACACGAACACAAAATACAGCTCCCAAACAGTCCACTATGCCCTCACTGGAATGCAGCCCCCTACACCACACCACTCACCTTATGCACCACACTGTCACAATACACTCCTTCAACATAACCTTAACAAAAGATCTCTGGGAGTGCCTGACTGACATGACCAGTTTCCTACAGTCCACTGGGTTCACATCTATGTCAGGCTGGGGGCACAACAAAAACAAATAAAACAAATGGATGAAGCCCAGATTTTGATCCTTCTGCAGTTTATTTCACACAGTATAGTAGCAGAAACAGACAGTGCAATGGTTGTACGTCCTCTCCATAGCATTTCTTTGTGACTAAAACCATATTCTATTTTTAATCCCTTGTTCCACCTCAGCATTCAAGATGGACAGATGGTAATTTTAGGCCAAGTTAGATTAAAAAAAGAATATGGTATAACTTATTTCCCTTGACAGTACTACATGATCGCAAAACTTCCAATCGTCTCTTGCAGATAAAATGTATACAGTACAAATTATCACTCCAACTATGGTATTCTAACTACTAAACCACCAGGCAATTTCAGGCCAAGCTAGAATAATAGAAGCACATACACAGGCCCATCAGCGGGGGGAGGCGAGAGGGTCGGACAACCCCCACATGCCTCAAGGTTCACTTTCTCACAGTCTGCTTTTTAATATCAGAGCAAAAAGAGTCACTCTCTGTTGTTCAAAAGTTTTGTGCTGCTTCTCAACGTCACTTATGCATACACCCAGACCTCCACAGAAAGTATGCAGCAGCACTCTGCCCAATTGGCTGCTCTGCAAGTACAGATTAAGCCCCCCCCCCCCTTCAAAGTCTGGCTATTAGCCTGATACAGGGTATTCAGAAAGTCTGAAACTGACAGTATATATATATTTTTTTTCTTTACTGGTGAAAACTGTCATTAACACTGGACTCTGCAATTTGACAGTTCCTGAAGGTACAGATGTATCCTGCAAAAATCTGAGATTTTCATCATCTTCTTGAGAGAGTTACTGAGGTTTGTGCTGCTGCTGATCCTAATACACTATGAAGAATCCAAATAAACACAATACAGTAGCTCAGAAAGTGTGTGGAGCATCAGCATGGACAGGTGGAGCACATTTTGTAAATAACAGTAGATGTACAATATGCAATAAAAAACATCAAGTATAAATCCCTGTGACTCCAGACTTTTTGGGCACCCTGTAGATCGCCAGATTTTACTTACAATGAGGTGCTTATAAACTTACTTGGTGCCAAGGGTAATGAGAGGCTCGCCCTTCCCATAGCCTGCTGGGAACTTGAATACTTGGTGGAGGCCCACGTCTGTTACCCATATGTTGTCATGTTGGTCCAATGTCATCCCGTGAGGTACATAGAAGCTGCAAAGTAGTAATATCATCATCATCATCATCATTAACATCATCCTGGCCTCTTTTTCTCACTGAAAGGTTCACACACACACACACACACACACACTCACGAGCAGCCGGAGAGAGAGGTCGTCCCAGGCATCGCTCCTAACCTTGAGTAGTTTCAGGAATTTTGTCTGTCCTGTCTCCTAGGGTCTTTCTTTAAATTTAAAATAATGAAAGTTGGTAGACTACCAAAAATGTAAAGATTTGTTGGCAATAGTATACATGAATGTTTGTGGCTTATTCGGTAACAGCTGTTTAGGTACTTTACCGGTACGTTAAAGATGGCCGAAAATGTAAACAATGAGGGAATGGAATTTCAAGGATTTGATGCTAATACTAATGTCATGGACCTGGTGAAAACATTAATTATGAGGATTAGTGAACTCGAAAAAAAAGTAGAGAATCTAGTGATAAAGGATGTGCCAGGAAATACGGAAACCACCATACAGAGTCTAATCCAGTCCAACGAAACAGCCAATGAAGAGATTAAGAATTTGAAGAGGGAGAATGTTGAACTGAGGAGGAAACTTGATGAGAGTACTAATAAAACGGAGAAGGTGAGTAATGTACTAGAAGAACACAAGGCAAAGTGGGCACACGTAGAAGAAGAACAGAAAGAAGTGGTCAGCTTAAGAGAGATCATCCAGGAAGAAAGGGAAATGAACAAGAAAGAAATGGAAGAAAATGTAGTGAAAATACTGAAGAAAAAAGAGAAAATAGTGAGAGAAACTGTAGAAAGGAACAGATGTGTGGTAGTATTTGGAAACAGGGAAGAGGAAGAAAAGGTTAGGTTCGCAAGACTCGAGAAAGACACGAACATGGTGAGAGGAATATTAGGCAAGATTGACCCCGAAGGAGACGAGTGGGTAAAAGAAATTGAGGAGGTAAGGAGGATAGGGCCTTATAAGAAAGGGGAAACAAGACCAATGAGAGTCAAGTTTACATCAGAAAGTGTAATAAATGAGATACTTAAAGTGACCTGGAAATTAAGCAAAGAGGCGGGGATGGAAAATATTATAATAAGAAAAGATCTGAATGAAGAAGAAAGAGAAGTTTTAAAATCATTAAAGGAAGAAGTAAAGGAAAAAAATGATAAGAGGACAGAGGAAGAACGTAATACTTTTTTTTGGAGAGTATTGGATATGAAAGTAAGGAAATGGTATTTAAGGAAATAGAAGTGAAGGACACTAGGGGGGATGGTTGTGAAAGATCAGAAGTTGAAGAAGTGGTACGGACAGAGAGTAGGAGAGAAGAGGGTATTAATAATGTCAAAAATAATTTGAAGGTGATATATACTAATGTTGATGGTTTCATATCGACAAGGATCGAAATTAATGATTTCTTGAGAGAACATGAACCTGATGTCATGTGCCTTGTAGAGACCAAATTAAGAGAAGATATTGATGTTCATTTGGGAGATGGTAAATACAAACTGTGGAGAAAAGACAGGAAAGAAAAAAAGGGAGGAGGAGTGATGATAGCAGTGAAGAACAACATAAATGTAGATACTGTGGAAATGGGAGAAGGCAGGGCTGAAGTGATATATATGAAATTAGAAACTGGAGAGAATGTTATGAGAGATATGGCGGTAGTGTATGTTCCCCCAAAGACGAGAGCATGGAAGGATGGCCAGAATACCATGAGATGTTGTCAGATATGGCTAGCTACTTGCAAAAATAATTGAGAAAAGCAATAATATAATTTTGGTGGGTGACTTTAATTGTAAAGAGGTGAACTGGGAGGAATGGTACTCGGGAGGCGGCGAGGATTCGTGGGGTACTATGTTATTAAATATAATAATGAATAATGTGATGACGCAGTGGGTCAAAGAAGAGACACGGTTTCGAGGTGAGGACACACCAGCAAGGTTAGATTTACTGTTCACCAAAGAACCCGATGTAATAGAATCATTGGAATATCTCTGTCCTTTGGGAAAAAGTGATCACGTGGTCATTGAGTTCCAGATGTTAATAGGAAAACGTCGAGCCAAGAGACGAGCTTCACAGACAGGAAGATACAACTTTGGCAAGCAAATTTTACAGGATTGAGAAACTTTTTTGAAAATGCGGATTGGAGAAAATTCAGAGAAACAAGAGAGATACAGAGGAAGTGGGATATCTTTCTAGACCTCTATAATTTGGGAGTGGAAAAATTTGTACCAAGAGTAAGAGGGAAAGAAAACAGGAAAAAGGAGTGGTTTAATAGAAGGTGTATGATTGCCAAAAAAGAGAGATAAGGCGTGGAACAATTGGAGAAGAGAGGTAATGACAGAACAAAGGAAGAATATAAAAGAACAAGAAACGAATACACAAGAATACGTAGGGAAGAAGAAAGGAATTTTGAAAAAGGTATAATTGACAAATGCAAGGATGAACCCAAACTGTTTTATAGATTTGTTAATGGCAAACTGAAACAAAAGGAAGGAATCACCAAGCTGAAAGTAGATGGAGGGGTCTTTAAGGATGCGGCAATGCAAGCAGAAATAATGAACAAACGTTTCCAGTCAGTTTTCACTAAAGAAAAGGAGCTTGTGGAAGGGGAGGGAGTGATTAGAAATGTTCCGGTGATGAAAGATATAAAAGTGGAGGTGCAGGAAGTGTATAAATTACTGGAAACTCAAGATGTAAGGAAAGCCCCAGGACCTGATGGAATTTCTAATTGGGTACTGAAGGAATGCAGAGAACAACTGGCGGATAAAATTCACAGCTTAATTGTATGCTCACTGGAAGAGGGGAAAGTGCCAAAAGAATGGAAGAGGGCAAATGTGGTACCAATTTACAAGGGAGGAAACAGGGAAGAACCCCTGAATTATAGACCAGTGTCTCTAACCAGCATGGTCGCAAAATTGTGTGAGAGAATCTGAAAGACAGATGGATAAGATATCTGGAAGAGATGAATATTTTGGCTGAATGTCAGTTTGGATTCAGAAGTGGAAGGTCATGTGTTTCAAACTTGTTGAGCTTTTACTCAAGAGCGATTGATGTGGTACAGGAGAGAGATGGTTGGGTGGATTGTGTGTACTTAGACTTAGAGAAGGCCTTTGACAAGGTACCTCATAAGAGACTAATGTGGAAACTAGAATATATAGGAGGACTAAAGGGGAAACTTCTGGAATGGATGAGAGACTTTTTGAGAGACAGACAAATGAGGACAGTAATAAAGGAAAAGATGTCTGGATGGAGGGAAGTAACAAGTGGAGTCCCTCAAGGCTCAGTGTTGGCGCCAGTAATGTTCCTGATTTACGTAAATGATATGGTAGATGGAGTGAACAGTTATGCGAGTCTGTTTGCTGATGATGTAAAGATCTTGAGGAAGATAGAGGTTGAGGAGGATTGTAAATACTGCAGGAGGATTTGGATAGGATACACAATTGGAGCCGGACGTGGGAAATGAAATTTAATGTAAAGAAATGTAAAATATTGGAAATGGGTAAAAGTACCAGGAGACCATCACTGAATTATTTTTTGGGTAATGAATTAATCACAAAAAGGAGAGAAGAGAAAGATTTGGGAGTGCTGGTCCAAGATAGTTTGTCACCAGAAAAGCACATTAACAAGATAGTTGGAGAGACTTATAAGCTCTTGACTAACATAAGAGTAGCATTTCATTATATGGATGAGGAAATGATGAAAAAATTGATAGTGGCCATGATCCGCCCCAGGTTAGAATATGCAGCGGTAGTGTGGTGCCCACACAAAAAGAAAGATATAAACAAGATTGAGAGAATACAAAGAACAGCAACCAAGATGGTCCCCAGTCTGACAGACCTGTCATACAGAGAGGCTGGAAAAACTGGATTTGCCTTCGTTAGAGGAAAGGAGAAAGAGGGGAGACATGATAGCGGTGTTCAGGACCATGGTGGGAGTAGATAAAATTGACAAAGAAGATCTGTTTGTATGGGATAAGAGAGCAACAAGAGGACATGGAATGAAATTGAAAAAGTCAAGCTGCTTGAAGGATATCAAGAAATATAGCTTTCCTTACAGAAGTATAGACTTATGGAATAGCCTGGACAAAGAGATCGTCCAGTCTAAAAACTTAAACGAGTTTAAAGTTAAATTCGACTTATTGAGAAACAGCGACGGAAACCCACGAGCATAGTACATTCCGTGTATATCACAATTAGGTATATTCTTAAATATTTGAAACGACTTAGACATAGAGGTGGTGCATGAGAAAAACATTCATGTGTGTAAAGGTAGACTTGATAAATGTGGATATGAAGACAGGACAACACGAGCATTGCTCAATTCCTGTATACTACAAATAGGTAAATACAAATAGGTAAATACACACACACACACACACACAAAGGGTAAGAGGGAAGGAAGAACTAATCAGCAGCATGCCATGAAATGCATCTATACGTAAAAATTTAAAATAATCAAAATGAAGGGTTTACGGAGAGCCACTTACAAATCCTTTCCCCACTGATGAAGCACATGGCCAGAGTCTTTGGCCAAGTGAATCAAGGTTGGACGTGAGATGGGTGAAGACTGCTGGCGTAAACGGTTGTCAGCATGGAAAGTGGAGCCATCCCAGGGCCGCTCCCCTCGATGGAACACAACCACATCACCGCCTGAGTCCACCGATACTGCTGATACTTGTCCATACCCTCCCTCAAAGTCTGTGCCCCAGCCTGACACAACCTGAAAAGCTGGGGAGGAAAGAGAAGAAATTAAAGTATGATACAGTAAGTTCCTGTTACATGTCATCATAATTATCATCACTGTTTTCATTGTTTTCCTCCTGCTCCTGCTCCTTCTCCTCCTCCTTATCATCATCATATCATCATCATCATCATCAACACCATCATCATCATCATCATCCTAAACATCTTAACACTGCTCTCTCCTATACCCTCCCTCCTCCTCACCAGTCCCCCACCACCCACACACTACCGTACCTAAAACAATGAGGAAGGAAATGACAAAATTAACATACAGTACACCAAGTTCCTTTTATGTCTTCACCATTAGCATCACCATCATTGTCATTTGCACTATCATTATCAATGTCACTGTCATTATCATCATCATCATCATCAATACTTTAACACTTTTATCACTGTTGTCACTCACTCATACCCTTCCTTGACATCATTAGAGTCCCAACCAAACACCACCTGAAAGGCTGAGCAGGGAACAGTAACATTAAAGTACAACACAGTCTCACCACGTGAAGAGAATGGAGAATGAAAGACTGATTATGAGACTGGATGTGAATGAGGCAGAGGAGAAGACCAAGGATGAGATGGATTGATGGGGCTTAGATGTACATAAGAGAAGAGGGTGTGAACTGGAGAAAGGGATGCCTGATGGTGGAGGATGATGACATGGATGCATTTTGTCCGTAGTCACCCCTTCTAGGATTAAGACATCTGGCTATCTGTTTAATACAGAGACTTCTTCTTATACAAGCAATCACTGTTACAAGAAACCCATCTGGAAACCCTTTCAAGCTATAAGTCTTCAGTAAATGAAAGCAAAACTGCACACAGTATTAATGCTCCAATGCTGACAGAGAAGTTGATTTACCAGTTCTCACTAACTTAAAGTGGTATGAAATAGCTGATATTTTAAAACTCATCCACTACCTTTAATGAGGAGCACTTGTATGTCACCTTCTTTGAAGATCTAGTTTCTTTATCTATCATCCTTTTTTTACTGTACTGTCTATATGGAGCACAGGAGCCCCAGGTTATGCTACAAAATCCAAGTATTCAAGGTGAGAGTGGCTAGATGCTCCCACCTAAGTAGTAACATGTAAGCAATAAATCTCAACCATTCCCCAGCTGCAGTTTTTTATAGGCCACATCCATCTGAGCACCTTTGTCTATTAAAGCACCAGATGTCCAATTGTTTATATGGCTACCACCTTGTATAATACTGTCCTGGGATACAAGAGATAATTTGGCCACTCCCTCTAGGATTAAGGCATCGGAGAGAATGTGGAACGCAAGACAGACTAGAGGTGCGTATGCGAGTAGTTCATGAAATGAGGAAGGGGAGACCAAGGATTACATGGAAAGTAACTGAGAGAGAGGGGTGTGAATTGGAGAGAGTAGCTTGATGACGGAGGACAGGGTGACATGCAAGTAATTCATCTGTAGCCCCTCCCATCCATCTGATTAAAGACAGACAGATGTGGTCACCAACCTGAGCCCTTAAGCTTCTTTCCTGTTCTAGGCAGTTGTGCGACAGCTGGTGTGTGAGTGTCCTGCGGCATGTAGTGTACATCCGGAAGCTTTTTTGGCTTGGGGTAACTGCTGGTGTCCTCATACTCCCTCCCGCCACTAGGGGGATGTGACCCATATCTGCCGTTATCTGTTGGTAAACAGTAACATCAAATCCTGTATTACCCCCTTGTAAATGTTGGGGCCCAAGGCTAGGCTACTACAGTATTGTTCTTCCCTTATCCCTCATGACAGGGGAGATACCAATCATTCAAGAATTACAGTTTTGAAAATGACGTAGTGCATTTGCAGTATAACAATCATTAGTACAGAATACAATTTAAGAAACTGCTCTGTCAAAAACAGCCTGAATGAATTCTTGGATTATGATGTCATGCAACATAAATACCAATGAGCAACATTTACAAAAATTACCAAAGTAACATTTTTTTGACAACATGCAAAGATATAAACCTCTATCAGTAACATGGAAAATTTAAAACATGCAAAAGTTATATACATCAATCGATGATCTGAAAAATAAACTATATAATGAACTATAAACACTAACCAATAACCTGAAAAAATAAATAAAAAGAAAATTCTGCTGTAACATACAACACATTTAAACTATGAAACATATTCCGTGATGAATATAACTGCACATAAAATATAATTCATCTTAGGATTCTAATCCATTATGCATACAAAGATAACATCATCACCAAAATCAAAATACAGTATCTCCAAGACAGTGGCTGCAAGTGTATGGAAAATCTAAAACACCTGCATCAAAATTAATTTCATCTCTATGTGGAAGTGATGGATCAAAATGAAAGGAATGAGTCATGCACGCAAAGATAACATCAGCACAATAAAAATATCTTCAAAACAGTGTGACGGAAGCATACAGAACATATAAAACATCATCATCATATAAAACATCTTATAAAACATTCTAAATAAAAAATCCAAAACCTCAATATAAAAATCTCCTAAACAGCACCACAGGAACATACAATATGGGGCAATCTACAACATTTAAACCAAAATACTGTATTTAAAAAAAAAAAAAAAAAAAAAAAGCATGCCATGGAAGTTTTCAAATATATTAAAAAAAAAAAAAAAAAAAAAAAAAAAATATATATATATATATATATATATATATGAAAAAAAAAAAGTCAGGGAAGCATAAAGGACATCTAGATCGTCTGCATCCAAATTTCACCTGTCCGTGAAAGTGACGGATCAAAACGAGAGGATCCCCAGGTTAGGTTTGGCTGTCTGGGTCGTTGAGGCTGGAATCCATAATCACCATATTCGTATTCATAGTCTTGCCCTGTTGACATAATCCACAATGACAGACAGTATTCCTCCATCACTCAGTTCTTTATACCAATTATTCAACCAGGTAGTTCAGCCTACTGGTTTTACTGGTGCCACCACATGATGGCATCCCTCTTTACTGTATAAATATTACAACTGACTCTGCCTTCACTGTGCAGCCAGTTCTTGGTTGGTAAGTGGAGATATAAGTAGTAATTATTATCAAAGTTACACAATCAATTTTAACTCCTTCAATCCAGTGACACTTTTCATTCCATTCTTTCTACTGTACTGTCTATCATATCATTCATTAAGGCTCCAACATGCTTGCATCTGTCTGCCTTGGTCACCTAATGGCAGCTCCCCACACTGATCTCCGGCTGCCTCCCTATTCAGTCTCTTATCCCTGAGGTCACACTTTATGATCTTTACTAACTATCCTATCTCCTCATGAATTTGTAAAAGCCTTTCAGTATCATCTAAACAAGAGTCTGAGAAGAATCTAGACAAGAGACTAGGAAGAATTTAACCAAGAGTCTCATGAGAATCTAAAGAGTCAGAATCTAAACAAAAGAGTGAGTAAAATCTTACATGGCTGTGGGTCTTTCCTGGACTGTGCTTTCTTCTCCAGTTCAATTGTGCCATCATTCACTGTGCTGTAGGCGAACGCCTTCTCCTGCAATATAAAATGGCCCTCTATATTGCATTCCCACAAACTGAAATGCATCATCATCATCATCATCATCAACCTGTTTTCTTTTTCCACTTAGGGATAATGTGAGGCAGGGTACAGAAAGCAAATACAGTAAAGATACAAAGGATGGAAAACTAATTAACAGCACACCCAGTGAATTAAGCCACACACTCAGTAACAATCATAAGGAAAAAGTTGCAATATTTTGAAACACAGAAATATCTATATCCCTAAAATGAACCTTGTACTTGTGTCCTCTCTAAGTATAAACTTCAAGGAGCAGGTTAGGTGGGAAGGTCATGGTAAGATCTATAAAGGATGACTTCCCTCCAATATACAGTTCACATCAAATGGAAAAAGTTGTAATACTGTATTCTGGGACACATTCTGAACAAGGGTAAGGTGGTGGGATTGGGTAGAAAGCTATATAAGTGGGAGCAGTGTGAGATGGAGAGCTGTCTAATGATGGATGAAAGTGCAATGTCGAGGCAACTTATTTTTGGCCACCCCTCCCAGGATTAAGGCATCTGGAAGGAGACAGAAAGACAGACAAACAGATCACAGATTTAAACTATGGACTGCTTCTGTGTCTTACAACATACCTTATGCTTATTTTCTCCATGAGCATATTCCTCAAGGAGTGGGTTGGGAGGGAGGGGTGTGTCACTGCCAGCAGGGAGGTTCAAGGTGAGGTCTTGGAAGGACTCCATACCACAACCACCAGCTTCAGATCCACGGTCACGGTCCGTGTAGTACATTAAGTAGAGGTTACACATCTCGTCTGCTGATGTGCTACCTGCAATAAGACATATTTTTACCATTACAAAAGAGTTTATCAATCAATCATATTATGTCATGCTTCCTCTAAAGGATTTCTCATACTGTGGTTAACCATGGGCATTGTTGGTGTTTTCTGTGGACTGGAAGTTAAACCAAGAGCCCAAACCAGCTAATTACTTCCCAAGAGTTGCTAGAAACTGATGGGTCAATAATGAATCTCAGACATAAAAAAAGATTTGTCTCAGCTTGGGCTCTGATTCTATGTACACTGTAACTTAAGCTCTAGTAAGCCTGACTTTAGTTCTTTGACTGTTAAAGATTTCTCTCAACTGATCAAAATTATCTGGCACTGAAAAAAGAAGAAGAAGAAAAAAAAAAAAATTACCAACAGAAGACAAAATTTACTGACACTGTTGAAGCCTCTGACTGCTATGTTTCACTTAGCTTAATCAAATCATCAAATGTTAGTATGAATAAAATACCCAATTTTACCATCATCCAGTCTTTTAAGGCCCATCAGGAGCACAGGCACCCAGGGCTAGGCTACTTAAGCAGTAAATTTATGACAAGGGTAATGGCTGCCCACATGTGATGGCACTAATAAGATTGGACAGTTCCGCTTCCTGGTTATACAAACATCTCTCAACTCTCTCCCTCTCCCCCAAAGTGAAGGCGATGAACTGAAGGAAAGACCAACTTCAGCCTGCAGTCCACCGATTTCACATCCTGACAAGCCTTGGAATGTGGCAATAACAACTACAACAATAACAACAACTGCAGTGACTGTATTAAATCCATAAAATCCAAAACAAGGATAAGGCTCACCAATTACTGTAACCCTGTTGCGATTAGTGGAGTCCCAGGTACAGCGAGCATGGAGGATATCACTCGGCTGCACTCTAAGAATCTTTGAGGTTGGATAGAATGCCTGTGGCCAGTGTGGGTTGCCCTTTGCCACCAATGTGAAGTTCCTTGTCTGTGAAGTGTGAAAGGCATGACATCATCATCATCATCATCATCCAACTCTCTTCACACCTAAGGATGGGGTCAAGCAGGGTCCGGAAAACAAGGAAAGAGAAAACTCCTCTCTCAGCATGGGAATATCAGACATTAGAGGAAGTGAAAAGCAGATGTGAAACATTGGACAAATTTTAACAAACATACCATGTCCTCGCTCAACTTAGGAACATTAGCCAGCAACGAAAAGTGAGAGGCAGATGACATTAAAATACATATAAATATATACGGGCAGAAAAACTTAACAAGTCTGCTCAACAAGGGAATATTAGCCGACTGACGAAATTGAGAAGCAGAAGAGGTGAAATATTAAAGACAATCACCTATGGCCAGAGAAACATATCAGTTCCTCTCTCAGCTTAGAAATTTTGGCCAGCAAAAGGAAAGTGAGATGTGAAACATTCAGTAAAATTTTGTTTCCAGCTGTACATAATAACTGTATCACTCACAGTAGGGTCAAACATATATCCAGTGATGACAGTGCCAAGGACGTGAGCATGAACACGGTAGGCAAAGATGTTGATATCCACAGGCTCACCAGTCAAGCCCAACACACAGTTCACATCCCCATGTGTCTCTGCAGGATATATGGTACATCATAATATGCCAGCAATACAATACACAAAATATACAGTAAGCCAAAAATAAATTACACTACAAATACAGTACAGTATAGTACTACATGTCATGTCAGGAAAAAACAAAATGACAGTACTGTATTCAAAAGTCCCCAGGGTTTTTAAAAAGCCCATACATCCATTCACTCATTATTTAGACCATCAAAATTTTCTCACTATGGCATAAAGCCCCTAATAACTAAGTCACTTCCTGTACATAAATTATGTAATGCAAGATGCTTTACAATGTCATATGCAGTATTAAACACAAAAGTTTAATACATACTTGGAGTGTTTGGAGGAATACTAATACCGGCAGCTGCCAAAAGGTAAATTCCAGCCTTGTACTTCTGCCTGTGGAAGAGAGTTCATACATTAATTTTCATCAACATAACTCTTTGTCAACTTTCCATTTTTAATCCCTTCAATCAGAGTATGTCATTTTTCTTACTGTATTATTTCAGCCTGCATATATCAGTCTACTTAGGAAGGGTCTCTGAGTAGTACAGGTGTTAATGAAGGCTATATCTTACCCATCTAGTTCAAAAACTCGATCCTATGATGAATAAGGAGCAAAACACAAAAGTAAGAGAAATACCAACCCAGTGCCAGGTAAAATAGGAAAAATATATATATATCTTCACTCAGTAACTTTCACACTACACTCCGGATTCTATTAAAGGTCTTTGAAGCAGTAAAGTTTCTTGCTGCAATTCTAGATTATGGATTTTAGTTAATGTTCTTGCAGCAATTCTAAACTCTGGAGATTCTTGCAAATTCTGGACTATGGATTCTTCTGAAGATTATTGCAGCAATTCTTGATTATGGATTCCACATACTGCAGCAGTTTTAGACTCTGAATTCAAATAAAGGCTCTTGTAGCAATTCTTGATTATGGATTTAATTTCTTGTAAAAGTTCTTGCAGCAATTCTAGACTCTGAACTCTAATAAAGTTGATTTTTTGTTGCAATTCTAGATTCTGGATTTAAGGTTCTTGCAGGAGTTCTAACTCACTTCTGCTGAGTAATCTCCATTTGTAGCCCTGATTTGTCCTTAACTCCATCATCCAGAGGTTTGGCATAATGGATCTGCAGTGTGAGGTAATTGATTCCTGTTGTGCCGCCCACTCTGAAGCCTACATGGTCTGGGAGGGCGGTGGCAGGAGCATTCTTGGCCCAAGCGTACATGATGCGGCCACCACCACACACACCATGGTGGCCACAATCCCTAAAAGGAGAGGGAAAAATACACTGGGTTAGGTATAATTGCAGGCATAAATACTCAAACACCTCAAAATGATTAATAATTAAACTGTGAGAGACGACTTTTGAAATTAACATGATCTTCGAACCCTAGCAAATTCTCGGAATATTTTCTGAGTTTTGTAAGTGTTCATATAATATGGAGAATGATATTATGTCCACAACTGTACTACCAACCCTTCATTAAATCCTCTTGCAACAAACATAAACATTTATGAGATACTGAAGATTACTGTACGATCAAGCGCTTTGTCCAATGTTTCGATATATGTAGACACAAAAAGTTAATATATTTTTTAATCGACAGTACATCTTACCAGTATCACTCTCCAAGACAGTTTTGGTCAACACTTTTAAAATGTAATAACAGAAAAAGTTGTGATATCTTATTCATTAGCTGTATATCTTTACCAGTATCCATCTCTGAGGTGGTTTTGGTCGACATCTGAGCAGCCAAAAAGCAGCATGTGGTGAGCCCTGTTAGCTGATGCCAGAGGGTCATATTTCACCACCCACTCCTCCACTGAACTGTTGAGCGCCACAGCTGTACACAAGTATGCATCTGCCTGTAAATACTTCAAGTTAGTGTTCCCCTTTATACAATACAGTACTATTAGCCAAGTGGTCTTTTTCTTCCACCATACGCTTCAATATATATATACAAAACTGGATGTCTTTCTTCTCTTTTGCAACCTCATGCTTAATAATACAATACTAAGTGTCTGTTAGTCTGATATTAACTGCGACTAAAACATTACTATAAGGCAATCTTGTCTCAGCATCCTTTCTTGATCATTCCTGTCCCTGCCACTTACCAATGAGGTGGTTGGTGTTGGCTCTCCCTGTCAAATAATGTCTTGACAGTCTAATGCTAACTGTGACCAAAACAATACAGTAAAACAACTTCATCTTAGCATCTTTGGAATATTCCTATTCTTAAACAGTATCCTTGCTTAGCACATTTCCTTAACCATTCCTGTCCCTGCCACTTTTAAACAACTGTCTTGGCATTTTTCTTTGATCATTCCTATCCCTGTTACTTACCACTTTGGGTGTGACACCAGGCATGTTAATCTTTCTTAAATATGAGCCCTGAGCAGCTTGTGTTGGCTCTCCCCGTCGTACGTGTCCCGGCCAGGCATTGGCACATGGCACTAAAATGGCTGCCATGGCCGTCAGCACCACTGCTGACAGCAATGGCATGTTGGCTGGTGGCAAGGGAGGCATGTTTCTTGTTTCTCGTGTTGGTTTTGGGGGGAGTTTCTTCTTTTCCCCTCCTATGCCTTCCTTCCCTCCTGTTTGCTGCTACCACCTGTAAAAAAAAGTAATAATAATGAAAAATAAATATTCATTAACACCAAGACATTTCATTAATAAAGATGATAGCTGGTAATGAGAGAGGCATGCTTCTTGTTTTCCACATCACATTTTTGGGCTTCCATATTTTCTCTTAAGCCTTCCCTCCTGTCTGCCACTACCATCTGGAACAAAAAATGCTGGACCTGGAACGGTGGCGTCTTCGCCGTGGGTCTACCCCCCAGAGGCTGTCGAAGAGAAGAGGAGGACAGCATGGGGGCCAAACCACTGCAAACCCCCCCGGCCCCTCACGGGGCTCAAGTACCTGGGAGTGGCTTCGATTGCCCGGGCAAGTACCACATCTCCCAACACAACACACACAACAACAACATTTTTTCTACACCGAGAAATGACACCCCGGCTGTCATTTCTCGACGACTTCTTCTGGCCAGGGACATTGGGAGCAATCCAGGACCCAACAACAAATGCATATGTCCAACATGCTCAAAACCTATCACGTCGAGCTGACAGACAAAGGGTTCAGTTCAATGCAACTCCTGCAAGAACTGGACCCATTACACCTGCACAACACTTGCATCCAGGAAACATTACACAAACACCTGGACCTGCTCCTTATGCTCCTTCCCCCCACCCATCAACCCCCCTTCCAATCCTACTCCTACTTCCTTTACACCTCCACAGCCAAACCCACTGACCCTTCCCACACCATCCAGTCCCCCAAGTCCTCCCATTCCAACCCATCCTAATACACCTCAACCCTTACCTCCATCACAACCTCCTCATACCTCTTCCCCTCCACCCACACCACCTCCCCCCCGTGCTGCAGCGAGCCGACACACATCATACACACAACATAAACATCCTTCAGTTAAACATAGTTGGCATAAACACCAAAATACATGAACTCACACAATTCATCAAACAACAGAACATACACATTGCCATCTTACAAGAAACAAAACTACACAGAGCACAGAAAACACCAACATTTCATAACTTCACCACCATTCGACAAGACCGGGCCGACGGCGGTGGCGGTGGACTCATCACCCTGGTACACAAATCCATCAACTTCGTAGATACCAGTGCACACACAAAGTCACTTCTCCCTTCACATGATACCACAACAGAAATACAATCAATTAAAATAAGCACTGGAAACAAATCACACATAACAATCGCTAACACATACATTCCCCCCCAATTGTCCCCCACAGTACCACACAATTACTCTCCACAGATACACCACATCACTAACATACCCAACATCATCCTGGGTGGTGATTTCAACACCAAGTCGTCGGCCTGGCATGTCAACAACCCTGACACAGACAAAGGGCTGGTACTACAATCCCAGACCGATTATCTTTTCATACTAAACAGTCTAGACCAACATACCCATATCCCACACCAAGCCCTCTTCCTCCCATTAACTCCAGACATCACCTTCTGCTCCCCAAACCTCGCTCCCACTACATCATGGAGAGTGGTCAAAACCCTAGGTTCTGATCACCTCCCAATCATCATCACTACCAAAACCAGAATCACCCCAGCTGGCCACAAACACATATACACTAATTATAAGAAAGCCAACTGGAAGGCCTTTGTAACTGAAACAGAACAACATTTCGAAACACTAAACAGTACACCCATCACAAACATCAACACCGCTGTGCACACTTTCAATACAATCATACAAAATGCAGACAAAAGACACACCCCTAAAGGCAACAGAAAGAGACACAACCCCAACTTCACACCAGAAATTCAAGGCCTCATCAGACAACGGGACACGCTGCGACACTCCCCAACACCCCATACACAAGACACCATACAACAAATACAAGAACTCAACACTCAGATAAACAGTAAAATATCAGAACAGCAAACACTAAACTGGAAAAATTACCTCCAAACACTTGACCACAGAACAAACATCAGCAAACTCTACAAAACACTAAATAGCATCACACTTTCCAACAGCAACACCACACAATCACACGCTGCCATCACAACAACAGACACCATACCCTCAAACAAACAACAAGCAAACACGCTCATCAATCACTTTTCACAAGTCAGCCATCTAACCCCCCATCCGGAAGACCGACGTATCATCAGACGTAAGAGACAGTTCCCCACAGACCCAGACTAAGCACCTTTCACTTACAATCAGACGAAGCACATCATTAACAACCTCAAGCACTCATCTGCCTGTGGACCAGACAACATAAGCAACATTCACCTTAAACACCTAGGACCACAAGGCATACAAGCACTCACCAACATATCAAACTACAGCTACTCACACAACATAATACCCAACATCTGGAAGCATGGCAATATCATCATTATCCCTAAACCCAACAAAGACCCCACGTTACCCTCCTCACATTGCCCCACCACACTCCTCTGCACCCCCTCTAAAGTCACTGAAAGACTGATACTACAACTAGTCACACCTCACATTCTCCTAGCCCAGTCACAACATGGCTTTAGGTCACTACACTCCACAAACACCCTTCTTACAGACCTTACACAGAGAGTTTTCGATGGCATGAATTCAGCTAGGCCACCACACAGAACACTCCTAGTCACACTAGACATTAGCAAAGCTTTTGATGCCATCCCCTGCCACAACCTTACAAAAAAAATACTCAACACAAACATGCACAATAACACAAAAAGATGGCTGGCAAACTTCTTAGCAGGCAGATGTGCACACGTAACATTTGCTGGTCAGTCTTCTAACATCTGAAACTTCACAAACAGCGTCCCCCAAGGATCTGTTTTGTCCCCTACACTCTTTAATTTATACATGCACGACGTACCCACACCCCACACACCACAGATACATATAGCTTCCTATGCAGATGATATAACACTTACATGTACACACCAAAATGCAAACACAGCTGCACACATCATTCAACCTTACCTCAACACACTACACGAATGGTTCACCACAAACAGGCTCAAAATAGCCCCAGCCAAATCTACAGTGATTCTTCTCATAAATTGGACAGCAGAACACAGTCACATCCCACACCTCACCATAAACAACACTCCCCTACCACACACACACACACAAAATCCTTGGTGTAACATACAATACATCAATGTCATTTAAACAACACATCACAAACATTAAAAATAAAATAACACCAAGACTCAATGCTTTGAGGTCACTTGCCCATACAACATTCGGACACAACAAAGAAACCACCACCACAGTATACAAACAATACATACGTTCAGTGATGAATTATGGAAGCCCTGCCTGGGCTTCTAACCTGACAAAAACACACTACAACACTCTACAGACCATACAGAACAAGGCCCTAAAAATAATCACAGGCTGCACAGCTACTACACCCACAGACCACCTACACCAAGAAACCAAAGTCCTCAAAGTCAAGGATCACCTAGACATCAGAGGCACCCAGTTTCTTGCTGCAGCCTCCACAAACCCACAACATCCGCTACAGTACATGGCAGCACATCCTCCCACACCAAGGAACATCAAAACAACACCCAGCACACGATACCATACACAAATACTGTCATCTCTCCCCCTTCGCCCACCTCAGACCAGCTTCCAGAAGCATATCCACATTCAGATCACTTGCCGCTCCATTCAGTCACTTAAAGACAACACACAGCTGCATGCACGGCCTCCTGACATCCACCCTTCTGAATCCTATCTTCCTCATGAGGACAGGGTCCACTTGGCCAGGCTGAGATGTGGGCACCATCCAGCCCTCTTAAGCTACCAGAAGAGGCTGGATGACTCCATCGCTGATGCCTGTCCAGGATGCAACACAGCACCCCATACTATTAAGCACTTTGTGGAAGACTGCATAGCACACAATCACCTACGCCAACAACACAACATACACTCTTTGAGAGCTCTGTGGGAAAGCCTGGTCTCGGCCATGGCCTTCCTAAGGGACTCGGGGCTGTTCGGCCAGACTACCTAGGGAACATCTACTACTACTACTACAAAAAATGCTCCTCAGTCAAACCAATGCATGTTCACCCCCTGTGCCTCAGCCTCTTCCCTACAGCATGTGGGTGGCAGGTGGTGGCAAGCATCATCCACTCAATGTAGTGAAGCCAACATCTTCCATCACCTTAATCATTCTATTTCTATTTCTGTCTTCCTCTTTTCCTACTTCCCTCTTTCTTTACTGTCAGTTTTTATTACCCTTCGTTCCACTTCTGGTGGCTCTACACTTTGTGACAAGTATAATGGTTTCCAGTACCCAATGAAACCATTTACAATGCTTGGTGTAACCATACAACCAAAAATACTGGGGTGATGTGGAGCCTACTATGGTGCCCCAGTTAAGTGGATGGAGACACACAAATGAAGTGTCCACTCAGGAACGAAACCTCCACAATTTCCTTGTGTCTTACTGTAGTGAGGCACCGTCAACCACAGGGGAACATCAGTTCACTGTGTGGGATGACCCTGCAGGGGCAGTTGCTTGCCTATGGTTGATGCGTCTGCTCAATCAGACAGATCTGAAAATGATCTCTACCACTTTTCAGTTCGGTTAATGGCCACGTGAAGTAAGACTGTAGTTTAACTAATAATCAAGGAAAGATATTTCTAAACCATATCCTAACTCCTTTCCTCCTCTTCCCTTCCTTCCTTCCTTTCCTCTCCCTCTACCTTCCTTGCTTCCTTCCTCTCCTGGTCACCCTCTCCCCCCCACAATCCCAATTAAGCAGCTGTGGCACTAGGAGAAGAAATCAGTGCCAATATCACCACACTCCAACACTAACACTTTACGAAGCACCCAATTAGTACCTACCTGCGCAAAATGACGTCTTTTATAGTCTATTAGATTGGCCTGTGCACCTGAGATGCTTGGGCTGAGTACGGTGTGTTTGAATCGCGGCTGCTGATTGGCTGCCGATGATCTGAATCTACACTGCTTCTTATTATAACACATGTATATTTATATTTTTAATCTATCTATCTATCTATTGCCAGATGCCATAATCTTGTAAGGGGTGGCGATTTATTTGTTTTATGGGAAGGGGCACTAACCCTCCACCTCGTAACAATGGCTGCAAACTCAGGTTCATCTGAAACATACACCTAGTGGGCTGAAGGCTTAATTTGCCCTTATGCATTTCACCATCCTCCTTTTGGGGGATATGGAAGTAACTGAGGGACACATATAACCAGGCTGTCGAGTCACCCAGTTATATCAGTGCCACCACATGAAGGGACTCCTCTCCTGCAAAAACACAAATAAAAACAAACAGCAATGGACTGTAACTGCAAAAACTAGCCGTGGGTTTCACACGCATAAAAATTACAGTTTTTAAGTTTTTAATTAGAATCACATGAAAGTTTAATTAAGCAACCCTTTAAAATTGCAAATTATGTGTTTTCCATGTCTGCACCTCTCACTCACGTGCTTACACACACACACACACACACTGCACCACATCACATGACATGATATATACCATACAAACCCAAACCACATCACACAAACCTGACTACCCTAAATCACACTACATCACAATACAACACACCACACCACAAACACCATACCACATCATACATACAAATACACCAGACCCACACTCACACAAACTCATCCCCCCAACATCCACAAACATACAGTAGCTCATCCCCCCTCCACACACACACACTCACCACACACCCACACAAACTCACCCTCCAAACACACACACACTTTTGTCTCCTCCGCATCCTGTCACCTCCCCACCCACGCCCCATTAGCTCTTAACGTAATGAATGCACAAAACATAATGAGGGTCGTTTAATGACGGGCGCAACTCTTCATTAGGACATAAATTACTGTTTGGTGTTAAACATGTTTGGTGAGATAGATGGGTAGATAGATGGATAGATAGATTGGCTGACAGATAGATGGATAGATATACACAGGTAGTTAGATACTGACTGATGATAGACAGATATAAATGGATGGATGGATGGATAGATAGATATAGATACAGGGAGACAGGCCGATACATAGATAGACAGCTTGATAGATAGACTGACACAATCAATAGATATTGATAAACAGACATAGACAGATAGGAAGGCAGGTAAACAGAAAGATACGCTGATATAGACAGAGATGTGTAGGTAGGTAGGTAGGTAGGTGGGTGGGTGGGAGGAGGGTAGAGATAGATAGATAGGTAGGTGAGTAGATAGATATAAGGAGATACACTCACATATAAACAATTAGATTGAGGCAGGTAGATGGGTAGGTAAAGAAAGTAAATAGGTAGGTAAGTAGGTAGGTAGGTAGGTAGGCAGGGAGGTGGATGAGTGGGTGGGGTGACAGATATAGAGAGATAGACAGATAGATAAACAATGATAGATATACAGACAGACAGATAGATGGGTTGACATATGGAAAAAGCTATACTCAAAGACAGATGGATAGATAAACAGATACTCATAGATAGACAGATAGGTGGGTTAGGTAAGCAGGTGGGTAGATAGAAAAATACATTGAGTTAGACAGACAGGTAGACAGACTGACAGGGAGGTTATGCAGGTAGGTGTGTTGACAGATAAAGAAAGACAGGCTGATAGATATAGTGGACAGGTAGGTTGGTGGGTTGACAGACACTGATAGATAGATAGATAGATAGACAGACATATGGTAACCTAAGCATGTCTGTAGGAGAGGTAAGGAATGAATGAGCGCTGGTCACGTGCTATAAGGCTTGCCAACTCACCTTTAAGTTCCCTCCTTTCCTCCATTCCTCCCTCCCTTCTTTCCTCCTCTCCTTCCTTCTCGCCTGCCCTCCTCCTCTCCCTATCTCTCTTCCTTCTACTTCTCTTACTCATGTGCTTCCTTCCTCTCCCCTTCCTTCCCTCCTCCTCTCCCCACCTCTTTACTTGCCTCCCTACCTCCCCTCCTCTTTCTCTCCCTACCTGTGTCCTTTTTTCCTTCCTCCCTTACCATTCTCTCCCTCCCTCCTTTGTTCTTCCTCTCTCTCCCTCCGTCCTTTCCTTTATACCTCCCTCCTTACATTCTTCCTTCTCTTCATAACTCCCTTCCTCCTTCCTTCACTCCCTATATTCCTCCCTCCTCTTCTCTCTACCTCCCATGCCCCTCTCCTTACCTGTCCCTTCTTCCTTCCATCCTCCTCGCCCTCTCTCTCTCTCTCTTCCTCTCCTACCTCCCTTACTCCTTTCCTCCCTACCTGTCTCTCTTCTTCCATCCACTCTCTCCCCCTTCATCTTCAATCACCTTCTCTCTCCTCCTCTACCTCACACATCTCTTATCTTTCATTTTCATACCCCTCCTCTCTCTCTCTCTCTCTCCATCGACTCGCAGCCTCTCCACGCTACCATATGGCTTCAAAACAAACGCACATGCTGGATACTGCAATTCTCTCTCTCTCTCTAGTGAGCAAGGCAGAACACTTACATCCATTCACTCTGCTCGAAATACAAGCAGATAAATATGGTGTGTTAAGTGGGGCAGCTTCTAAACGTGTAATTCTGTGGAAATATTGAACTTAAAGACAAGGACCACTCCGATTTAGAATACTTGTAAAAATTAATACGACAAAACAAAACAGCTTTTCATAATTCGCCACAAAATAATAAAAAGTTTTACCATTTTAAAGATTTGCATATACATCCACACCCGCGAGGATGTGAAAGTTAAATATTAGCATCCTATCTACCTATCTATTGCCAGACGCCTTAATCCCGTAAGGGGTGGCTACAAACAAATAGCCTCCATGTCGCCCTGTCCCCCGACATTTCATTGCCCTGCTTCCAGCTCACACCGCCCTCTCTCATCTGCATCCGCAAAGTATAAATGTTTAAAATCCACAGCTGCATCCACAATATGAAACGTCTAAAATCCGCATCAGCTTTCGCGGATGTACACATATAACATCCAATACATCACTGGTAGGAAATGAATAAAGGATGCAGGGTACACACGCATCTGCACCCACATTATGAAAAAAAAAGTCTAAAATCTGCATCAGCATTCGTGGATGTATAACCTATGTCATCCGTTACACGACCGGTATAGAATGAATAAATAATGCAGGATACACACTGAAAACATTAGGCCGTTCCCGCAACACACTCAAATTAGCCCGGCGGAGTGGTAGATGAGGGTTAGATATGGACCACCCCACAAAATACGCCGTTGTGAAGGGGTTAACAGTATGGTGATCCGGGACACACACACACACACACACACACACACACACTTGAAGGACGGAACTATCGCCTCAGTCAAGGTTGCTTTCCTCGCATTTGCTCGGCAACGCAATGAACTTTTTTTTTTTTTTTTTTGTGGGGGAGGGATGAACTAACAACAAATACAGCTAGACATGAAGGCTACTCGCATTCTTCATACCTAGCTACAAATTATGCTCCATAAATGATACGGTACCTCATAAATACGAAATCCATTCGTTATAAGGCACAGCGGTATATATAATCTTGAAACACTAATATACAGAAGTTAAATCGCTATAATATGGTCACTCATCGTAGTAATTTCCCTATAATGTACACATATGACGTGAAATGGAACCCAAACTATCTTTTATTTTCGTTCTGTTAGGCGCCACTGCTACAAAAGCGGGTTTTCCCAACATTAGCGACGCCTAGCCTTGCCCGGGAAGTTACCCCCGACTTCCTACTGTAACGCCTCCACCTCCGTATCGCCTTTGAAATAAGACTTTTAAAAATACAAACACCGTAATTTTTAAGCATTTACAACTATTAAAACATCCATCCATCCATCATCCAATCCTACGTTGCCCCATAAGAAGCGTAGGAGCCCGGGGCTAGGCAAGTTCGTCCTGACATTTAATGAGTGACCAGCCTCACTTATCCCTGAGTGGCATTACGTGAGCATTAAATCCCAACCATCCCTTGGATATAAACCTACACCGGCTCAATCCGACTGGAGCGCCGTAATTATCCACTAAACCACCAGGCGCCATAATTTGGTTATATGGTTACCACCCAGCATAGTAAATGTTTCCTGGTGTACAGGAAACCATTTGGCATGTTACTCAGCGCAGAGTCACCCATAGGCAGAAAGAACAGGAAAGAATGAAGGAAAGAAAGACAAAAAAGAGAGTGTAAAGTCACCCGTAGGCAGAAGGACGAGGAAAGAAGGAAGTAAAGAAAGAGTGAAGAGGAAGGAAGGAAAGGAGGGACGAGAGGAAAGGGGAGACACCCGAGAGCAGCACTACATCCAGTGAGTGGATGGTAGGCGCCCCCACCTACAACAAATCACGATTCTCTCTTTAAACTTGATATCATTAGCATCTTAATATTTTCTAGTCTGCTATTTATGCAACCTGCAGTGTGTCTACGGGGAAAACATAAATAAACAAGGAAATACTAAGGTCCATATGATCGTCGGTTAAGAAAGTCCCCTAACACTTTTTCCTAAGCTATTTATTTTGCTGATTACGGAAAGTCCTCCAAACACTTTTTCCTAAGCTATTTATTTTGCTGATTACACCTTACGGCTCTCTTCAGTGTTTCAAAAATCCTTTTATCCCAATATGAATAATATAAACACTGATATTAACCAGCCGTAACGAAAAATAAATCGCTAAGGATGAGGTGAGAGGGAGCTTCCTTAATGGGCGAGAACACGGACGCTGATAATAAAGAACTCAAAGATACATAATACAACTGAAAATACATAAATAAAAAAAAATAAACAAATATATGAATGGATAAATACAATGAAAATAAAAAATAAATGAATCACGAAATATACACAAAAAATGGATGAATAAAAATAATGAAAATAAATACATAAAATAAATAAAATAAATAAATAAATAAATAAAGTGGTACAATATTCTCACTAAGGCCTAAGCAACGAGAATACTTATCCTATTATCTCTCTCTCTCTCTCTCAACAGTATTATCCCACGTCGGAAGACACTATTGTATTTGATGTAACAATGCGAGGGAGTATTCACAAAGCAAAAATATCGCAAATTCCGATTCTCTCTCTCTCTCCCTCTCTCTCTCTCTCACACACACACACACACACACACACACACCTATAGGCAACAAATCGAGAGAGGCGTTACTGCCAAGCCCACGGGGACAGGATGCAACCATTTCCTCAAGGGCTTCCTTCACCACACAACCAGAGACCAGTTGTTATTAAGTTTAACCTTGACGCCAAACCACTTCAGTCACCTCAACGAAAGGAATACCAACTTAACTCCACTGCTGTGACGCATTGTCAGTTGATTCTTGATATCTAAGGATCAATCATATATATATATATATATATATATATATATATATTTAACTCTGGAAAAACCATGTGTAGTGGTGGGGCTGTAATCTGCCTTTACGAGTATTAAACCTTTCACAACCTATGTTTCTCTTTAATCTCAAAAAAATTATCCGAATATATATATATATATATATATATATATATATATATATATATATATATATATATATATATATATATTTATTTGTGTGTGTGTGTGTGTGTGTGTGTGTGTGTGTGTGTGTGTGTGTGTGTGTGTGTGTGTGTGTGTGTGTATTTATATCGGACTGAAAAGGCTACTTGAGATTTCACCACAAATGTCCTTCTTAACCCTTTATATCAGAGAAAATGTATTAACTTTAATTCTTGCTTCATCAGACTATTTTATTCAGCCAAGAACTCCCTAATAATACATCTAATTAGAGCCAAACGTTTTATCCCAGAAGGGTGGCCACATACGAATCACCTCCACGTCACCCTATCCTCTCTCCCAGTCACACCCTCCTCACTCTTGTTCCTTTCCATCCTATCCCTCCATCTCATCGTTTTACCCTCCTTCCCTCGACCCCCTCCACCTCACAATATACTCTCCTTGTCAGTCTCTCACTCTCCATCCTCTCCACAGAACCAAACCACCTTCAAGTATGTCTCCTCACACTTTCTACCACAACCACACCACCACCACAATGAAGTATGTGTATTATATTTTTTTGTGTATTTGTAATGTGTACGTAATGCTTGGTCATCTTGTACCGTTCGTTGCTCAAGGTGAATGCACATGAAGAACGCATACACACAAACGTATATGCACGTCTACACACACACACACACACACAACGTCCCTCCCTCCACGGACACCCCCACCCCCACACACAAAACTTTCACCCTCCCCCCCCACACACAACGTCCACCCACCCACACCCACCCATACATACACCCACACACACACCCACACACACACACACAAAACAAGGATGATAAAATACGAGATCAACTTTACCTAGAAGTCAAAGGTCAAAGGAGGCAAAAGAAACAAAATACATGAGATCACGAAAGAGGTCAGCGAGGACAGCGTCAAGAAGAGATTAAAAAGGATCACAAATAAAAAATAAAGAAAATATTTAAAAAACGGTACAAAAATAACAAAAAAAAAAGAGAAGATAAAAAGCGATGGAAGACACAGGTAAAATTGACAAGAAAAAAGTGAGGTAAAAAAAAAAAATATCAAGAAAAAAGGTCACATGTAAAAGATCTAGAAAAAAAAGTCACAGGAACATTAGAGGGCATTCAGAGAGCGTATACCCCCGGCAACACCCAAACTTGTAATTCATTCCTACCTCTGCATTCGGATTCACGTAAAAATCTACTCAACTCTTCCCTCCCCCACTGCCTACCTGTCCACCAAATTTCACTCAAGTCTGATAATAACTTTTTGAGACAGAGTGAGCACAGACAGACAAAGGTGAATACATAACATCCTCGACTTTCAAAGAATGATTAGGAAAAATTGTATAATCTATCACAGGATTGGAGGAGAAGATGCCATAGCAGTGAAAGGTTTAATGTAGTAGAAGTAGTAGTAGTAGTAATAGTAATAGTAGTGGGAGTAGTAGTAGTAGTAATAGTAATATTAAAAATATAATAATAATAATAACAGTAGTAGTAGTAGTAGTAGTAGTTGTAGTACCAGTAGTAGTAGTAGTAGTGATGATGATGATGATGATGATGATGATGATGATGATGATGATGATAATAATAATAATATAATAATAATAACAGTAGTAGTAGTAGTAGTAGTACTAGTAGTAACAGTAGTGATGATGATGATGATGATCATGATGATATTAATAATAATAATAATAATAATAGCAGTAGTAGTAATAGTAGTTGCAACCCCAGCCTCATCTAAACGTGAACCCAGTGGTCTGCAGGCTGAAGTTGCCCTCCTCCTGCAGTCCACCATCATCCTATCGGGGGAAAGGGAGGGAGATGAGGGATGTTTGTATAACCGAGCAGTGGAGCCAACCGGTTATATAGGTGCCACCGCGTGAAAGCACCTCTCTCTCTCGCTTTTGGCTAGATTGAAGCATTTACGGAACTGAATCTGGGTCAAACGCTTTACACTTACCAATCTCTCTCTCTCGCTCGCTCTCTCACTTCTCTCTCTCTCTCTCTCCCCATTTTTCCAGATTTTTCTCATTATAGATGACTTTCCACATTCCTTTCTCCTTCCTCCTCCTTCCCACCCTTCTCTCTCTCTCTCTCTCTCTCTCTCCATTTTTCGAACTTCTCTCATTAGATGTCCTTCCACAATCCTGTCTCCTTCCCCTCTCTCTCTCTCTCTCTCCATTTTTCGAACTTCTCTCATTAGATGACCTTCCACAATCCTGTCTCCTTCCTCTCTCTCTCTCTCTCTCTCTCTCTCTCTCTCTCTCTCCATTTTCCAGACTTCTCTCCTTAGATGACTTTCCACATTCCTGTCTCCCTCTCCCTCTCTCTCTCTCTCTCTCTCTCTCTCTCGGGGGAGGGGAAGCGGAAACAGGCAGGAAGGGAGAGGAAATAGAGAGGAAGGTTGTCAAGTGCTTAGGAGCGAAGGAGGGAGGAGACAAACGATAATACAGGGAGGGAGGGAGGGAGGGAGGGAGGGAGGGAGGGAGGGAAGGAAGGAAGGAAGGAAGGGAGGGAGGAAAGGAAGGGTGGAACGGAGGAAGGATGGAGAGACGGAAGGATGGAAGGAAGGAAAGAAGAAGAAGTTCAAATCATTATCACGAAGAACAGAGGAAAACAGAACGAAGAAAAAGAGAGAGAGAGAGAGAGAGAGAGAGAGAGAGAGAGAGAGAGAGAGAGAGAGAGAGAGAGAGAGAGACCTTCCACCTGTCACGCTCACTTTTGCTCAACATAGCACTCGAGCGGTATTCAGAAACCCTCTTTAGCGTAAGTATGGAATAAGACTGCTATGTTTGTTATACTTAATATCTTCACTCATATACCCTCAAAAATAAATAAATAAATAAATAAATAAATAATAAAGGTGATGAACTAATACACCTTGAAAAAACTCACAGAACGCATACCTCTCCCAACGCCAATTATATTCTGGATTTTCTGTAGTTCATCTTTCCTGTCAGACCAATACTTTTACGGGCTCTCACAATCAATTAATTCTACGGTCTTATCCTGCCCTGTTACACAATCTCTAAGAGCGCATACCCCGAAAAGCATAAATTTAAGACTTTCCATAGTTCTTCTTTCCTACTAGACCAATACATTTACGGTCTCACACGATCAATTAATTGTACGGTCATATTCTACCCTGTTACACAATCTCTGAGAACGCATACCTCCGTTAACACCAATATTACTGATTTATTCCTGCATCCATCTCCGGACCCACCTCATTATTTAACCAACTCTTCCTTGACCAACTGTCCATCTCTCCATCAGACTTAATTAAATCCCACAACAACTTTTTCAGATATCGCGTACAAAGAGACAGACAAACAGACAGACAGGCAGACGGCCATACATACAGACAAACGCGGGTGAATACATAACCTCCCCAACTTCCTAGGTGGAGGTAGCTAATAAAAAATAAATAAATTAAATGAGAAAGACGAAAGCCAGCAAAAAAAAAAGGAAGAACTGGAATGTAATTAAGGATGTGATGTTAGGCTTCTGAGCAATGTTTTTTTTTTCTTTTTTTTGTTGGTTTTGTTCTCTTGTGGTAATATTTTTGGTCTCTCTCTCTCTCTCTCTCTTTCTTACACACACACACACACACACACACACACACACACACATCATGGAGGAGGAGGAGCGGAGAGAGAGAGAGAGAGAGAGAGAGAGAGAGAGAGAGAGAGAGAGAGAGAGAGAGAGAGAGAGAGAGTCCCCCTTCCTCTCT
>NC_136987.1:2942984-2945484 GCF_032717465.1 Coenobita brevimanus
TCAATCTGTATATGGATGAGGTTATAAAAGATTCACGGTAGGGCAGTGGATGTTGGAGCGACCCTATTGAGAGAGGGCAGCGTTTGGAAGCTTCCTGTTCTGTAGTTTGCAGATGATACTGTGTTGTTAAGTGATGATGAAGGGGAACTGCAAGGTGTGGTGAAAGAGTTTGGAAGAGTATGTAAGAAACGGAATCTAAAGGTGAATGTAGGGAGGGGCAAAGTTGTAGTCTTCGAGAGAAATGAAGTCACTGAATGTACAGTGAGGTTGGATGAGGAGGAAATGGAAAATGTGAGCGCACCTAAGTACTTGGGGAATGTGAAGAATAAGGATGGAAGTTCACAGGATGAAGTGCTTGAAAGGGTACAACAAGGAGGAAAGGTTGCTGGTTCATTGAAAGGAACAGGGAAGTGAGCATGGAAGTAAAAATGTAGCTGCATGACAGTATTGTAATATCAACTCAAACGTATGAAAGCGAAGCTTGGACCTTGTTGGAAGGACACAAGTCAAGAGTGAGAGCAGTGGAAATGAATTACCTGAGACAAGCATGTGGAAACATATGGAGTGAGAGACTGATAAATGAGGAAGTGAATTAAAAGCTGTGGTGTGGATGTGGATGCGATAGAAAGCGTTAGGGGATATAAACTTAGACGGTTTGACCATGTGGAGAGGATGAAGCGAGAGACTAATGAGGAGAGTATATGTGAGTGAGGTGGAGGAGGGAAGATGGAGGGGAAGACCGAAGACGAGATGGAGGAATGGAATGGGGAGGTATATGAATGAGAGGGGTGTGAACTGGGGGGAGGGTATCGAAATGCCAGGGAACAGGGCGACATGCAGGCGATTTGTTTGTGGCCATCCTTTCCGGGATGCTCGGGCGTCTGGCTATTGATAGACAGACAGACAGACAGATAATTTCCTATATTTCCTCTGCTCTTTCTTCAGCTCTCTCTTCCTTCCTTTTTTTTTTTTTTCCCCCCATATTTTATGCCTTTAAGTTTGGCCTCCTGTCCTCTTCAATGAATATTTTGTACAAACCTACATACCATACATTTTTGGTCTTTTCTTCTGCACGAACATTTCTTTCGTACACTTTTTGTTCTCTTTGTCATTTCCTTTTTCCACCCACTGTTTGCTTCGTTCATCCTTTCCATATTTATTTATTTATTTACTTTTACTCACTTTTCCATCTTTTCTTCCTCCTCTCTCCCCCTGTCTGTGTCTGTTATTTGTCTCTATCTGTCTGTGTGTCTGTCTCTTACATATTTTCTTCCCTATATGTCGTTTCCTCGTAATCTGTTGTTATTGAAGCTTTAACCCTTTATACGATGAATTAATACGGACTTCTTTATCACAGGGTACTTTATGCTTCATCCTTTCATGTTTTTTACACTTTTACAAACTATTTTCACGGAATCAATCCAACACCGACAGCCTCCGAATCACCCTCTTCCAAAATAATCTGAAGAGAATGAATTAAAGAAAGTACTTACATGATTCTGTTGTTTTTCGCTTACCGACAGATTTACAGAACTTAATCCTGTTACGGTGTTTCTGCGTATATTAGTGTTTTCGCCTTCACGCACCTTTCGCCCCATTATTTCGTAAATTTTCATACATTTGAGTTTTCATTTTTTTTTTTTATACATTTAACTCCTTCATACAAGTTGTCCTCCATTCTTTCTTTTTCTTTCTTTCTTTCTTCTTTATTTATTTATTTATTTTTTACACAGCGTCACACACAGCTTAATTTCCTCGTTTTTTTTTTCATCAATTTTACTGAACGTCAGACACAGCTTAATAATTTCCTCCCTTTTTTTTCATCTATTTTTCATACATTATTAACACATTCACCTGCACTTTCCTCCATTCTTTCACATATTTTCCTCCATTCTTTCACATATTTTCCTCCATTCTTTCACATATTTTCCTCCATTCTTTCACATACATTTTCCTCCATTCTTTCTCCTACATTCTCCTCCATTCTTTCACATATTTTCCTCCATTCTTTCACATACATTTACCTCCATTCTTTCACATACATTTTCCTCCATTCTTTCTCCTACATTCTCCTCCATTCTTTCACATATTTTCCTCCATTCTTTCACATACATTTACCTCCATTCTTTCACATACATTTACCTCCATTCTTTCACATACATTTTCCTCCATTCTTTCACATACATTTTCCTCCATTCTTTCACATACATTTCCCTCCATTCTTTCACATATTTTCCTCCATTCTTTCACATACATTTACCTCCTTTCTTTCACATATTTTCCTCCATTCTTTCACATACATTTCCCTCCAATCTTTCACATACATTTTCCTCCATTCTTTCACATACATTTTCCTCCATTCTTTTCACCTACATTTCCCTCCATTCTTTCCTCATTATCTTACTCAACGTCACACACAGCTTCCTCATTTCCTCCTCATTTTTTTCATCCATTCTTCATACATTTAACAGTTTTCTTCAATTTTCATACCTTATCAAAA
>NC_136987.1:2952984-3030484 GCF_032717465.1 Coenobita brevimanus
TGAGGTGGAGGGAGACACCGAGGATGAGACGGAGGGATGGAGTGGAGAGGTGTATGAGAGAGGAAGGTGTGAGCTGGGGGAAAGACAGTGAAATGGCATGGGAAAGAGCGACATGGAGGCGATTTGTGTGTGGCCACCCCTTACGGGATTAAGGCGCCTGGCTATAGATAAACAGAAAATGTATGGAATCACAGGTAGTTTTTATACATATCTACTTTCAAATTCGGTAGAAAATGAAGACAATCACGCATACTCTGTATATGTGTTGTATATATCTACCTATCTATCTATATATATCTCTCTCTATATATATACTGCATCTCTACAGGCAAAGTATATTGAAAATGTCAACAGATAAACACATACAGAAGTGTGATGTGTCAGATTTTTTTTTTTTTTTTTTTTTTAAGCAGGAAGAGACAAAGACCAGATGACCGCAAGACTGTTCCTTCCAAGAAAAAACAAAAACAATGTAAGAGAGCCAAATTCAAGATCTGTTCATTTCGAGATGCCGGAACACTGCTTTGGAAAGACTGGAGGTCATAGGCAGTGGGAAATACAGAGGAAGACAATTATATTATCCCCACAACTCGAACACAAAATCGTAGTTGCATGAAATGCGATGTGCCTTAGTTACGAGATAGGAATACGTCTCCTTGGTTACTAGTCAAATCCACCCTCCAATCTGACTACACCTGACCATCATCTGAGCTGAAAGGGGTTACGGATCTTTGCCAGGCTGGAACAAACCTACTAGAGTACATCTTGGCTTGCCTTTAACCGTTCCCTCATCAAGGTATCATATTTCTCACAGCATAACTTCAGTCTCGTTAAGTTGTTGTGATTATACTCCTTTCACGTTAACTTGGCCCTGATTTTCGTCCTTTCACGCAGCTCAGTCGCAGAATAAGGCAATGCTCTGGCTCTACATCATTTCCATAGCACTTCTTCATGACTAGCATCAGCATAACTTGCAAAATCTCAGCATTCAAGACGGAGATGAAAATTTTTGGCCAAATTAGAGTGAAAAGAGTATTCCATCCATCCATCCATCCATTGCTAGACACCATGTATCCCACACGGGGTGCCCAAGGGCTTAGAGTTAATTGTTTTACAGGGAGGGGCACAGACGATTTTTATTTTGCTTACGACAGCCTACATTAATCAAGTGGTTGATTGTGAAACCCTTTGCAAAAAAAAAAGTTGCCTCTCTCTCTCTCTCATACAAATAGCTATCTCTGAATTTTGGATTTAAATGTATGCAGTTTTTACCCCCATGATGTACAGAAAAAAAAAAAAAGTAAGAAAACACATGAAATTACTGGTCTATTTCTCAATGCTTCGTTCAATGTTTTAAAATGTGAAGACGGAAAAGCTTGTTTTTTTTTTTTTTTTTTTAACAATGTGGCTGAACAATAACTGCAAAGACGAAAATGAATTGCGTTTTTGTTTGATTGGTAAGAAGAGTGAGTTATCTCTACTGACACCTGGTCAACACACACACACACAACTTCAGTATCTAGTGCTATAATATCTAATGCTTCAATATCTAGTGCTTCAATATCTAATGCTTCGATATCTAATGCTTCAATATTTAAGGCTTCAATATACAGTGCTTTAATATCTAGTGCTTCAATATATAATGCTTTAATACCTAGTGCTTCAATATATAGTGCTTTAATATCTAGTGCTTCAATATATAATGCTTCACTATCTACGCCACTGACAAGCGCTTCCGTTTGACTGATAAACGAGAGAGCTAGTCATCTCTCCTGATAGCGAGACAATACACTTACGTCACCAACACTTCAATACATAAGTGCTATCCTTGTCAGTCACACTTCAATATATAAGTGCTATCCTTGTCTGTCACTTCAATATATTAATGCTATCCTTGTCTGTCACTTCAATACATGTGCTATCCTTGTCTGTCACACTTCAGTACATAGGCCTAAGTGCTATCCTTGTCTGTCACACTTCATTATATAAGTGCTATCCTTGTCTGTCACACTTCAATACATAAATGCTATCCTTGTCTCTGTCAATTCCCTACTTCAATTCATTAATTTTTATTTTATATTTTTTACATGCGTACAATAGTTAATCTCGTCATGTGGAGAGGATGACGAATGAAGCTGACCAGGTGTGAGGTAGAGGGGGAGGCCAAGGATGAGATGACAGGGTGGAGAGGTATGTGAGACGGGAAGGGTGAGCTTGAGAAGGGGCACCCAGATGGTTGGTGACATGGTGGCGATCCGTTTGTGGCCACCCCTCACAGGATTATGATGTCTGGAGAGAGAGAGAGAGAGAGAGAGAGAGAGAGAGAGAGAGAGAGAGAGAAAGGTTTTGTCCACTTTCATAATGCAAAGACGGAAAACTTTCAAACAGCTTTGATCGTGCATACAGCCGGCAACAAAAGTCGTATCTCTAATTCTTGAGCGATTTATTTTGCTTATTACACCCTAGCATTCTATTTTCGTAACTTATACCACTTAGATATCGACTTACTTTGCACCAAAACGCAACGGGGAATGCAGGGAATAATACGCAGAATACACCAATCACATCCAAGTGTATAATGAAAAATAATGTGCAAGATAAATCACCAAGAAAGGGGAGTTACGAAATCTCCAAAGCCTCTTAGAACACACCTTTCAAAAATCCACGAAGGGAAAAAAAAAAAAAAAATGGGAGAGGATTTACGCTGTCGATTGTGCCTGCGTGCGAGGAGACTTCTTAACATTTTTTCCTAACCGACTTACTTTCCTCTTTACTACTACTATGGATGTCGAAATTACTACAAACCCATACAAGTGACAGGACAGAATAGCCAAATGTAGTAGGCAAAAACACAATCGCTTGGAAAAATGTGTTAAGTACCTTCCCCAAACTGACAAGGCAAACCTGGGAGAAAGAGTGAGTGTTCAGATGCGCAACACCTTCCACTACACTACCAATGGCAACACTGAACACGTTTGAATTTTCCCAGTTCCCACCCCCCCTTTACTCCCGCTGACCTCTCCTCCCCTTCCTCCCCTACTCCTCCTCCCCCACCTCCTTACCTCGCCAACTAGATTACACGGAGGTAAGTTTTTGTCGTCTCACACACACACACACACACATACACACACACACACACACACACACACACACACACACACACGAGTACAGTAAGGTTTTATATCTTAACACACGCGCACACACTCACACACACACATACACACACGAGTACAGTAAGGTTTTACATCGTTGCACACACACACACACACAAACACACACACACACGAGTACAGTAAGGTTTAATATCTTAACACACACACACAACAATCACCCGATATGGCTACTATATGAGAGAGAGAGAGAGAGAGAGAGAGAGAGAGAGAGAGAATGCTGCCCAAGTAGGAATTCCCCACTATCAAAATTAACCGGTACTTCCCCAAGGCACTGGAGGGGGATGCCTTCAAGTAGTAGCACAGATATAACCATGCGGCTCCACTGCCCGGTTATACAAACGTCCCTCAGCTCCCTCCCTTTCCCCCAAAAGGAGGATGGGCAAATTCAGAGTTAAGTCCACTGGGATAATATTTCAGATGAACCTCGGGCTATCACTACTACTACTACTACTATTTTATCACCTCCATCCATTTGGGAACTACTGTGAAGATCAAAACCAACCTTCCTAATACAGTTCACCATTTAGAGTTGTAATGTGAAGGTTAACACTAACCCTCATATTACAATCTGCTGGCCCCAAACTCGCCAATGTCTGTGGGTACCAACAACTACAGTACTGCTACTTTTATTATTTTATTTTTATTCATTAACATTACAGTGTTAATATGACGTTAACCTACTGGAGTCACTGGTGTATGCGATTCTTGACCACAGTCGCTTGGTAATCCATACCCGCCAGAGAGACAGGGTTTAGGGCTGATCATCTTGTGCCCCTGAGGCATAGAAGTGCAGACCTCACGAGGGAAAGGGAAAGGGAAAAGTTCCCCCGAGCTAGACCTCATTAGGTCAAACAGCCCTGCTAGGTGACAGGAGGGCGCTACCCCTCCTGGCATGGCAGCTACCGGGCGTGGCTCAAACTCGAGACCCTCAGTCCCAAGCCCGACGCTCTACCGCTGAGCCATCCTGCCCCCGACCTCACGAGGAAGAATTGACAGTTGACACCTTATCCAGGCCATAACAACACTGTGGTGGACGCTTCTTCTCAGAAGTAACCTCTGCCAGTCTTGAGCAGAATCTCACTGCCTCTAGACCCATCCCTCCTGATGCTGTGAACAAAATGGGAGTGAATCGACTGTGGTCCACATGCTGGATCTTTTCTTGACATTTTTTTTTTTTCATTCTTTTTGTCTGCAACCTTGAGAGTCAGTTCACGATGACATGCTGCCGTAGGATCAAATATCCTAATGTCGAAGAAAGCCCTCTGCCCACATGTCCAGAAACCTTGAGCACTGACATCCACTCTTGCATCACTTGAAGTATTTGCTGTTCTGAGGGTAGATCCTCGCCATCTAGGGGTAGCAGAGGAAACAAAGCCTCCCTTCTTGCAAACCAATGCATGGTTTGCATCAAAGACAGTGCCACAGGCACAGTGTTGAGGTAGGTTCTCTATTGGCCACCCATATATCAAGGTTATGACGTCAATAAATTCTTGTTTGTTGAAGTGGCAGCCTTTTGCCTTGAGAGGCAGGGTTGTCAGCCAGTTTGATGCCCCAACCTCCTGTGCCATTTCAACTCTCCTGCACCAGTCTGGAGTAAGACAGTTGGTTATGCAGCTGTTCCTTTTGTCTTGCTTCTCGCTACTACGACTACCACTACTACTACTATAGGTACTAATTCTACCTGTGCTGCTACTACTACTACTACTACTACCGCTACTGCTGCTGCTGCTGCTACTACCACAGTACTATCACTACTATAGTTAGTACTGTACTACCACCACTACCATTACTACTACTACTACTACAGTACTACCACCGCTACAACTACTACTATCTCTCCTCCTCCTTCTGTACTACTGTACTACTACTAGGGAACAAAAAACTGGGTAATAGTACGGCTTTTAAACCTACTCTTTCCCTCAGAGTACAGTCTGCAAAACAAAAACTTGCCAAATATTTCTACCTTTTATGCTTCTAACTTTCCTCTGTTTTCTCTGCCTGTAGATACAAGTCTGCTTAATACTTCACCTCTTGTACTTTCAGTTTTCCACCGAAAGGATAATATTCCTGAGCTGAGAGAGGCTTAGTGTATTTCTCTAACCTCAAATGATGCTTTTTTTTTTTTACATGATGCATCAGGACACATGTGACCAAATGCAGCAGTGTGAACCAGATGCTGTGAAATACTCACTGTAGACGAAATTTTTGCCCCTGATTGTAGCGCATTTGTTAATTTTTACAGTATGGTGACACAATCTTTGTTTACTGTATTTATTATTAATTTTTTTGGTTTACTCAAACTACCTTCTGATTATTTTATTTAGTTTTCCAATGGCTTTTCTCAGTAAAATTTAGTAATATCCTCCAAAGACAGAACAAACAGCTGAAAGACACTGACAAAGCCTCTGAAAACTATGGGTTCTGATGCTGATGTGCACTACTGAACTGATCAATACTGGCTTGGAATGACAGGGTTAATTTTAGCCACCTTCCTCAACGCACTGGCTTGATGTTGGATGGGGACACATTCACATTATGGCACTGATGTACCAGGCCATAGGAGATGCTTGGTTATTAAAACATTCCTCAACTCCTTCCCCATCCTCCAATGAAAGAGGGTGGACAGTTTCTGCCCCTAGTCCACCAAGTTCACATCCAGATGAGCTTGGGGCCATAACAACAACATGCCAATTTCACTGTGTCCATCTATTAATTAGGGGAAAGAGATTTGCAAATGGGGGTGAAACAGTTTCCCTTCAGATCCAAATGTGACACAAAATTTGGCAAATGGTGGGAGATGGATACTTCTGAAGGATAACCGAGTTTACCACAAGCTGTTGGCTAAGAGTTGGCATCGCTCAAGTGTCCATCCACCCATTGTGGGGGTTGGTAGGCAATATGAGTACTAGGGTAACACTTAGGGCAAGTAACTGTGGTAACCTGGATGATGCAATGGCCTGATACACTACGATAGTGGGTAAGTAATTCACCACAGGTTCAATGGCCCAAGCTAGAGGGATCAGTGCTGCAGTTAAGCACCTCGTGGAGGCTGCCCCACCTTTAATTTACCTCTGTTAAGCACCAGGGGTGCTGAAGAGGTGGGGGGAAGGGGGAGAGGTCTCATTAGCTTAAAGATCATTAGGCTGAAGTAATCACACAGTGAAAACAAAACTGAAATAACCCACAGTGAAAACAAATCTGAAATGACCCGCAGTGAAAACAAAGCTGAAAAACCCACACAATGAAAATAAAACTGAAGTAACCAAAAACAAGCAAAACTGAAATACCCACAAAATGAGAACAAAAGTAAAAAAAAAAAAAGTGAAAACAACACAAAATAAACCACATAGTGAAAACTAAACTGAAGTACCACACACTGAAACAAAACTGAAATGAGCACATAGCTAAAACAACACAAAATTAACCGCACAGTGAAAACAAAATTGAAATAAACTGAAGTACCAAACACTGATACAAACCTGAGGTAATGGCACACTGACAAAAAAAACAAAGAAATCACACACACACACACACACACACACAAAAGCCCAATATATAATTAAATAAATATAAATATACAGTATATATATATATATATATATATATATATATATATATATATAAAGCAACTACACGCTCAACCCAAACTACAGCAACCACTGACTCAAGACAAAATAGCAGGAATCTCGTGTTACAAGGAAAAACTGCTGAAAAATTGCACACAAAAACAAATTCTTACTGGCATTACTACGTACTGCATGAAGAACCAGAAGGTGCCTAGGGAGACCTCGGATCAACTTCAGCCAGGGGCCACAACTACTAAAACAGAAAACTACAAAAACAGTACAGTAACAAAAATTATGCTGTGTTCTGTTAGGGAAAATACAGTTCTGTCCATTTTCAGAAGGCCAAAAATTAATCTCAGTATATCAATGTACAGTACTGAAAAGAACACCTGAGACTGTTTAAATTGTTTAATACAGAGAGTCTCCTAAGCTGGGGAAAAAAAAAAAAAAAAAATCAGCAACATTATGATATGAAATTTATAAATGGGCACAACTGTATATCAATATACAGGTGGCCAATAAATTTGATTAAATTAAAAACTTCTTTTCATTGGAAGTTTCAACTACAGGTACAACAGAATTTCTGACAGATGATGTGAATCTACATAATTCTGGACATAAACATATTCCTCAAAATCTACAGAATTAGAGACGTATAAACCGATACCAAAATTCTGACTGATACTAATACTGATACCACAAAATTGGACCGATACTACAACCGATACCAGTTAGGGAGGGTGGTGTCTGCTGTCTGAGGGCTGTGACAGGGCACAGAGCCGCTGATGCAAGGCTACCAACCTGTCTTGTACATATCCATGGTGGCAGGTGGCTCATTACCAAAGAATGTACTGTATTACTATGCACCATGTACTCATAATAATATGATATTAAAGATCTGGATATTACCAGTAATTTATTTTTCATCCCTATAAAGCATCCAAATTCAATTTAACAAAATAGCTTCCAATGAGTAATATGCTATCATTAAATTCCTTTTAAGTATCGGTAGTATCAGCAGAAAATCAGCCGATACCGATTCCAATACTCTAAAAATATCACCGATACCAATACATCAGTACATCTCTATACAGAATCTGCTAATATTTCATCCAAGGCTGCAGGCACACCATCAGGTGACTGATCCTTGAAGTAGTTACTGTAATGTTTTTTGCAGTAACTCTTGCTGCTACCAGACAACTTTATCTACCTATCTATCTACCATATCTATCATTCTGTCTCTGGCCAGATGCCTGGATCCCAGATGGAGCAACCACAAACAAATCACTTCCATGACATCCTCTCCACTATCAGGTAGCCCTTACTCCAACTCATACCCCCCTCACAGCTGATCATCAAGTGGGCAAGGGATATTCTGAATATAGCAAAAATTTTATCAAATATAGGAAATGCCTCTCATTGTGAGGGGTTTTATTTAGACTGTATAAAAATCTTCCAATTCAAAAAGTTTATCTTATGCTAAATAGTATCTGTCAGGGGAGAGCACGAATCGCTTAAAAAAAAAAAAAAAAAAAAAAAAAAAAAATGTTCAACGCATTGAGTCAGGTGTGATGTGCCAGCAGATTATTGGTAATCTGCACCTGCACTTGCACCACACCTGCAGAGTCTGTACCGACGTCAATTAGCTACATACTGGATGCATGTTTCATGTACTGTAGTTTACTTTTGACACATCTAGATGATTTTAATACTCTTTGGGGTGACTTTTTTTACCGAAGAGGTCAGTGTGTAGTGCTATACTGGATATCAAACACCCCTATTTTGAAAAGTCTCTCCTAAACTGCGTATAATTATCAGACACAGAATGAATAAAAGAAGGATGATCTGCTTTACTTCTGTCAAGACACTGCACATGCATTAATTTTTTAATGTTTGCACTAAGAAGGCTTTATCATCATCATCATGAGCTTCAAATGAAAAAATAAATAAAATAAAAACTTCACCTTTTCTCTACACAAAAGGAAGTGCCAAAGGTTATAAGTGATTTGCCTAAATTTCTTAAAGAGTACAAGATACTGTGCATTATTCCAACTACTCCCTTGCCACTGTAACTTGACAACTCACATCTAATACCATCCATTCCCGGTGATATAGTGTTCTCCGACCCATTATATCCAACTCTTGATTTCTTCTGCTTTTCCACACTCAAAATAATTTTACAGTACAATATAAGTATAGCATCTTTGCTACTGATACATTTCTTAACTGGCCTACTTCCTCCACCTTTCAATGACACAGTGCTGATACATTTCTTAACCGGCCTACTTCCTCCAACTTTCAATGACAGAATGCTGGAGTGGGACACCTTTATGTAATGCCATCAATATAGCCAGACAGTTCTATTGCCTAGTTATAAAACTCCCTGTCCCCCAAAAGCACGAGGGTGCACTGCAGGATAGGGGCAACTCTGGTCTGCGGTCCATCCTTGGTATACAATGTTAGCATCCTATGGACCTCACCTTACTATCCCTTGAAAATTTTAGCATCCTTAGCATCTCACTTGGTATCCTTTGGACCTAACTTGTCATCCTTTGGGTCTATAGCCTATTTAACATCCTTTCACCCTAACCTTAGCATCCTTTGTACTTACATTTAGTTAACTTTAGCTTCCTATGGACCTAACGTGGTATCTGTTATGCCTAGCCTTAATATCTTATGATCCTAACCTTAGCATTCTTCTGAGCTACCCTGGGCAAACTTCAGAAGACTCAAGATTTTCTTTTATTCACCTAGATCAAGCCTAACTCAAGCTAACAGTGAAAGCAGCTTTTCTTATACCTAACCTTGGCATCCTTCAGTCCTGGGCATAATGGGGGTAGGCTAATCCAGATGACTCTACAGCACTTGTAACCATGTTGATATAAAACAAAAAGTAACACTGAAAACAATCATATTAAAACATATATAAACATAAAATCTGGGGCTGACTAAAACATTAAATTGTACCAAACATTCTGTAACATACTGTATAAATCTCATGGTTACAACAGGACCTGAATTTAGTAATGCATATATAAAGCCTGTACACGTATTCATAAGTGAGTATGCTATAATGTTACCGGAAATTGTTATACCGCATTATCAGTATCTCAATTGCATGCATATTGGCTAAAGGATTTCCCTATTAAGCTCCCATAATAGCCTTCTACCATATTTTACGCTCTGGGTACTCACCTAAGTTCCATATTTCGTCAGTGGTCCTCCAGATACCAGCCTCTATAAGTTCCAGTTAAAGCGCTTCCGGTTTAAAGGCGTAAACCTAAAAATAATGTGTACTATGGCACCGATTCCAGCTGTAGACAAGTTCCAGCCCCAGCCTCTGTGATACGGCCACAGAGGTTGCCAACTCATCGCAATTATCGCTAACTTCGCTCTCAAAAACAGCTAGAATGCTCCAAATCCCCCAGGACTTTAGAAAATTACTAGAAAAAGTAACAAAAGCTCTAGAAAATCACCAAAACAGCATACAAACCTGTCAAACGGAGCTTTATATCTTGTAGCTAAACATTAAAATAATGTCGCTAAATATAACTATCTCTTAATCTTGCGGAAAAACGCTAAATTGGCAACTTTGTACGGCTCTAGGACCAGTCAATGAAGGTAAACACAGAAAACCTGCGGAGGTAACACGGCCAGTCAACGTTTCTATTTTTATCTCTATTGGTCCTGATCGCTCTTTTTCATAACTATGAGCATATCTGGCTTTTTATAACACCAACAGTGCAAAGTAATGACTCCTGAAAATACTATAATATTCCAGATAGGGTGTGACGACACGCGCATGACGTCCTTGTGACGTCACGCCTACTCTAACGTCACTTAACCTGGAAGAAGTTTCAGATCAGTCACAGAGCCTCTCGATGCCGCTGATCATTGCTCTATATTGCATACATCTGCTTTATTCATATTCCCTATTTGAAATCCAAGAGATAATTGGGTTTCGTTGCTCAAATTCGAGCGACGAGTGATCATTAGTATCTATAATATTCACACTCCTGCAGGTAGGACAATGAAGATATAACTCTGCCACTTACCGGCTGCTGTAACGCAATGAACCGCTGAAATTAGGTGAAACTTGCATCAATTTACCACATGTGACACCTTTACTGCTATGACGTATTTTCTATGGACGATTATACTCCACCTGTAATCATAAAGGGTCTTAGCTAATTCTTCCGATATCTTCAGAGCAGTGAAATAGTGAAAATAATATTGTTTTATCATACCTTTAAGTTATACTTCACTATACAGTAGTTTACTTTTGAAGTGAATAGTTATTTAATAATTTAAGCTAGATAGCAAACCAAATTAAGAAAGTTAATGAATACCTCGGCAAGCATCGCATCGTTACCATGGTTATTTAGTAGCATTATTTACTTTAATCATATAACTTTACCATACTCCCAGGGAGTTACTCATTCTAGTTTAGCTCTGAAGTACCTGAGATAAGATAAAAGCATAAACTAACACAATTTACACTAAAGAAAATTTATGAATACCGCTGAGCGTCACCGTTGCCATGGTTACCCAAACACTTCTACTAACAGCCACCAGATGCCAGCAGTAGTCGGTGTAAACATTTTCATTTCACGTTGGGGGCACGCGGTGAGGCGACGTAACTGAACCTGTGCAGTAATTACAAAAGAAAATGAAGATTGAAGAAGTTAAGAGCACGACCAAGACCCAAAGAATAAATGCCCACTCGCACGTGAAGGGTTTAGGGTTAAAGGAAGATGGAACGGCGGAACCTTCAGCGGCGGGATTGGTGGGGCAGTTACAAGCCAGGGAGGTGAGAGGCTATACTTGAAGCTTATCTGTCCGTATATTTTTCTGTCTGTTTACCGATCTATAGTCTGACACCTCAATTCGGAGATGTGGTCACAAATAAATCGCCTCAATGTCCGTCTTCGCCCTCAAGCTGCCCCTCACTTACCTCTCCACCCTTCTCATCCGCAATCTTGTCTCTGATTCTCCGACCTCTCCACATGACCAAATCATTATCACATTCCTAGGGGTTAGGCATGATTTGGGATGAATTACCCTGGTAGAAATTTAGATCAGTTGTGGAGTGGATAGGTTGATGTCAAAAATGGCTTTTGTATTTCATTAATTTCCTTGATATGGCATTCCAAGATCATCAGGGAAGATAGTGCCACATCTTGAAAATTATTTTCGGCAAAAGTGAACATCAGAATTGACTGAACCACACCAGAATCAATAAGAAAACCATGTTTCACATTCTAAGCACTTCCATCAGGCTGCGGGATACCTGGTTGACCTGATTCGCACCAAGAAGATGTCAGGTCGTGCTGCCCTCTTTGCTGGACCCCCTGGCACTGGCAAAACAGCCATTGCCCTGGCACTGGCTCAGGAGCTGGGCAATAAGGTGAGAATATGAATGGTTCTGTTATGTAGTGTTAAATACTGTAGTGCATTTTAACTTCCTCAGTCATATTATGTGTTTTTCAGCTCTAGGTCACAACCAGATAATTTTGTCTAGCTTAATGGAGATTTCTTGCCGTGAAGGGGTAAATGAAGACTGTTACTAGTTGCTTCAGTGCAAAAAGTCTGCAAAGCTGCATAAAGTCATCTGGTGGCGGCAAAAGAAAAAAAAAAAAAAAAACTGAACAAGTTCTGGTTCATATACCTAACAGTGCATATTTGAGTGGCTGAGGTTGTGTGTTTCCTCAGTAACCTCCATTTTCCCACACCATCCCAATTAACACTCCACTGGATAATACCCCAATAGCAGTACTTTCCATCATCTGTTAGCTACTGGCACAAGATTATAATTGAGTGATAAATATAATGCATTGTTATATTTCAGAACATCATTTTCCTTATTAGAAATATAAAAATTAACATGGGAGTGCATTATCCTTATAAGAAATATAAAAATTAACATGGCAGTGCATATTTCAGCTAGATAACAAAATCATTTCTTGAATAAAAGAGAAAGTAAGGTGACCTCTAAAACTGAAAGACAAAAATAGAATGAAAATGGTAAAGGCATAGAGAAAAAAATGAGAGTTGACTTAAGGACTGGTAAGAGAGAGAGATTATTGCGTATTCTTGGTGCAGGTCCCCTTCTGCCCAATGGTTGGATCTGAAGTGTACAGCTCCGAGGTTAAGAAAACGGAGGTGTTGATGGAGAACTTCCGGCGAGCTATTGGACTGCGCATCAAGGAAGTGAAGGAAGTGTACGAGGGCGAGGTCACAGAACTTACACCTGTAGAGACTGAGAATCCTATGGGAGGTAAGTCTTTAGCCCGTATTCTCTTCAGCTAAGGAAGCTCCCCAACACTGTTTCCCAAGTGACTTATTTTGCATATTACACCTTCTGTCCTTCTCTGTGGTACACAAATCTTACCAGTAACACCATACTTCACATAAATAATGTACAGAAAGATATATAACCAAATATATCCAAAATAAATTGTTTTCTACTCATGTCTTCGTGCAGTGAACATTCCCTCTTATTTTACGTTCCTCCCTTGTTACTGTATTACATAAAATGGAATGTAGTCTAGTAGTCTAACCATTTCCTATCAATGCAGAGATCGAGTCATATTAATGGCTTTTTTTTTTTTTTTCCTGCACTCGCTTTTAATAATAAGTGCCGGGTGGTTTACAGGTCAAAATACCTCAGTCAGAATGATGGTCTGTTATAGATTAGAACCCAAACAGGTGACTAGGGTTTTCAATCATCCGCTGCCAGAGGGAGTAGGTTGATCATGTACCTTCAATTGATCTAGACTACTGCAGCCTAGCCACAGAGCCCTACATCTTGAATGGGGTAATATAGGATTGGTTGGTGCTTTTTCTACCATAACTCAACCTCCTATAACTGTCCTAAGGGAATATTTTGTAATTAAAGAGGTTCTGTAGCACCTGCAATATTATTTTGGCAGGATATGGGAAAACAGTAAGCCACGTTATTATTGGACTGAGGACTGCCAAAGGTACCAAACAGCTCAAGTTGGATCCCAGTATCTACGAAACTCTTCAAAAGGAACGTGTTGAGGTTGGCGACGTTATATATGTAGAGGCCAACTCGGGGGCAGTGAAGAGACAAGGCAGATCAGACACTTATGCTACAGAGTTTGATTTGGAGGTATTGTATGTGTGTCGTTTTCTTTAGTTTATAAGTGTACCAGTACAGGTTATATTCTTCACTATGAAAATGTCGATTTTTTATCTTACATGAGCCATCGCCAACAATTTTATTCAAGTTCATGGTTGATTCATTGAACTGGGAGGATTTCTATAGCTGTAATCAGTTGCTTACTATTTGAATGTGTACCTAAATCTGTTAAAAATGTCTGATAGCAGTAAGAGTATAATAAAGATACCCTTGTTCTGAATGATTATTGTGATACACCATATAAGCTCCTGTAATCCTGGCTATACCTCACAGGCCTAACCTTTTGCATATATTATTGATATTTTTCATTTAGTGTCATATACAGTAGGTTTGCACAGTGCGCGAGTGACCAAAAATCATAACCAAAAACCCTTCAATGCGCGAGTTTACTGCACAGAACGCGAGGCAGAGACAAGGAGTGGCCCAAAAATGCCATTTTCTACTAGTGCGCGACCACCCCTCACACAGCGCATCATGTGTCGTCATGTTGATGCGCAGAAATTCCCGGGCATTCTACTGCGCAGCGTGGGGTACAAGGGAGCGGGCGCGCCATAACAGTCCTGGCTCGTGCACACTGCGGATCCGCTTTCTACAGCTATCCTGTTGTGTACAACGTGTGGTGTTTTTTGTGATGCCTGTACTTTGCCGCACCATGGTTCCAACCCCAAGAGTTAAGAAACTTCTGACACACGCCACCAAGTTAAAGATCATTAAGATGAAGGAGGAGGGTCAAAGAAACACTGCTTTCGGAAGAACCCTGCGACTGACTGAATCTACAGTGAGAACTGTGTGGAAGAACTGTGAAGCCATAAAGGCTGTAGTGAAGACGTACGGTGCCTCACTCCTAGACAGCCGTTCGTGGGTGGGAAATTGTGCTATGATACTTATGGAGCGCTATCTTGCCACCTTCATAATGAGGAAAGAAAAGGAAGGTGTTCCATTGAATGGAAGATTTATTCGGAACCAAGCCCAGCTCTTTCACAAGGCAGCATCTCGCAGGTTAAAAGTGGAAAAACCTTTCAGGGCATCGGTTGGATGGCTGGACCGTTTTCTCAAGCACAAGGAACTCCGTTACATGAAAGTGTCTGGTGAACGTGCCTCTGCCGATGAGCTGGCCGCGAGAGATTATCCTGCGATATTTTGAGTGATTATTGAAGAGGGACAGTACACCAAGGACCAGGTCTACAACATCGATGAAACGTCATTATATTACAAGGCCATGCCCAAATCAACTTACATCGCTAAAAGACAGAAACAAGCCCCTGGTCGCAAGCTCCAGAAGTGTAAGATGACGGTAGTGTTTGCTGTAAACCTGTCTGGGAGCCATAAGATGAGGCCAGTTGTTGTACACACAGCTTCACACCCAAGGTGCTACAAAAACCTCACGAAAATGGATGCAAGTGGTGTTTATTGGTACAAGTCTGCAAATGGTTGGATGACCGGGAACATTATGGCAGACTGGTTAACGGGGCGGTGTGTCCCTGATGCCAGGGCCAAGTGTTGGGAACTGGGCATTCCATTTAAGATGCTCCTTGTGCTTGATAATGCACCAAGTCACCCTCCATACCTTGAAGATCTTCATAAGGATTGTCGTGTTGTGTTTCTGCCGCCCCGCACGACGTCACTAGTGCAGCCACTGGATCAAGAACTAATCGCCACAGTGAAGCATTTCTACCATAAGCAAGTGTACGACTACCTACGCAGGAAGACCGACACACAAGAGGAGCTTCATGCCCTACAAGAAGATCACGACGAAGACCTTGATGAGGCATCTGCTCCCGTTCCATCTCTACCAGCACCTGTATCCCGACCTGCCACAGATGCCATGACTGTTGAGGCATTTTGGCGTAACTTTACAGTGAAGGACGCAGTTGAATTTCTTCTTCAAACCTGGCACCAGATTACACCTGCAACGGTGAACCATGCGTGGCGAATGCTCATGCCTCACTTATGCATCACCCAGGAGACGGCCATTCAACCACCGGCCGAGGCTGAGGCAGCAACATTGACAGCAGCACAAGCTGTACCAGGTTTCGAGGACGTTACATTGGCGGACATACAAGAAGTGCACACTGCTACTGAGGAACAGCCTCCCGAGGAAGTGTTGCAACGGATAGACGAGGCTGACGCAGAGCCCGACGCCAGACAGAGTCAAGTTGAGCAGCCTAGCGTGATGGAAGGCAGGACTGAGCTGTGTATGTCAAACATTAGCAAGATCCTTGCTGCTGTGGATAAGCTCAAGGAAGAGGTGAAGGAACAGGAAGTGAGCAACCTAAGAACGGAGGAACTTCTGGTTGGTATCAACAAACTCTTCCGTTTCTACACAGACAGGCACAGGGAAGAAATAAACAGGAGAAGACAGACGCTCATAACAAGCTACATACAGCGGGCTCAAGTTGGTGAAATTGCGGAACCAGCGACATCGTCTGCTCCTTTTCCTGTTGAGGATGAAGAGGATGCAATGTCAGAAGTGTCAGCATTGGACTTTGAAGGGTTTATGGTCGAAGTGAGTGACTTTGATGCTCCTGGGGAAGGTGATCAAGAGGAGTCTGTGGAGGGAAGTGTTGGTGCGGTGGGGAGTGTGGCGCTGTAAGTGTTGCCGCGCCTTGGAACCCCTGTTATTTAAGGTCATCAGGCCTGTTGTCTACTCTTGTTAAGGTGACTACCCATATTTTTGTTATTGTAGCTACAGCTTTAGTACAATGTCTGAAACATATGACCTTTATTATGTCTCCAAGGGCCAAAAAATGTCCAGGTATGAGGGGGTACCGCCCATATGTAATTATTCCCATAAGATTATTTATTCCTAGTACGCGAATTCCCGGTGCGCGAGGTCGTGGACCGCCCAATCTCTCGCGCACTGTGCGAGCCTACTGTATTAACACTCTCAGTCAGAACACCTCAAGTTCTCAGTCAGAACACCTCAAGTAGTCTGTTCCAACTAATTCAAGATATTTTTCAGCTGAGAGTGAGTCATTTGAGCCTGGGTGTTTTAATGCTTTCACCATTAACCCTTTCCGTATTTGGGACGGCCTTAACGTTCTTTTTCACCTACTGCCAGATGATGTAATTCAGCTGAGTGACTTGTAGAAGCCTGCTTGTGTTAATAACTTATCTCTCCTTGATGCAGGCAGAGGAGTATGTGCCATTACCAAAGGGGGACGTTCATAAGAAGAAAGAAGTTATTCAGGATGTGACGCTGCATGACCTGGATGTGGCCAATGCTCAGCCACAGGGAGGCCAGGACATCCTCTCAATGATGTCCCAACTCATGAAGCCTCGGAAAACTGAGATTACAGGTGTGTCAGTGGGAGCTGATTGGTGCAGTTAGCCAAATCTGACTGTGGTTAACGCTTTCATTCAGATGACAGTTTCTATTATGGAGGGAAGGTGTGGAGAGAGAGATATAAGAGAAGTGGGTGCGAGTTGGAGAGAGGGTAGCCTGATGTCAGAGGACAGAGTGATGTTTTGTTTCTTGCGACTCTTGACTGGATTGAGGCATCTGGCTTTAGACAGGTAGAGATATGTCGTAACAATCTCATTCAGCATAGGAGCCTTTTTTTTATTTTTTTTTTCCCTGTTGGTGTATTATCACTTCATTGTTGCTCTCTCCAGACAATTTTATTATATTTTGATGCCTATTGGACTGGCATTTTTATTATTTTATTCTTACTATCTCCAGACAGTCTTTTCTTCTTAGGGGAGACCTGCTCACAATTGGCATAGTGGGTTAAGGCACTAAATGGATGTTGCCCAAAATGATTGCGTCCCATAGGTGGGGAAAGAAGATCATGATGTTGCTGCTGCTGATGAAAATGATTACTTAATGACTCATTTTTGTCCCCCTCAGAGAAGCTGCGACTCGAAATCAACAAAGTAGTGGACAAATACATTGACCAAGGCATTGCGGAACTGGTGCCGGGTGTGCTGTTCGTTGATGAGGTTCACATGCTGGACATAGAGTGCTTCACCTTCCTACACCGGGCCCTTGAATCCAGGATAGCACCCATCGTTGTCTTTGCCACTAACCGGGGACGCTGCGTTATCAAGTATGAATTTGTATACCAAGTTGTGGTTGTATGGAGTAAGATGAGTAATTATGAGGTGGTAAAGACTCTCTCTGTTTACTAGTCAAGTTGAGCCTTCAGTCTGACAACACTTGGCCGTCAACTGAGATGAAAAGGGGGAGAAAAACAGTTTAAGAGATGTTCCCCACAGAAACACTCTGCACATTGTCCTGATAGAAATATAGGTTTTGGTGGATGACGCTTTACATTTTTGACACGTTGAGCTCTTTTAAAGGAGGATGCCTCATTAAATGTCATCAAGCAGTTTACAGAGATGTATGATGAAAAAATGTGAGGGGTATCACATGCTTAGTTGCTTCATGCACCGTTCAGGAGTGCTGGTTTAGTTTGATTCACTGTAATAACTGTTTATAACTTATGGCATCTCACAAGGTCTCATCATTGTGTTATGATGGTGACTTTAGAGCTTACATAATTATTCCATTTAACTTCTCTCATTATAGAAGCACAGGTGACAGTATCAGCACATGGTATCCCACAAGGCCCATTAGTGTTTGTAGGGTTATGCTAATTGTTTTATAACTTGTATGCCTGTTCCAGTAATCTGCAATCTGATTCCCTACAGAGGCACAGGTGACATAGTATCACCCCACGGCATACCACGAGATCTCCTTGACCGCCTTATCATTGTCCGTATGAAGCCTTACATCCAGGAGGAAGTGTCTCAGATAATACAGATCCGTGCACAAACAGAGGGCATCAAGTTGGATAATGATGCACTTCAGGAGCTCAGTGCAATTGCAGAAAAAGCATCATTAAGGTGAGCAGACAGTCCTGTATGACCCACTTTAGAATCAGGGACCCAAGGCTGGGCTGCATTAGTTCAGAACATTTAATTTTAGTCCAAGAATTTCATCTCTGTTTTATTGTTGCTTATACCTGATTATTTTATTCAAGTCTGGAGAGATCTGAGAGTGGAATTTATTGAAGAGTGTATCTGACCCCTTCACTGCCATAGGGAACACTATAGAACTTTAGTGTAAGGTTGTGAGAACAAAAGATGTGTTTGGACAAAGCAGCATGTATATGTATCTTGGTCACCCCACGTGAAGGACAGGGTTCCTGGGAGGGGACAAGGCATCAGAGATAAGAGAATTGCTCATCATCGCCAGACGCCATGTATCCCACATGGGGTGGCCAAGGACTTAGAGTTAATTGTTTTACAGGGAGGGGCACTAATCCTCCACCAACACCACTTGACACGTAGGGATGCCAACAGCATCTGGTGTTCCCAGGTGGTCACCCATCCAAGTACTAACCAGACCCAACGTTGCTTAATGGGCTTGCAAAATATGCCAGAAATCTTGTGAGCATAGTACGGTATAGCTAATGTATATTGTGGTCTGGGTTCCTTTACATCACACCCTAAGCAAGGAGTAATAATTGAGTGACATCACTAACCAGGTGCATTTGTGCGATGATCCTCCTGAAATGTTCTTTAGTTACGGAAGTAAGAATGGCCTGATTAAAAAATAAAAAAAATGTGCATGTTTGTATATTTTTTCCATTTTAATGGTTGCCATTCTTAAGTGAATGAGATGTCCTCATTTAGACATTTTGTAGTTGCAGCATGGAAACCATTTTATATCCTTGTTCTTACCCTCAACAGGTATGCTGTGCGGCTTCTCACACCATCCAATGTGATGGCTCAGCAGAATGGGAATGAAGCTGTTACTGTGGAAGATGTGCAAGAAGCTGCTGACTTATTCATTGATGCCAAAACTTCAGCCCAAATGTTAGCAGAGAATCCTGACCAGTATATGAAGTGATCTGACTTACAGTATTAAGGTTATACCAGTAAGAAAAAAAAAAAAAGCATGAATGAAAGATGAATAAAAATATAGTATGGAAAGTGGCTTCCAGCATTCCAGACAATGGATAATAAGTGATCAGTGCTCCAAGACTGAAAGAATATGTATACATTGCTTTAACATTAGTTGTTTATGATATCTTAAACTTCAAATAGTTACATAATTCAGCGACTCCTACGAGTCAGGATTGCCTTTGAGAAAACAGTTCTCTGTGACTCGAGTTGTTACATAGAATCCAGATTGTGAATTGCCAACTATGTACAACTATGAAAATTATTAATAAATGAAGGTAAATTGCTGAATGCATGACTGTCCACACTATCATATGGAATTATGACTGATTTGGCATGTTTATATTAAGAACGGTAAAAGGGAGGGAAAGTGGAAAACAGCGATATACTGTTCTATATGTTTTGTTCTTGATCTTAACATAGGGATTGTTCCAGGGTTGCTCATGGGCAATATAGTATGTGTGGATTATGGACTGGGGGGTTGGAATGTGGTAAGTGACGTTCCTAGTTTTGAAAGTGTCAAGAATGGGACTACTGTATTTAATAATTTATAGCCTTGTTTTGTGTGACCTTTAATATTAATGTGTGTGCATGCATGCGTGCGTGTTCTGGATGGTCTGCAGTTGAGTCGCAACTCACAATACGATGGGGCTGCGTCATGTGAAAACCCACTGCCTGACGATTTACTATATACTGAGGTCAATGTAATGTAAGTTCAACGGGGATAGGGGAAGGGCCTATGACCACGTAACCTAAAATCTTTAAAAAACCTTATCCTTTTTAGCTTGCCCTTGGTGCCCCTCAGTAGCACCATGCTTTCCACTAGGGGCAGCATCCTTGCTTGGCGTGATTTCCAAGTCACAAATTTCAGTATTTCACTCATAAAAGTCATCACTTCACTTAAAATTGCACACTGCACTGTTTGTTATGGACTTGCACTGTTATTTGCATTAGCAATGGTGTTTGTATGGTCTTTCACACAAAATGGAATGAAAGGCTAACAATTACATTAAAGGTAAACACTGGGCAGCCATCTTGGCTCAGTCAGCTGACTGGAAGGCTGTGTATTCATGGCAGACGTGATTTCTGCGATTTCCAAGTCACAAGTTTCAGTATGTTTCACACAAAAGTTCTCACTTAAAATTGCACACTGCACTATTTGTTACGCACCTCCATTGTTATTTAGTGATAATAATAGTGTTTCAGAGGACTTTCACTCACGAAATGGAACGAAAGGCAGACAGTCACAGCAAATGTAAACACTAGGTGGCCATCTTGGCCCAATCAGCTGACTAAGAGTCATGGTTCTAGCGAATTTGCAATAATTTTCCCATTGTTATTCTGAAAATGGGTCTAACTTCTTGCTAATCGTTATAGCAATTAATCACGGCACATACCGTAGCGGACAGACATACAGCGAGATCTGACAGTATTCTAGGTGCGGTCAAACAAGTGAAAGAGTGAGGGTATAGGAAGTCTGGGATTAGATACTAGCTACTATATAGTCACATGGAAGTAGATTGGACTATACTATTTTTACACTAACCTGACCTTTACTGACATCTCTCCATCTTGAAGGCAGAATTAGTTGATTATAATGCTAGTCATGAAAAAGTGCAGAGGGAAAGATGTAGAGCCACAGCACTGTCATTTTGCACCTTGAGCTACATGAAATAAGCTGCAAAAGGATGAAAATCAGGGCTAGGTTAAAACAGAGCATAGGACTGCAGTAAAATATATATAAAATTGCACTGGAAGGTAGGTGTGGTGAGCTAAAAAGGTGTATGATATGGTTAAAGAATGCATGACAAACAAAGGTACAGTAAGAAAAGTGAGGAATCAAAAGAATCAACAAATTAAAGCATCAATGAAGTTTTCAACATGCACATTCTACAGTATATTTTTTTAAATTACTAGATTGCTGGATCCCTACACTCCTGATGGGAAAATACTGGAATGGATGATGCATAGTCTGAAATATTTGAATCCTATATTAAGCTGCCAAATGTCCCCGTCGATGCAAGACCTAACAGTGACCAGGGTGGCACACAAAGAATGGTCACAAATCATTGGCAAAGAAAGTTTGTGCAAATGAGATCAAGGGCAAAGGCAGACCTTGCAGGGTATGGTAGACGAGAATAAGGCAGGGTACTGGTGAGACACAACGAAACAGAAGAGGAGGGATGGAGAGAGTGAAAGTGGTAAGAAGATAAAGTAGATTAAAGGCATTTCTGTCCTGGCCATCTGCTGTCCAGGAGTTGCCAGGAGGAAGCATAGCATTAGAGACGATGATGAACATGATGCTATATTTTGTAGATAAAGCTGGCTGGCAAAAAACATGATTATGTATAGTTTCCTCTTTATGAGATTTAATCTTGTAGATCACTACGAAATTCTCATCCATATTATCAGTAACAACAATAAACCACAATGCTTAGTTCTTCACATTCTTATCTCATGACACACTACAGTATCCAAACGGAAAACATTACATTGTATCTAGCATGTGTTGAAATGCTGGCTTGGGTAATAAAATGAAATGTGAGTACTGTATTTTTTAAATAATCATATTCATCAGGAAATACTACCAAACCAATATATGAAAGGAAATTCATACAGAAAACTGCCAGAATAATTTTCACTTATGGTAAGGTGAGACCACTCAAACTACAGTTGGAGTCTACTATCCACTAACCTTGTGAGAGAATGTATTGTCATGGACTTATCTGATTGCTGACTGCATTGTCTCAGTTGTTCTGGAATTTATCCTTTAAGCTTTCCTTTGTCCAGTAACCACATACAGTACTAGACTTCAATAAGTAGAAGTCTTGAAGTGACCATAATATTAAATTTATGTACAATATATAAAAAATATAATCATATCTGAAAAATATATGATACAAATATTGTAGGTTTTATAATGCAACTGCACAATTTCGCACATATATACCCTGTATATACATTTATTTTGAAAGGCAGTATCCCATGCCTGCCTGGGTTTGCCTCATTCACCTGATATACTCAAAGCTACACGGTTCCCCGCAGTATTCCTGTGAAGTTCCCCACCATCCAGGTTCCATCTTAAGACCTCATTCCATGTTTCTTTGGTCTGCCTTCAGGGTTCATCCCTCCACATGCTATCGGCAATGCATCACCAAATTACCTGTGCACACACTTAACACACTCGAGTCCCCTTATTCTACTTGTGCGCATCATCTTGCTAGCTAACTTGTTTCTCACTCTCACAACACCATGGCTCTAGACCATTTATGTAGCACCTCTTTATTACCAGAATCATATTCCAGTGTTAATCTCTTGCTACAGCTCAGCATTTATGATGAAGAGAAATTTGGGGGCCAAGTTATGGTGAACAGAGTATATTCATGTCTTCCATGCAGCAAAACAACTGAACAAATTTCACAGCCACACATCTTACAGTGGCTTCTTCCTACCATGGCTGGATCATAAGATTTCCCTCTCCTTAGATATGGCACACTCCTAATTGGTTACACCTTGCAATCAACCATTCACACTACTGCATCAGTTATGTACCCAGGCTTTGCAAATGACATCAGCAGTCCTCTGCATGAACCATCATAAGGCAGGGTTACTACCAGTCCCATTTTGCATATGCTATGATGCCATATGACATTTTTTTTTCACAATATTCACCCTCAAACCCCTTGATTACAAACATAATCTCCACTCACAACATTCTGAACCTTTGCATATACAGTACATGCATATGCATTATTTTCAGTTCAAGTCCAAATGTATCTGAATCTAATTCTGAAACATAAATTTATATAATAAATTATACAGTACTGTACTATATTTTTATCATATCAGAAATATCTGAGAATGACCTGATCAATACTGCCACATGAAGGAACTTATCTCCAACACAATATTTACCTGCAAATCAGAAATGCTTCTAGATTAGTTAGATTTATGTATGATTTACTGTATATATAAATATTTTTCATATAAAAATCTGTAAATCACAAAAATACATATCCTGAAAAGATTATCACATTTACAGAAAGTATCCAATATACTTTCCCATCTTAGACTAATTTCACCAACAACATACATTAAGTAGCAGTACTCTCTCCTGTCTTGCTATCCTTTCCATTGGACCCGCTGTGTGTGGACTGAGTATCACTATTCTGGCCGTCTGTGGAATCAGTGGCAGAGGATGAAGATGCCCAGTCCCCTCTGAAGAAGACTCGTGCACTACTGACACTGAGGAACAACAGCTCAAACTCCTGCTGGTATTGCTGCAGGCGTGAGGTGGTCAGGGCCAGGGTCTGCTGCAGCTTGTCATCCCCAACACCGCTGTTCTGACGCTGCTGCTCCACCTGAGGCAAGGCACATAGTTAACTTCTGGAGATAGCAGTAATAGAACAAAGAATGCATCACTGTATTAAAAAGGGTATTCTCATTCAGTGAGAGGTGTCTGCCGTGTGTGACATACAGGACACCTTCATGTAATGGCACTGATATAACTGAGCAACTCCTACGTCTGGTTATGCAAGTGTCTCAACTCCCTCCCTATCTGCAAAAAGGAGGATAGTGGGCTGCAGGATGAGGGCAGCTTCAGCCTGCAGTCTAACATGTTCACATTTCAGATAAGCCTGAGACTGGTACCACTTAATTGCTACTACAATACTACATTACCACTTACCTTTTCTCGCTCTCTGATATAGCGTCGTCGCACTCCCGACCACCAGTGCAGTGAGTCAAAGGCTGCATTCTGGTCCAGAACCTTCAGTAGGTATGCCAACCCTGTCAAAAACACAAATAAAAGTTGAGATTCAGTAAAAGTTGTGAATCACGAATACAATAAACTTGGATACAGTCATTACTCGTTTTACGATGGGGTTACATCAGGTCATACCTCATCGTATACTGATTTTATCGTAAATCGTACACTGAAACCCATCATAAAAGGGGGGTTACATCAACTCAACTTCCCAAAGTCACCTAACCAAGACTGAACCATAAATGACAACCCACCTTCATTCCTTCCTGTGTTGGTCCAAGTCGTCCCCCCTGAGGCTGGGGGACAGCCTGTGCTTACAGGCACTAGTGGTCAGCCTCTGAGTCAGACAGGAACAGGTTAGGGGCAGGGGAATCCGGCCCATACCTGCACCAACCTTAGCACTGGGACCCATACCTGCACCAACCACAGCACTGGGGCCTACACTGGCACTGACTTTACCACTGAACACACAAATCCACAGTACTGTAGTACAATGTTTGGCTGAGTGGTGACGATAACAGGGGGGCACACATGAACAAGTTGAAAAAACAGGGCTTTGAAGGGGTGGCAGGACCTGAATCATAACAATGCCAGCACGCTGGGGCCGCCATCTTGCCTGAGACAAGTGATGGTCACCTTGCGTGTGCCTGGCGCTTTCCAATGGCAAAATTGTTATGGCGGGAAATTTATTGTAAATCGAATTTTGGGGTGGAACTTTTCTATTATCGTTGTAGCGAAATATCGTAAACCGAAACATCGTAAAATGAGTAATGACTGTAACTAAAGTAATGCTACCATGTACATCACAAATAAAGGTTTGGATTCAAGTATAAACTTGGACAACTACTGGTATATTGTTGTTACCAAGGAAAATATGTCTGCTAATAATATCATGAGTCAGACTGAGACAGTCCCTATACAATGTATTCAAAGGAGATGGCGGACAATAGCTCTGAAGGTGACATGTAAAAGAGTGCAGCATGCATGAGGACTGCTGGGCCTTAACAAACAGAACTACAGTATACTATCATCTATGCCCAAAGTATTTTAGAAAATAAATACTGGGGCAGTTTTGATATCTCTTAACAGCTCACCCATAGCAAATCCATCATCAGTGAAAGCTGCCCCTGTTTTGTTTTTCTTGTTCATGTTGTCCTTGGCTGCCAGCAAATGTTCCACATGGTTAAGCGTGAGAGGAGGCACAATAAGGTGGAAGTTGCGAAGGTGGGCATTTTTACCATCCCTCAGGGCTGGAGCAAACACATCCACAAGCAGCTGTATGGGGAAAACAGTACGAGAGGCTGTTGAGGTGTAAATATTAACTCTTAGTAGAAATATCATCTTGTTAATTTTGTTGTCTTGCTGACTGTCACTTCTGTTTTTATCTGGCAATGCAATAGTAGCTGTATTGACTCTGGTTGTTAGGCAACCTGAGGGAGAAAAAAAAAGTATGAACTGTTATACCTATGAGGTGGGGATCAGGATTCTGGGGGCAAGGTGGTGAGTGAAGAAAAGTGTGGCCCATTTATTGGTAACTGGGGAGATTTCTAATATTTCTCCCTCAATCAGGTGTTTTCTTGCTTGTTGGACTCTACCTCATCCTACCGTTCAATGGGAAAAGATGTTAGGATGATGAAGACAATAAAGTTTCCATTTTTGAAGGCCTTGGCTATGCATGCATGTGTAAGCCTTTTTTCACATCCACATAGCAGTTACGGTAACAGTTCCACACAGTTCATGCACCAGAGAACTAAAGTCACTGTGGCCATGAAAGGGTTAAGGACTGTTAACTGAACCTCACACTGACTCAGTTGGTATCAAGGTGGAATAGGTAACAATAAGAACTCTCTCACCTTGAAATAATCAGTGTCATGGTGAAAGGCTCGTGTAAGGTTGTCGACCACAGCATCAAGGTTTTGGGCAGCTTGCTGTGTGTGTGAGGATACTGGTGAGGTGGCACATAGCTCGGCCAGGCTGGGTGTGTCTTGCAGCGTTGGCATGAACCGTGCTGAGTTACTGGAGCAATGAAGCCCACCTGATCTTACCAGACGCACATATCCCATTGCATTGCCTGAAACCGGTTACAGAGTTATAATGTAAGTGCCACTCAAGATTTTGTACCGTAATACAGTAAATCTTTATTAGCATGAGCAGGGAGGTAAAGCAGCTGGAGAACTATTAAGAGAGCCCAGTAAAGTGGTCCACACATCCATCAATTTATCATTAAATGCTTAGTAATTCTCAGTTCTACGTTACACACAAATCATCCACATACTGTAATCTGCAAATTTGTGACTGAAATTCCTAAGAGATAACAACAAAGTCAATTAATTAGCTACATGAACCAACAATTTTTGAGCTGGTAACTTGTCAATTTTGATTAATAATTAAAAAAGAAATCCATCATGGGATTCCAAGGAGCATAAACCTCAAAAACTATTAAGTAGAATACATGCCTCTAATTTTTATATGGTCATTTATGGAACGCCTGTGGTTATTAGGTATGGTCAGTCTGCATCCCACATTACAGAATGCAGTGAGCAATAATATAAGATGGTCAAACATGTTCTGTCTTAATACACATCACTGAGTATTGACAAAATCTGAGAGCTTGCATTCCTCTTTCTCATTTAAGATTTAAGTATACAGTTCCTAGACCCTTAAAACTGACCAATATGAGTGATGAGAGCACGGAATTTGTCAAGATATGTGAGTCCTTCTGGAGTAAGTCCAAGCTTGCGAATGCCTCGGTTGAACTTCTCGGCTCGTTCATAGGGATACTGCTCCTCCTTCACCTTAACCTGATCAAAAGCATATGAAAACATTAATAACAAATACAGGAACATGAAGTGAAACAATTTACAGAAGATATACAAAGCTCTGTATTATCTATCTATCTATCTATTGCCAGACGCCTCAATCCCGTTTGGGGTGGCCACAAACAAATCGCCTCCAAGTCGCCCTGTCCCCCGCCATTTCACTGCCCTGCTCCCAACTCACACCACCCTCTCTCATATACCTCTCCACCCCATCCCTCCATCTCATCCTCGGCCTCCCCCTCCCTCTTTCCCCCTCCACCTCACTCATATACACTCTCTTCGTCAGTCTTTCACCCTCCATCCTCTCCACATGGCCAAACCACCTCAGTGTATTCCTCATAACGCTTCCTATCACATCCACATCCACACCACAACGTTCCTTTATATCCTCATTCGTCAGCCTGTCTCTCCACGTGACTCCACAGGCTCCCCTTAAATAACTCATTTCCACTGCTCTCACTCTTGACTTGTGTCCTTCCAGCAATGTCCAAGCTTCACTTCCGTACGTTAGAGCTGGTATCACAATACTGTCATGTAGTAACTTTTTCACTTCCATGCTCACTTCCCTGTTTTCTTATCACTGCTTTCAAGGAACCAGCAACCTTTCTTCCTGCTGTACCCTTTTCAAGCATTTCACCCTCCACACCTCCATCCTTACTCATCACACTACCCAAATACTTAAACGTACTCACATTTTCCAATTCCTCACCATCCAACCTCGCTGTACATTCACTAACTTCACCTCTCTCAAAGACCATCACTTTACTCTTCCCTACATTCACCTTTAGGGTCCGTTTCTTACACACTCTCTCAAACTCATCCACCAAGCCTTGCAGCTCCCCTTCGTCTTCACTCAACAACACAGTATCATCTGCAAACAACAGTACAGGGAGTTTCCAAACACTATCCTCTCTCACCAGGGCCACTCCAACATCCACTACCCTACCTTGTACCTCTTTTATTACCCCATCCATGTACAGATTGAACAACCATGGAGACATGACACATCCCTGTTTCAAACCAACTTTCAAAGAGAAAAATTCACTTAGTTCACCATCCACACGCACTGCAGCCTTCGCACCATCGTATGCTACTCTTCACAGCATTCAACAACTTCCCATCTACTCCATATATCCTTAACACTTTCCACAATCCTTGTCTATCCACTCTGTCATATGCTTTCTCCAAATCCATGAAAGCCGCATACAACTTCTTTCCCTTCTCTAGAAACTTTTCCACTAAAGATCTAAGAATGAATATCTGATCTACACAACCTCTTCCCTTCCCAAAGCCTCCCTGTTCTTCTCCAACTAATTTCTCTGTTCTTTCTCTAACTCTGTCTATAAGTATCCTACCATACACTTTTCCTTTTATACTAAGGAGACAAATGCCCCTATGATTACCACACACTTCTTTTTCCCCTTTTCCTTTGTACAAGGGAATAATTATACCTGACTTCCAATCCTCCGGAACTCTACCTTCCTCCCAGGCCAATCTGCACATCTTCCACATCCATTCTACTACTATCTCTCCCCCATGCTTCAGCATTTCACCACACAATCCATCAATTCCTGGGGCTTTCCCCGATTTAACTTTCTTCATTGCTTCCACAACTTCTATCCTACTGATTTCTTCCTGTCTTCTCAACTCCCTCCTTCTCCCAGCCATTCCCCAGCCACTTATACTCGCATTACTTCCATCCTCTACGTTCAACAATTCCTTAAAGTGTTCTCTCCATCTGCTCACTTTTTCTCCCTTCTCCACTAATAATCTACCATTTTTATCTTTCACTCCCCTGCTAACTTCACTTCCACCTTGTCTTACTCTTTTCACTTCTCTCCAGAACATTTTCTTACAGTCCCTCCACTTTACACTCAAATTCCTTCCAAATTCCCCATCCACTCTCTTCTTACTCTCTCTTACCAATCTTTTCACCTCTCTCTTCCTTTCCACATATAACTCTCTCTTCAGCCTCTCAACTTCTTCCACGCCCCTATTTCTCATCCATTCATTGTATGCTTTCTTCTTTTGTGCCACAGCCTGTTTCACCTCTTCAATCCACCATGCTGTTCCTTGCACCCCCTCCGTCTTCTCTTCCTTCCACACACCACATCACATGCTGCACATATTTCTTCTGTAAATATCTTACACATACCTTCCACGTCTCCCATCTGCTCCAATTCATATTTGCCCAATCGTTCCTCCACTTCTCTCTTATACTCTGTCTTTTTCCCATCCTCTTGTAACCTTTCCACCCTCCTTGCAACTACTCCTTCCTCTCGTCTTTCCCTTCTTCTATTCCTCCATCTTACTTGCATCCTAATTCTGGCCACCACCAAGTAGTGAATCAGAAAGTCCCTCCCTCAACCTCTATACACTCTTGCATCCTTTACACATCTTCGCATCCTTTCATCCACACACACATAATCAATCATTGCCTTCCTTTCATTCAGTTCGCCACCCACCCTTCTCATCACTTGCCATGTATACCTGTGGATCATTTTATGCCTGAAGAGGGTATTGGCTATCACCAACCCCCTCCCAGCACAAATGTCCACTAACTTACTCCCATTCTCATCTATCTCGGCAGGCACACCCACTCACCAACTATTCCATCCACCTTCACATTACCAACTTTACCATTCATATCACCAATCAAAAACACTCTCTCATTCCTTCCAAACTTTTCCATGCACACTTCCACATTTGTCCAGAACTCTTCTCTCACTCTTCTAGCACGATCTTGCGTTGGCGCATACACACACACAATCGCCCACATTTGTATTCCAACTTTCAACTTTACCCACACAATCCTTGACCCAACTGATCCATACTGTCTTATGCTCTTCTTCCATCTTTTACTCACAACTATACACACTCCTTCCTTTGCCCTCTCATTCTCATCTACTCCTGCACATATACCCCATCCATACTCAAATTCTCTCACACTTTCTCCTCTCTGTATTATAAACAATAAAAAACGTACTTTAATACACATAAGAAAATATTCACTCCTTCTGCCCAAATATGCCACTACCATTTTATTCTTGCTCTATCCTGATAATTTTGTTCATCTTAGGATTGACTTTTCAATCTGAAGGGGTTACATACAGCCTTCAACAGAGTACATTTACAGTACTCTAACCTGAAAAAGATCACTAATCCCTTCAGCTCCAGTGATGTTTAACTGTAGTCAGACTGGAGATCTTGGCTACTGATTGATCTAATCAGTAGCCAACGAGACTCATTTATACCTCATAACCAAAGTTCATCAAATTTTATACAACCCAAATTTGGCACCGTATTCAAGCTGTGTAAGTGACAGTTACATCATGTGGAAAAAAAAAAAAAAAAAAAAAAAGTGGACTCTCCTAAACTGAAAGAAATAATTTAATTGCAGTATGAATATATGACAAATATACATCATCAGATTAAAGTAGTAAACAAGCTATGAGCATAGGAAACACCTCTCACTTACCTCACGCCAATATTGAAGGTCTTTGAGGAGGCGAGACTTTATATGTTCATCATACAGGAATTGAGAAAACACGTGAAACTTTTTACGCAGGAACTGGTATGTAAAGTTCACCTGCCAATGAAAAAAGAGAAAACTATGAGTAATACAGAATGCTTACCATATGATATTCTTTTTATTACAAGATAATCAATATGGACAATATTATACTGTATGTATGTACTGTACAGAAGGTTCCTCTTGCATACATCATCATTCTCTGGATGCAAATCTAACTAGCCATACCCAGCACTGTGTTGTGCTAGGTATGGCTAGATATAAGAAAGAGCATAATACAGCTTTTCATACAGAGTACAGTATTGGACGCAAAAGAAAATAACAGTATAAAAATGTAGAATGAACAAGTATCACAGAATGAACTAGGGACTGTAAATAAGAGATGCAGTCCCTTTCTATCTTTCCCATAAAAAAAAAAGGGGGGGGAGGGGGGGAAACAGCCATGTATATGAAAAACTGAATCTTTTCTCAACATTTGTCTACTATGCTTATGTCTTTATCACTTATATGATAAACATGATTCATCATCATTATCATCCAGACCTCCTTTCCCACCCTAGGGCAGGGTGAGGAGTAGCAACGTCCAGACGGCCCAACTCTGCCCACTCCAATGGGCCACACTTCCATTCACTCATCATTCAAGCCCCCGAAATCCTGGCTCTACCTGATACGCCAGAATGTTTCTATGCCACTTAAGCTCCTACCTCAGATAATGAGGCAAAAGAAGTATTAAAAAATAGATTATTGTTAGTGAATTCCTCACAAAGAACCAGCACTTTGAGAAATAAAAGACCGGATTATTATTATTATTATAAAATTACGAATTATTATTAATGAAAGCAAGGCCTGGAGGGATGCTAAGATTGCGACTGAAGAGTTGAGAGGAGGGATGGGACCCCAGTGTATTGGTGCTGTGATGGGGAGGGGTGGATTGACATGGTTTGGGCATGCTGAAGGGATGATGACAGTTGGGCGTGGAGGATGAGACATGTGAATGTTGGGGATTGAGGTGCAGGAGGCAGACCAAAGGTGACCTAGGACAAGATCATAGGGAGTGGCCTTGGGGATGGGACACTGAGTGAAGGTGCTGCCAAAGATCACACAGCATGAAGAACTGCCATTAAATGCTGAAGGTTGATGCATGCAAGCATGTTGGAGCCATTATAAACAAAACAATAAGATACAATTATTATTATTAGAGTATAATTACCGTTGTATTGATAATTCCTGATCCATGTGTGCGTATGGAGTTAGCAATGTGTGTAATGGTGACGGTGTTGAGGTGTTTGCTGGTGCTGGTGGCCTCCACAAAGAACTGCTGGTTCAGGTTGTACAGGTACTGCTGCACAAACAGGTGGATGTTGCGCATGATCTCCAGCACATCTACACCCTGAAAACAAAAGTCTCATTGCATGTTGTTCTATTTTGATGCTCTTTTGCTGACATGCCCACAGAAAAATTAATTACCGGGATCATAGCTCTTATGCTGCCTACAGAGTTAACTTGACAGTTTCCCCCAATTTACATTATCAAGTGTTTGGAAAATGTTGATATTTTACAACTAATATAACAAAGACTGCTTGCAATGTAAAACTATGTTTGTAGAGGGACAAACAATGTGATTAATACAATAAATATATCATTACAGTATTCTGCTACACATGGACATTACTTATACATAGTCTGTTACAACACTACTGTTATAAGCAAAAAGATCTATCTATCTATCTGTCTATCTATCTATCTATTGCCAGATGCCATTATCCCATAAGGGGTGGCCATTTGACTTTGAGTTATTTGTTTTATAGGGAGGGGCACTAACCCTCCACTAACCCAAATGTTGACACATAGGGAGCACGTATGGTTTGGTTATATGGTTACCACCCAGCGTTGTAAATGGTTTCTTGGCTTACAGGAAACCATCTGGCTTGTCACTCAATGTAAAGCCACCTGTAAAGGAAAGAAAAGTACAGTAATAAGAAATGACAGGAAAGATGGGAGAAATAAGAAGAGAGGAGGGCAGGCACAGAAAAAGAATGATAAAGGCTAAGAAAGAAGTAGGCAGCACTACATAAAGTGAGTGGATGATGGTTGCCATCACCTACCACAAAAGCAAAAAGATCATTCATATTTACTGCATTTCCATTAATCTCTCTACAGTAATGATGTCTTTTCTATTCAACTCTGGATATCATCACAGAATTTTTTGTACATAAGATGCTTCTAAAACTTATATATATATGATTTAATATTCAGAAGCTTAATGGCAATCACTTTCTAAAGGTTACGATGTTCACATCATTGGTTGTTCTGAGTAATATATCCAAACCACCTCTCACGGTAAACACAGTTGGGTCACATCCAGTTATGGTACCTTAGCCTTCTAGATCACCAGGCATCCAAGGAGCTCAATCAACCTGCATACCAACATACCTGATCCAGTGTATGTGAAGGCAGGTATGATGGTACGGTGAAGAGGCCATACTTAGCAGTGGCCAGGTTACGCATCTCTTCATACGTCCGCCAGTCATGAGGGGCCACCACCGTCAGCGCATAGAACGTTCGCTCCAAGTACTGCTCCACATAGTCTGTCAATAAATTCAAATCACAACAATAAACATATCAAATAAAATCATATTAAAAGTCAACTGATGCCATGGAATCCCCACATTAAGGCAAGCTATGGTACCGTAATGCTTTATATGAACTGGAAGCTAAACCAAATGCCCAATGTTCCTGAAACTGAAAGACAGATTTGAACAGTAACCAAGAAGACTCATTCCGAATGGATTTGAACAGTAATCAAGGAGACTCATTCTTACATCATAACCAAGACTCACTGAATGTCACGTAACCACAACTTAGCAGGTGAAAATATACTGACCATACATTTTACAAACATGAGGAAGACTGGGAGAATCTTACCTTTTATTGAGATGATGGAGCCAAGGAGTGTGAGGGGGTGAAGGTGGAGAAGAGGCACCAGTTGGGAGGTGGAGGAAGTGGCAGAGGAGGTGAAAGGGTTGCGTGGGTCCAGCTGGAGGTGGGAGTGGGTGCTCAATCGAAGCTCTGTCTCCACTGCCTGGCAAGTCTTGTCCAGCAGCTGAAGAATTGGTTCCCATCATCATTACAATTGTGTAAAATTCTCCATCACAATGTTCTTATATCATCATCATTATCATCACACTCATCATTATCAAATCAAAACAATCAGTTTGGGAAAATATCATCAACACCATTAGCATAAATTTGAATAAAATCAGACAACAAAAATATTGCTGCTCCATTTTAATTTAATCCTGGGGCTCAAACCCACATCAACATTAACTCACATGTTCCTTGATATTCTGGTACATTTCATCCTTGAACTGTGACAGGAGGAGGTCAGGGGGGTCTAGATGGCTGCACTGTTCCAAATCACCGGCACAATCACGCACAGCAGCCATCATGAACTGTGGAAATAAATATACAACTGTTAGTACTCTCAGTCCTAGGTATAAGTCATTTGTATGATATCCTTTTTTTGCTGCGAAGAGGAATCAAGTAATCAGTCAAATGATGCCACCTCTTAAATGAACTCCATACTGAGGTTGGCCATGTTACAGCAGACGTTTTGCTTGGACTCTAAGTTAAACCAAGTGACCAAACTAGTTACTTTGCTGTTGTTGTTGGGAAGAAAGACATCAAGGTGCTAAAATAATAAAAATAGTAAACAGGAAATAAAAAATATGCAGAATGGAAAATATACTGCTAAGAGGCTGGCAGGATTTCAGTGAGACAAGAACAAGCAGGCTCACGTGGATGCGTTGTGGGTTTTCACACTGTTGCTGGTAGTGTGTGAGGTAGATGGGCAGTATGATCTGATGATGGTACAGCACGGAGCAGGATGTGGCCTCTTGCACACGCTCCTCTACCTCACATGCCAACTCTAGTCGACGCACAACAACCAGCAGGGAGGCAACGTCTTCATCCTAGAATAGAGCACACATACATCATCATCATTATCCTGACCTCTTTTGCCACCTAAGGATAAGGTGGGACAAGATTCACAAAACAAGGAAACAGAAAGCATGCCACAAAACACTACTGCTAATACAGTCAAACCAGTCCTGAATGAAAAACCCCTAACATGTATTTAGTTTGAACCATGGACGTTAATGCTGAAGTGGTGACATGCACAGGTAGCCTATATGACAGGACAATCAGCTGTGATGTCAAAGGAAATCCTCTGCTAATACTACCACACCAGTCCTGAGTGAGATTTGGAACATGGATAATAGTGTTGAGATGGTCATATGTGAAGGTGTATACAATGTTACAGGATTACTGGACCTTCACAACTGGCAGTCAAGTATGCACCCAAAGTTGGAGATTAAAAAAAATAAAAAATAAAAGGAAAAAGGCCAGTGGTAATTTCACAATCCTCCAAGAATTTAATTTCCATCTCTCTCTCTCTCTCTCACTCAAATCAGCCATTAAAAAAGGTGGACATACGCTACTTTTATTTAACGCACCCTGAGAGCTCGAGCTTGATTGGCCAGGGAGAGGGCAACCCGAGTGACGAGGCGGCGTTCTTTGGTGCCAGGGCCCGTCAACATCCGCTCCACCACGTTCAGCGCCATCAGTATGTCAAGCCGACGCCCATCCAGCCGAGCACTTGATACTCGAGTCTGAAGAATATACAGTATGAGGAGCTTGGTGTCAGAAGGGCAAATTAAGCAAGTGTGAATGTTCAGAGGAGTGATGTTAAAGTATGTATTCTTTATTTTTTTAACCATACGATATTCTACTGAAACAGTTTTGAAAGATAGGAAATTCCATCTTCAACTCAGTGTATCATATAACCATCATCGTGCAATATGAACTCAAGAATCTGTGGTTGGTTAATTTACCCTTCTGGCACTAAGGACTTCATATAACTTATCATCCTTCACTGCCTCAGCACCAACACAGAATCAATCCACCTATCCACCATCCAAAAGTGAAATGGGGAAAGAAATCATAGCCTTATCATTCCAACTTTTGAAATTCATGGCATCAGTAGAGCAGAGCCATTCTGGTGACTGCCAACTTAAAACTGAATGCAGCCTTTATGTACTGGTATTAAATCTCCATTCATCCTCTGTCTATCTACAAAGCATCTGATTTATCCTAAAGATCCCTATCCCCGTGCTCAACTGATGGTCTAGTGTAGTCAGGCTGGAGGATCAATCTGACCTGTAAACAAAGAGACTCGTTACTACCTCACAACTAATGCTACTCAAATTTCATGCAAATGAACATACTATTCTGGCTGTGTAAGTGACTAATTTCTATCAGGCAAAATCAAACCGACTATAGTTTTATCCTCTGACTCACCTTAGCAGCAGCCATTGTGGAGAGGATCTGGCATGTGAGGTACTGAATGAAATATGGGAGGGAGGGAGGAAGGAGGGAGCTATACTGCATGATTATTTTCTAAATGTTTTGCATAATTTTCTTTCATATATTATCTACCCCCCCCCCCCTTTTTTTTTTCCCCTTGACTCACCTTTGCAGCAGCCACTATGGCGAGGATCTGGCAGGTGAGGTACTGAGTGACGTGAGGGAGTGAGTGAGCCAGGAGGGAACTATGGTGCTTGTATGTCTCCTGGATGGCCTTGAGTGACTCTATTAGTTGGCACACACTGAGGGCTGTGGTGCGACCCATGGGACGGCTCAGTGCGGTGTGCAGGTTCAGCACTGTTTCTATGCTGTACTTCACTGTATGTGCCAGTATCATACCCTAGAAATACATATCATGATCATCAACATCATCTACATGTTGCTCATATCACAAGAAGTAATGTGTGTGTAAATATCATCCTTTAAAGATACATAACAAAAGAATAAATGTATGTGACAATATCATCCCATAAAAATAAATATCAAAAGAATATGTTTAATAAAATTAAAGACTGCCTCCATGCTGTACTTTAATGCATGCACCAACATCATTCCCTAAAAATGCATGTCAGAGAAATATACTTCATAAATCCAATTTCTCTCTAACTTAAACATGGAGGTATAACAGCTGGTAACTACACAATAAAAATATTCATCAATGCACTTGCGCTCTGACTTAAATGTGAAGGCAGTACTGTCCGTATAATTAAAATACTGAATTCACGATATATATAACTTCTCTCTAACTTAAACATGGAACTATTATGACAAATGAAATTAGTATATCTCATACATTCATCCTGCCTTTAACTGAAGTATACATACCAGTATACAGTATTATTTTTAAATATTTACAATAATACATTTCCCAGCTATTTAAAACCATCCAATCATGAGCTAAAGACATTTATTACAACAGCACAACAGCTACAAGTGACAAAATGACTAATAATGTAAATAACAGAGTTATGTATGGAGATTTTGGGAGGCAAGAACAAGCTGAAGTTAGTTGCAGTCTGGTAAAATCCACAAAGATTTAATTCTTTTACTATGATTACAGTATATATATATTTTTTTATTTTTACTAGATATCTGCATTCTGCACAGAAGGGCACTTTAACAGTGAAGGGGTAATGAAGGCTCTATCTAACCATTCCAGCTCAAAAGTCTTCCCTTACTTGAATAAAACCGTTTACATGTACAGTAACAAAAGAACACTAAAAAAAGATATCCTCAGGCTGTTGGGACTAATCTAACAAGCTGGTTCCCAGAAGACCTTCATATAACATCAAGAAATAGGAATGGGAAAGCAGAAAAGAAATCAACAAGTGTCCACCTTGATTTGGGATAGATTTTCATCCTTTTGCATCTTGCCTTCCCATAGTTTAATGCCAGAATAACAAAAGAACTGCTTGTAAGTGAGTGCAGACAACCAACCTGCAGGAGGAGTGATGCCCGATGACTTAGATCCTGGTTGGTCACCTGACTGGACTGCTTCTTGGCTGCTGCATCAAGGCTGACTGCCCAACCACAAACCTACAAATATAATAATAATAATAATAATAATAATAATAAAAACAGTAATAATAATCCATCATCCAATCTTATGTTGTCCCATGAGAAGCGTAGGAGCCCGCGGCTAGGCAAGTTGGTCCTGACATTCAAGATGAAAGTGACCAGCTTCACTCATCCCTGAGTGGCATTACATGAGCAATCAACCTCAACCACCCTTTGGACATAAAGCTACACAGGCTCAATCTGACTGGAGTGCCTTAATTACCCACTAAACCACCAGGCCCCATAATTTGGTTATGTGGTTACCACCTGGCGTAGTAAATGGTTTCCTGGTGTACAGAAAGCCATTTAGCTTGTCACTCAGTGTAGAATCACCCATAGGCAGGACGAAGATGAAAGAATAAAGGAAAGAAAGACAGAAGAGGGACTGTAAAGTCACCCACAGGCAGAAGGACAAGGAAAGAATGAAGGAAAGAAAGACAGAAGTGGAAGGAAGGAAGAGAGGAAAGAGTGGACACCCAAAGCAGCACTACATCAAGTGAGTGGATGGTGAGCGCCCCCACCTAACACTATCTATCTATCTATCTATAGCCCGATGCCCTAATCCCGCAAAGGGTGGCTGCAGACAAAACGCCTCCAAGTCGCTCTGTCACCCACCATTTGACTACCCTCCCCCCAACTCACCCCTCCTCCCTCATATACCTCTCAACTCCATCCCTCCACCTCATCCTCGGTCTACCCCTCCCTCTCCCTCCCTCCACCTCACCTACATACACCCTCTTAGTCAGTCTTTCATTCTAACACACAACAGTAATGATTTCAGTGCTGTGAAGAGGTTGTTGTTGTTGTGGCCCCAGGTTCATCTGGACATGAACCCAGTGGACACAAGGCCAAATTTACCTTCTCCTGCAGCCCACCATCCTTTTTTTGGGGTGACTAGGAGTGAGTAAAGGGATGTTCGTATAAATGGATAGCAGACCCAGTCAGTCATACTGGTGCCAGCACTTAAAGGTATCTTTCTCCAGCATCCATGATAAAGTTAATATCTGACTTTACCTGCAGGTTGACAGATTGTGCCTCCTTAGCCAGTCCCTGTGTCTTCTGGGTGAGGTGAGAGCCTCGGTGTGTCAGCAGGGCCTCCTGCGTCTTGCGGTCGAAGAGAAGGGCAAGTGTTGGCGCCACGGAGGGGATGTGACGCTCACCCATCCATACTGTTGACCCCACAAGAGTCACACATGGTACCTGCATACAAAAGCATTGAGACTGTGTTGTAAGTGACATAGGAGGCTTTGTAGCACCTCTTCCTTAGTGATTTATTTTGCATATCACACTTTCTTATCCTCTTGTGCATTACTGAGACAAACCATCATTATGGAACCTGCAAACAGATTAACCATTTGAATTCTGATGACGTTCTCATCAATTTATGGTACATAAACTAAGAAAAATGTCACCTGGATTCAAGAGGTTTAAACATCAACTATGATTATGAACTATTATTACTGTATATTTAGGTCTTGCTCTCTACTGGGATCCCCTGACAGATGACATCCAACAATAATTAATTCTTTAATACTGTACTCTGGTGGCAACCATCATCAATTCACTCGATGCAGTGTTGTCTATGTCTTCCATCACCTTTAACATTCTTTTTCTGTCTCCTCTCCTTTCTTCCATGTTTATTTCATCCTTCCTGTCCCTTTTCATCAGAACTCTGTTCCACTTCATGAGGCTCTACATCGAGTGACTAACTTAATGGTTTCCTGTAACCCAGGAAACAATTTACAATGCCAAGTGGGGCCCATTATGGTGTCCATGTTAACTGGGTGGAGAGACACAAACGTGGCATCCATCCAGGAACCAAACCTCTACACCCTTCCCTAATCCTCACTGTAGCAAGGTGCTGTCTGCTGTGCAGGAACATTGGTTCACTGCACACATCGGCCCTGCAGTTCCAGTTGCTTGCCTGCAACTGATGGTACCTGCTCGGCCAGGCAGACCAGGGTTACTCAACAACAACTCTGTCAGGTCCCTTTTCTCTCTCTCTCTCTCTCTCTCTCATCAATGTGCTGCTTTACTCTTTTCTTCCAAACTACATATAGTCTCTTTCTTCCAACAGTTAATTGCGACACATCCATATAAATTCCAAAATATGGTACAGTATAACGAGACAATAACTGACTGAGTGATGTATCCATATTTCACAAAGACTACTGTAATTGTAAAGGCCTAATTTATTAAAGAAAAAAAAAATCCTTATAACACATGGAACATTAGTGATGTAGGAGGGCAATACAGAGCTTTAGACAAATCAAGAGCACACACAAGATATTCACCCCAAAATATATAAATGAAAAAGACATAGGCATTGGAATGGGTCTTACCTTTTTATAAATGGTTAAGAGTGCCCTGGCTAGCTTCTTGTCCTGTGAGTTGAATATGACCTGGTGTAAGACGGCAAGTGCAGACACTCCCACCACCTGGAGCTGCAGATCACACCACCACCCTTCAGTGCTGATCTGGTCCAACTGCCATACACAACCACAATACTTTTAACAACTTTCTTAGGAGATATTAGAGAAAGGTTAATTCACTTACTATCCATGTACCATTACATATGAAAGTATTTGTACCCTGTGATGTAGGTAATTCTTACTGGTAGGTTAGCATTAAATGGAGGCAATTTGTTTGTGGTCACCCTTTCTGGGATCATGACACCTGGCTATATATATAGATTCTGCATATAAACCTGGTATATACAGACAAACAGATGGAGAGATAAATGATTCTATTAGCTATACTGCAAACCATACTGTGCTAAGCAAGTATTGGAAAACCATTAGAATGGCCTGATTATTAATGATAATACATAAAAAACACACAAAAGAAACACACATTGGAGCCAACTACACCCACTTGGAGGGACATCACTCTCAGCTCAAACTGCAATAATCATGATCAGAGTCACTTGCAAGCAATATCGTATCACAGTTGTATTGCCTGTACTATTTGTTGCCATGAGGGAAAATGACACACTGTACTAATCAAATGTTGTGTGTATATACAGTAGCTATTTGAAGATGTTTAGTGTTTACACACATCTATGTATATACTGCTAAAGAATACAGACGATGCTGTGAATTTACCTAGACATAATACTGTATATGAAATCTGAGATACACATGTGTTGTCCTGTCTGCATACTATACTGTACATCCAGTCTATTACATTTATCCAAGGTGTGTACAGCAAATGGTCATAACCTACCTGACCACACCATCCCATAATAACGTTGAGCATCTCTTCCCGCAGTCCACCATTCTTGCTCACTGGCTCTCCATCAGTGTCATACTGCTGCCTAATAACACTCTGATGGAGACAAAACACATTATATCATCATCATCATCATCATCCTAATTAATATCATCACCATTACCACTACTGGTACCATCATTATCGCTGTCCTAGCCCAATTCCATACTAATAATGGAGTGTGAAAACAAACACAACTGATGGATCCACCAGGAAAATGGATGCCTGCATAATTAGTACCTCCACATCAGTAATAGGCTAATTATCATCCACATCATCATCCTAACCCAATTTCCCACTAAAAATGGTGTATGAAAACTGACAAATGCAAATGCCAGACTCAGAAGTTCTCACCTGAAACATGGATGCCTGCATGACTGTTGCTTCCACATCAGTAAACATTTTCTCCAGTGGCTGAAGTTGTTTGCAGTCAACAGCCAAACGGGGATCAGCCGAAGAGGAAGAAGCGGAGCGAGCCAGTCGTCGGTACGCACCCCAGTGTTGATGAAGGAGAGAGTTGGCTGCCACAATCTCATCTAGGGTGATGACACAGGCTAGCAGAGTACCCAGGTGCTCAAATACCACCTGGAGGAAAAAAAAAAGTGAAGTTAAGTCCATTTGTGTATGTAACAAGAACAAGAGCATCATCATCATCAACACTGCTATCACATGTGAATGATGTGGAAAGGGGTAGTTGTTACTGCTGCAATTGCTGTTACTGTAATGGCCCTAAGATCATCTGGATGTGAACCCAAGGAACAGCAAACTGAAACTGCCCTTCTCAACTTAACCATCTTCCTTTTGGGGATAGGGAAGGACATGAGAGAGATATGTATATAAATGATGCCACCACATGACAGCATTATTTTTCAACACCAAGTCTTAGGTTGAACATTATCCTGGGGGGAAAAAAAAAAAAAAAAAAAAAAAAAGTCTTCCAGATAAACAAGTTAAATCAATTATGAACAAAGCTCAACGAACCTGGAAATGAACCTCCGCAACGTCAATAGGTACCCCGGCCTTCTTCTCCGGTGTGTACAGTGCTGCCATCTGCTGGAGAATGTTGAGTGTAACCTGCCTGACACGCCGCACCCAGCACGACACACGGTGCAGTATGGGCAGGATGCGGGCCAAGGCAGTCTGAGCCTCACCAGTTCGCTCACCATCTTCTCCCACTGTGCAAGAAAAATCAGTCCATTAACCACTTTATTATGATGATACATATATATATTTTTTGGCAAATAAAAAGACAATTACATAAAATTAAGGGAAAAATCCCCAATTATGAAGGTATTAATGAAGGTCATATTTAACACATTCACATAGTAGGTCTTTCCTGAGCCGAATACAATCATCTGGCAATGGCATGAATGCATTGAAAAAGATGCTTTCAGGCTCACTGAGTCTAACAGGCAGGTCATCTACCCTTAAATGTACTGGAGTATGGTCAACCTGCCCATGGCCCCTGAATTTTGAAGGTACAGTAATAATATAGGACTGACTATTTTTTATTTTTCTTTTTAACACAATTATCTGTTTGTGAAGCCCTGACAACAATCACAGGCATTACCACCGGACAGCTGAAGAAATCACTGAAAACAGTTAATATATGGTTCATCTGAATGACAACTAATTGTATAAGCCATGATTGGTCCCCATCTTAACACCAAGAAATAAGGAAAAGCTTAAAAAAAAAAAAAAGTTTTACAAATCATAACAGGATATATCCGGTACCAGTATGATGCATGGGTAATAGAGAAACAAAAGTAAACACTCAATATACAGAACCCCCTTATAATGAATTTCCATTTTAACGACCATCTTGAGCTGGCCGAAAGATATGTTCATTTACCGACTTTTGTTCAGTAAATGAATGGATGCATGGGAAACACCTACCAATGTGGCGTCCGTACATGCACACACACATGTATACATGCACACATACATGCATGCATGCACACACACACACACACGATAAATATGGTTTAAGACACGGGACAGTACGAGCTTGACTCATTCCTGTAAAGATACAATTAGGTAAGAACAATTAGGTAAGGTAAGAACACACACACACACACACACACACACACACACACACACACACACACACACACACACACACACACACACACACACTCGTACTCCTCTGCATCCCACAGAAAGCCACATCAGTCTCTGGGTGACCAGCATTGTGAGAGGAGCCACAAACAGAGCATTTATTGAGAAAAAGAGCCATTTAGATCTAGCTGTATGTTACTGTGTGCGACCATACAGTCGAATGACACTCTATATTTAACAACCTTTGTTCAATAAAAGCCATGACCCCTGGGAAATTACCGAACACCATGATGTTCGAAGGGTTTGGTACCGGTACCAATTAGTTTGTTATATCAAGGGTGTACTGTACCTCTACAAAGTGGTCTACTATATACTGTATTTAACTTAAACTTCTATGCTCATGCACCCATTTCCCTTAGACTAGTTATCCTACCTCCACTGCCATAGAGAATAACAGGTTGGAAGAGCTGTGTCCTAGCCTGATGTGTGAGATTGGCTGCCTCTAAACACACAGCACTCAGAGCCAGCACCACTTTGTTCACTACTTTGTTCTCAGACTGCACCAAACCAACCAAGGATGTCTGCTCAGTAGGGGTCATCTGTGGAGGTCCAGAAATACAAAAAATTAGAATGACTACAGTATTTCTGTACTGTGATTCAAAGTAGGTTTCAGAAAAATTACAGACACCCCCGCAAATATTCAAAGTATTTATGAGTCAAATCTTAAAAAATTATGAACATACATAACCTTTGAATGCAAGACTTTCGTGGAAGCTACATATTCTGAAATATAGGTAACTAGAACTGTAAATATGATACAGGTAAGTACTTTGGATACAGCACAACATGCCAATGTGGATGACTTCAACTCAGCTATACTTTCAGAGAAAATGGTACACACTCACCTACATCTTCTCCTACATAATGTATCTAGGTACACCATGTTTGTATTAACTAACTGAAGAGCCCTGACCCCTATCAGCTCAGTCGATGGCCAACTGAAGTCAGACTGGACGACTCATTTTACAAGTACCGTATCGTACCCCAAGGAGTCTAATTCCTACCTCATAACTAAAGCTCATCAAATTTCATGCAACCATGACACAGTATTCAAATTATCTGAGTGGCCTAGTCCTATTTAGTACAAGCAGGTCCCGTTATAGAAGCATGCGCTACATGAGAAACTGATGATACAAGAATGAGCAATTTAGATCCAAATTCGGTGATCCAAGCACAAAAATCCAATATTGTCATGGGGTCTGCTAACTTTGCTCTAATTTTTCCATAAATATGTTCCGTACTCCATCATATGAGTTCGTGCTATCCTATTTTTCACTCTGTTATAAGATTTTGCTATCAAAGCAGTCCGCCATTAAAATATCCCACTCATAAAATGGGACCCACATACCAAAGAAATTTACTATAATTATGCAGTACGATACCGGTACTGAACTTCCAGAAATACCTTAAGCTTGAGAGGGTCTCGTGCAGGATCCCATGCTGGTGTTGGGTGTGGGCCAAGGGCTTCAATGATCTCCTCCAGCTGGTCCCCATGCTGCTCAACAATGCTGTTATACCGGCGAAGCTCCTGCTCTCCTACTGTCTCTGTAAAGGGAAATGCAATCTTGTGATGAATCATGGTCACTGAAGCATTTAATATCACATACAGTATTAATTCACCACTAACCAAACTAGAGCAATCAATTAAATGGAATTTCGTATTACATTTGCAAGCTCCAGATGCAACCCTACTACATAGATTCTTGTGATGTCACTGCCAAGAAACTACAAGAACATGCTATCAGGATACATCTTATTTCAGAAGAAGTGTATGATTAAAAGTACCGGTAAATGAATTCTAAGGCTACCCTAAGTTAAACAGTCACTGCCAACACTGACCAAAGGAATCGGTAATAACACTGGCATATATATATAGAGTACCGTACTGTAGGCATTACCGTACTGTACGCAGCAGAAGCACTTTACCAAAATAGTTCTTTCTGACAGTGGGTTATATTTTCTGACTACTTCAGGGGTGGTAAATAAACAATTCTTGTAAAATCTGTTTCCTCATTGTTTTCAGCTATGTTCTACTGTCAACCCTTGTTTGATTTGTTAGCATAATGGCAGAAGGGACTCTCCTAACCTATGAGTGTAGCAAAGCCTAACCTAACCTGGCTTAACTGTACTGGTACCTAACAGCCTAACTTAACCCAGCACTTAACCAAACCTAACCTAACCTAACCTCCAGATGGGAAACGGGAAACGAAGTCCACCACTGAGTGCATTTTTTTCATTACGCTGGAAAATAAAAAAATCGAACAGACTGCTTATAGGAACATGATAATCTACGGGAAAAATTTTCAGTTGGAAAACGCCACTTACCACCCTGAAAATGGTAAGAAAAATACAGAAAACAAACAGGAAGAATATGAACTGATTTGGTATGTTGTTTCTGCTGCTTAATGCATACATTTACTGTAACATCCGCTACTGAATCATGAAAGTAACCATAACAGTAGTTTACACATTTTTGTTTTCAGTGATAATTAAAATGACTGACAAACATTAACTCAACTTACTGTAACTATTCTCGTCATAGTCTGCTGTCATTTTGTGTTCCCTCAGCTGCTGTTGGATGTGAGATGGCTGTCTTTGTTCTCAGCAGCTTCTTATGGTCTTGTGTTGACAACTTTTTATATAAGCCTTCAGATCACTGTATACCTCTCTTAAATAAACTTTCTCAGACTCATAGTAGAGCCTGACATTTGCCCTGCGAGGCGGAGTGAATCTCGTGATTGTTTACATCCGTCCAGAGATCCGCCCCTTCGCGTTCAAGGATGATCAAAATAAATTGTCATATGCAGAGAAAACACTGCAGTTTGCTTTATGTTATTACATATGCTTAAAAAAAGCATGTTATAGTAAAGAACAACGACTGCTACACTAAAAATTATACATTTCATTTAATTATATACATATATATTTTTTGTTAATCTTTTCGCAGCAATGTTCATTCATCTTGTGAGTCTCATTTTCATCACAAGTCATCTCGATAACGCCATGTTCATTCACGATCAAGCCATTCCAATCACCTTTTTTGCTGTCGCTACTTCAATGGTTTTTACTCCTCTGAACTGTCTGCTTGCACCCCTCCACCACTAAGGTGGGCGCGTTGCACTAGTATAGCAGCAAACGCTTATCCTTTTTTCTGTCTTCTAAAGCAGTAGTGAACCATTACTCCCAGTCTTTCATGTATGCAACATGTCAACTCTTTAACTATCTTCCTCTGTATTTCCTACTATCTATGACATCCAGTCTCATAAACGCAGTGTCCAGGCATCTCGAAATGAACGGGCCTTCTATTTTTTGCTTTTATTTTTTTCTCGGAGGGAACAATTTGCTGGCCTCTAGCCTTTGGTTTCTTCTTCCTTGCAGTAAACACACACACACACACATACATCATCACCACCATCACCCTGTCATCACAACCACCATCATCACCCCCATGAACAAACACCACCACCACTCATCACCATCCAGACAACCACCATCACTACTAACCTGACCCCAACATCATGATCATCACTAACTCTACCATCATAACTACCCATGAACTAACACCACCACCTTTCATACACCACCATTACCACTACCCGGACGTCACCATCATATCTGACCAGACACCACTGCTACACAAGCACCACCTCTCACTCCAGTTTACCTGAAAGTATACGGTACAGCTTCCTTTTCAAACCACTCAGGCTACGTGTGGATGATATGCTTGGCTTCTTTCACCCCTCAACCTTGTTTTCACAGCTGTGTGTGTTTGGTGTTCAAGTTGTCCTCAAGGTTTGTCTATCCATCTATAGGCATTTGTTATAATCCTGTAAAGGGTGGCCATCGGTTACTGTAGTTGTTTTACAGGGAGGAACACTAACGCTCCACCAACCCACTTGTTGACACGTAGAGAGCATGTATGGGTTGGTGACAGAGTTACCACCCAGCACTGTAAATGGTTTCCTGACATACAGGAACCATTATGCTTTTTACTAACTGTAAAGCCACCTGAAAAGGAAAGATGAGTAATAAAAAGAGGTACGAAAGACGAGAGAAATAGGAAAATGTGAGGGTAGGCACAGAAGAATGATAAAGGTGAAGGAAGAAGTAGGCAGTATTACATCAAGTGAGTGGACAATGGTCACCACCACCTTCCACCATCCTCGAGGTAGTTGTCTTATTTTTTATTTATTTTTTGCCTAAGAGGTTGGAGTGGAGAGAGATGAGAGAGAGGGATGTGAGCTGGAGGGAAGGTAGTCTAATGGTAGAGGACAGGGTGAAATGGAAAAGAGACAATTAAGGGGGTGTTGAAAGTCAGTCCGAGTCAGAACTGGACGTCAAGTGAGGTTATCCATGAGTTCAGAGAATTGGTGGTAGATTTTGCCCCAGGTTCATCTGGACTGCAGACTGAAGGTGCTCTAATTGTGCAGTTCATTCTCCTCCTCTTGGGAGACAGGGAAGGAGTTGAAGGATATTTGTATAATCAGGCAGTTGAGCCACCCTATTCCACTGGTGCCACCACAAGAAGGCATCTCTCTCCAGCATCTTCAGAACAGTGAATGCCCAAAATGCAGAAGAATGGGAAGGTAGGGTGATGTTGGGCAAGTAGGGCAAATGGTTTAGGAAACAGGAAGGTAACTGGGTAAAGAGCAGATAAGGCAGTGAAATTGGTACAGTACATGCTGGGTGAGGAAACTAGTCTCCATGAGGTGAAGGGGGGCTGGACTGATTGTGCAACACTCAATTTTTCTTTCCCCCCCCTGAGGTAAACATGAGAGAAGTTTCTCAGGCTTACAGTGGCTGTAATTCTTTTACCTGAACTTGGCATGACTTTCATCCTTTTGCAGTTATTTGACATAGATGAATGGTGGAGAAAGACAAAGTTATAACTCTCCATCGACTCCATATCACTTCTTTGTGACTGGTACCATATTCTAGTGTTTAAATTTTATTATCCAGAACTCATGATGAAGTGATTCCATTTTTAGGTAAAGTGAAAGAAAGTATAATTATGGATGTGTGTACTTAGGCCTCTGATCTGGGAGGACAAAAACAAATTACCCCCCCTCCCTCCTCCTCCTTCCCCCAATAAGAAAGGCCATAAGAGATCCCTTGTAGTACTGTATCAAAGTTCTCTTGCAGGGGGGAGGGGGAGAGAGATGGTCAGAATTTACTCCATCTCATGCTGGCCACATATGAATCAGAAAGGCATATCTGTACAATACTCAGAGTACTGCAAGTCGGTATTTTCCAGTAATAGCTATAAGTGTGTATGAGAACATGCATATGCCACTGGTAAGAACAGACAGGGTAATAAGTCCCTTATCCCCCAGCGTGTCAGTTTTATCATGCATACCAGAATCAAATGATTACATAAACTTCTGCATTGTCCTCTGATGACCCACATCAACAACACTCCCATGCACCTGCTTCCCATAAGTACATAATCAATAAATCTCCTTTCAACCTTTTCTCTAGTCTCATCTATACCATGCATATTTTTTTGCTTGATTGAAATATAAATAAACAATGCATAATTATCTTACATGACTCATGTCCATTTCATCACTTGCCTTCCATTACCATTTTCTGACTCAGTACTGTACTGCAAAAACAACTCATTACATAATTCATAGGGTCAATGCCTGGTATCACTTGTCCTGTTACTTTATCCAGTTGATCTCAAAACCTTTCCTTCCCTACCAAACCTCTTTAACTGAATGGTTCATATACAATGATCAGAGCCACTTTCATTTTTTTTCCTGGCCCCATGGCAGGTACACGACCTAGACCCAAGGATGTCAGGTCCATTTCAAGTGAGCTATAGAGGGCGGGGAACTCTCTATTCCACACCAACCACTTTCTTTGTCAGTTGACCCTTCCACACCGCTGATATCTTTTATTCATTTACTTTTGCTACCTTCAGACTTTATTCAACTTTGGGAGAGCTCTTGTAAAGAAAGAATTGATAATGGCTACATCTAGACTCTCAAGTTCTCGAAGTCTCTCTATCATATCATCATCATCTGGACCTCCTTTCCCACCCTAGGACAGAGTGAGGAGCTGCAACATGCAGACAGCCCAAGTTTGCCCAATCCAATGGGCCATTCTTCCATTCACTCATCATTCAAGCCCCCGGAATCCTGGCTCTATCTGATATGCCAAAAAACTTTCATCACATTTTATAGCTTCACATAAATGTATCCGGTAGAGTCAATCCGAAGGCTGTCACGTTATAAAGGGGTGCCAAATCCCTGATCATGCACTTCTTCCCACAGCATTCATCCAGCCAGCTCTATCTCTTGTCAGTCCCCTAGCCTCACCAACTTCCATACCTCTCTTCCTCACACATCCACCATTTCCCTCCACCTTCTCCTTGGCCTACCTAGCCTCTTCCCTCCTTCAAATTCACTCAGATATACCTTTTTCACCACTCTACTGTTATCCATTCTCTCCACATGACCATACCATTTCAGTACACTCTCTTCGATTCAGGTGTCCACAGACTTCCTCACTCTGCATCTTTCACAAAGCACATTATTTCGTATCCTATCCATTCTCAGTACTCCACATACATTCTTCAGCAGTCCCATCTCCACTGCTCTCACTCTTGACTATTCATTTTCATGCCACACCATAGTCTCACACCCATAAGTTAAAGTTGGCACTAACACTCCTTCATGGAAGGCTGACACAGCTGCAACACTCAAGCTTCTGTTTCTTATCAAGGTCTTCATAGCACCAGCTACTTTCCTTCCTTATGGTACTCTACTTTTCACTTCTTTTGCACATTTTCCTCTCTTTTCTATCACTGTACCCAGGTATTTGAGATCTCCCACCAGTTCCAGTCTCTCTCCATTCACTGTAACGTCACACTGGGAGTCACCTTCTCTCTTGATTACCATCACTTTACTCTTTTCTACATTTACTCTCAAGGCACAACCCTCACAGACATCAGCAAAACTCTGTACTAGCTTGCCAAGTTCTTGGCCAGTATTTACAAGTAGCACTGCATCATCAGCATACAACAAATTTGAGACATTCCATCCATCACCATTCATTACCTATGCCATCCCTCTCTCCATCACTCATGTTTTTACTTCTTTCATCACCCCATCCATATTTATACTGAACAACCACGAGGACATCACACATCCTGGTCACACGTCCAGATTGAACGTGAACTTGGATGCCCATTTACTCTTACACGTGCCTCACTATCATCATAAAAACTCTTGACGACATCTAGCAGCTTACCATCTACACCGTACATGCAAAAAACCTTCAACAATCCTTCTCTGTCTACTCTATTGTATGATTTTTCCAGATCCATAAATGCCATAAACACCTCATAGTCCTTCTCACAAGCCTTCACTATCTGTCTAACTGCATACAGTTGATCCATACATCCTCTGCCACTCCTAAAGCCACACTGTTCATCACTCACTAGGACTTCTGATATCTCTCTTACTTTCTCCACAATAATTCTTCCACATACCTTCCCTACAACATCCAATAAACTTATGCCACGATAATTCTTGCATTCACTTCACTGACCTGTATTTTTGTACAGGGGTACAATCACAGCCTTTTTCCACTCTGCTGACACAGTTTTACCCATCCATGCCTTCTTACATATCTCCAACAAGCATTCATTCTGCTCTCTGCAATACACTTAATCATCTCTGCATACACCTCATCAACCCCAGCTGCTTTCCCGTTTTTCAGCTGCTTCACAACGTTCTTTGCCTGTGTGAGGGTCAAAGTCTCTCTAAAGCTGAATAAATTATCTGGAAAGAATAAAATGAAAATACATCACTGCACTGAAGTGGTAAAGCATGCCAGAAATACATCATCATCATCATCACTGTCCAGACCTTCTTTCCCACCCTACAGTGGAGTAAGGTAGGATTCAGAGTCAGAAAAAAAAATGACAGAATGAGATACTACGCATTGTCTGTCCAACTGAATGAACCACACTCCCATGCACTCACCACTGAAGCCCCCAGAATCCTGACATACACGGGACAATATATTTCCTTCTCTATCACATGGCTTGATTATCAAATTATCAAAACATAATAAAGTTTGTTGATAGAGTATATGCTGCGAGACTTGTATTTTTGCCAGCTCAAAACCCAGCTTACATGATTTATCTTACTGTGGAAAAGGTTGGAGAAGTTGAAACAAGTTGTAATCGTAAAATCCATTAACATAAAAATATCAAATTTCAGAACCACAGAAAAACTCAGTAATATCCAACATTTGCATTTCACATGTACAGTACTAATAGAATAAAACTACAGAAATAAATGTTAACCTAGTTCAGTTATAAAATCTAAACCTGGCATCAGGAAACAGATCTTATTCAACATTACAATTGTACTAAACTATTGTTAACAATCCTTCAGAAGGTGGCAAGGCACTTACAACAGACTGTTACCCAATCTGTATGATTATCTAGTGACTCTAAAAGTGTGTTAATTGTGGCATGACAAAAGCTATGGCATTAATTACCTCCTTTTACCTTGTGCATTCCATACTACTGATTCATGCCTAGAGAATGCTTGCTTGCTTGCTTGCTTACTTGCTTATTTGTTGTGCACTAATTGACATTTGATTCTACAGATTTCTTCAACCTTTGCTTCAGGTACCAATGAGTTCCTTACAGAGTAGGGAATTACAAGCAAAGTTACATGTCAGTATCAAAGTCCTCAGAGAGAATTACATGGGCATATAATAAATTAAACAAGGAATGCATCATTATATATGCTATCTTCTATAATGTAACTTTCAGGCCATTTACTTTTGAATACACCAGATTTTTAACCATACCTTTTTAAAAACCAAATTCCAACCAAATAATTAATCCGCATGAACATAAGTATGGTCTGCTCACTCTGTCTTGGGTGAACAGTGTCTGAAAATTTAGTGTTTTCTTTTGGGGATACTTATGTACAGTAATAAAATTTGTCAGCAGCACCTAATTTCAACTCCAAACAAACCAACAGAGTCTTTCCAGCAATTCCATTTCCCACGGACATAGAATGAATTCAGGTTGTAATCATCTCTCTAGAATTATCGAGTGCTCGAGATTAGTAATTTACATGGGAAGGGGAGGCCAAGGATGATATGGAAGATTGGAGTGCAGATGCATGAGAGAGAAGGGGATGTGAGTGGAGGGAAGATAACCAAATGGCAGAGGACAGGGCAACATGGAGGCATATTGTTTGTGGCCACCCCTTCGAGTTTAAGGCATCTGGCTACTCACAGATGGATAGACGGAGATTAGCAGAATTACCAGAAAGACAAAAAGCATTAGAAACTGCAATAAGCGATGACTTGTGGTAAGTAAATTAATGTCTTTTAGGTCCGGTTATGTTAGTTCACACTAGATGGAGTTGAAGGAAGTTGCTTGTGACAAATAATGGTCAGTCAGGGATAGGAATCTCAAACATAATTTATGACTGATTCGCTGTCATAACTGGGATTTGTTTTTGCAGGAAGACCTAGAAACACACGAGGATTCTGCGCCCTGTTTTCCTTGTTCTTCCATCCGAAAAGTTACAACCTACAATCATTTTCCTTTCAAATTTATGATTTGCTTTTTATGGAAGGAACAGGAGACATGGTAATACTTTGCACTCTCGATGCCTTGTTCTTCCTGCAAAAAACAGAATCACAGTTACGACAGAGAATCCACTGTAAACATTTCTATGATTATCACCCTAAGGATTGATGGGATCTCAGAAGGCAGATGTCAAGTCCATACAGTTGCGCACCTACCCTGAGGCAACCAAATTTCTGCAACATCTGAACTGACTTGTGGTATATCTATGTAAAAGTAACCCTTTTCCTCCCATGACAAAGTATTTAGTTTATTCTTGCTCCCTCCATATGAGTTTCCTCAGCACAGGAGAGACTTTTCAAACTTATGGAATCAGAGAGACTCCATTAACACATTCTGTGCAAGATTCCTTTCATAAACTGAAAAAAATTGTCTGGAAGTACAGTAGTGGTAGAAGTACAGTAGTAGCAGTAGCAGCAGCAACAGTAGTAGAGGTAGTAGTAGTAGAGGTGGTGGTGGTGGTAGTAGTAGTAGTAGTAGTAGTAATAGTAGTAGTAATTGTTGTTGTTGTTGCTGCTGCTGTTTTTGCAGTTATTTCCTTACACAAGTAATGTTATGTCTGCATCTTAGTGTGGCATGAGCTGTGTAGTGCTTCATTATGTGTGTCATGTTGTGTGGGCCAATTCTACAAGTGGCAGCTTGTGTCATTAGTAATTCCATCCAACCTGAATCAAAGCTGGTAAACCATTTGGAAGTAGCAAGAACAAACTAAAAACTCTATTTCTAGATTAAGGATTCAATACTTATTACATTCCATGGTTTATAGGAGTGTTTCTTTATCTCTGAGTTTTCCCAGTTCATTATACCCATATTCATTTATACAAGACTCGCCAAGCATGACGTGTTTTGATACGATGATGCAAAATATGGTGAGACACTTAAAGGAGACGAGTAAGACTGCAACCTGTGAGTCTATTAACATAAACCCCTTCAATCCAATGACACATATCTAACCTCATTCTTGCTACCCTCAGATAATTTTACTTAACTTAGGAAAGACTTCTCGAACTAGAAGAGTTAAGTGCATCCTCTAATATTTCTCTCACTACAATGGCATATACCCAATCTAAATAAAATCATCTGAAGGTACAAAGAAAAAGCAAACACACACCTCACTGGATTCCCAGGGTTAATATGAACACCTAATATATACAAATGGGAAATATCTACAACAGCAGAGTCTATGATAGCATTACAAACAACTTTATCTTGAAAGAAAAGCAATTCCTAAAGCACTCACGAGGTACACATGAAAGCAACATTTCATATTCCCCTCAGCTGACAAAACCAAGGAGTAGATGTCTATCACCTTCTGCTTATTTCTCTGTTATCTAATTGTGAAGTGGTGGTGAGGGACACCTTCATGTGGTGGCACTGATATGACTGGGCAGTGGAGCTGCATGGTTATACAGGCATCCTGCCATCTCTCTCTATTCCCTCAAAAGGAGGATGGTGGACTGCAGAAGAAGGGTAACTTCATTATGCTTTCCACTGGGTTCACATTTAAAAAGAAACCGGGGCTGCAACTACTGCATTATTACTACTGTACTATTACTACTACTCTAATAGTGAATTCACCTTCACTCTCACTATCTTCTGGAGTCTGTGGTGCTGGAGGGATGCCTTCATGAGGCAGCACCAATAAACATGTGGCTCTACTGCCTAGTTATACAGATGTCCCTCAATGACTTCCCCAGGCCCCCAAAAGGAGGATAGTGTACTGCAGATGGGCAAGATCAGTCTGCAGTCCACTCGGCTGATGTCCAGATGAGCCTAGGATTGTTACTACTACTACTACTGTACTTAGAGTTTATTTCACCTTAGCGCAACTGGACTTTCACAAACCCATAGTTTAGTCTGCTGGAGGGGACACCAATTATTGATTTCCAATGTACATAAAACCATTACAGCACATTTTCAACATTCTAGTACCCAGACAAGAGCTTCTAAATACACTATAGTACAATACGATACAAATTTTGACAACATATGAAGGTGATAGGACTAACCCTTGAAAGACATGAGCTACATCCAACAAGCAACAATTTTCAGAACTCTCTAATGTGAGAAATTCCCATAACTGAAGTAGTGGTAACTGCCGTATTATGAAAACTGAGTGAGCAAAGATGTAAGCAAACCCCTAATTTCTGACAGTTATCTAAGGAACACCTGTAATCTGTTAGCTGTGAACAGCCTGCATCCCACATTACAAAGTGCAGTTAGCAATGATACAGAAACTTCACATATATACAGAAAGTTCAGACATGTTCTTTTATCATCACATGCTGGGTCATCTATGGAATATCTGTAGCTGTTATCTGATACCAGCCTGCATCCCACATCATGAACTGTAATCAGCACTGATACAGAAACTTCAGACATGCTATCATCATCACACACTTCAGAAAATGTCACCCAAAACTGAAGGCTTGTCCACAATTCAGCACTCTCAATTTCAACAATACAAACCTAAGTACAATATGGGAGGGGATTAAGTTTCTAAACTAAAATCTGGATACTGCAATGGCATACTGGTAATATTATGTCAAAATAATACATAATTTAATACAACACTAAAGGCCACCAAAAGATAATGACATATGGCATAGTGTGAGGGCAAATGTAAAAACAGTAACAGCCAACCTCATGATATCCCCCTCTGAGATGTAGGGGCTCAAGGATAAGTTACCACAGTCTAGTAAATTTATCCAGTCTACTTCCCCTGATGGCAATAAAGTGCATGATCGATAAACTGCAGTCAACTTTTGGGGACTGAATCTATGTAAGACAGTCACTACATTGGGGGTGTCCTAGACCACCACTAACATTACAGTACTTGTGATTGATGCTAGCTATACAAGTGATGAACATGTGCAGTAACAGTGGTAAAAAGGCAAAATACTAAACTGTATTTCAACTATGAGAATCCCCTTGTCAATATTATACCTGAAATAAGATACTTAAGCATGTGTGTGTGTATGTGTGTGTGTATGTGTGTTACACATCAACTATGCTGGGAAGTACTACAGTTATGCCTTACCAAAATTCAGTTGCCTTGATTATGCTTTTGGCTGCGAGTTTGTTATTTTGCATTTTACTTTGGCTAATATCAGAGGATTTTACTAGGTCTGAGTTAGCAATAGGGTAATAAAAAACATAGAAAACTATCACAATTATTGTTCTGGATAAAAATAAATAACTCTGCATTTATTCCAGTTTATGATGGATAATTTTGCTTGACTTACAGAAACTCCCCACAGCCACAGGAATATATCTTTGAATTGAATGAGCACAGCGAGGTTTATGTGGAACTCTGGGATAACTTTCAACCTGTCATACCAGATAGGCCTGGGTTTACTTCCTTCGAGGTATAATGGAGAAACTGTATAAGACCTTGCTACTTCAGCTAGGCAGTGCAAAAATAATCCATAGAAAATAATAATTCATATCCCAATATTAACAGCAGGAATAACATTCAATGAGCGTACTTCTAACTTAATTCTCAATATATTGTCTTAGGATATGTTGGAAGCTTTCATCATTACACAGTGAACACTTCCACTTGAGAGCTTTGTGCTTGTTTTCCCCAAACATAGCTGTGGGTAACACAAGTTTAAAAAGCCAGGATGTGTGTACAGCTATCCATAAAAGCCATGCTATTAATCCTCCAGCACTTTACGACAGTTGACACTTTTGCAGTTAGGATAACTCCTGTACTCATTCCAACAAATGCCCAACAATTTTACTCTGCTGAGAGTGAGTCTTAGGATGCTGTGTGCTAATACTGATGTATTAACTCTCATAGCTGTAATTCTAGGTAATGACAAACAATTTTATTCATCTGAGAGTGAGTCATAGGAGCCTGAGAATGTTGATCTGAAACAGCAGTGGCAGCAAAACCTCTCTGGTAACAGTGAAAGTTGGATTACGGATTACTTTGGGTCCAAGGGTGAGGAGGGATAAGAGTTCAGGGGCAGAAGTAAGGACAAGGATGAATGACATGATCTTTATGGATAACTGTACAAAGAGCAGCACAACATCAAAGGCTACAGACGAAGCAGTTTGCACTATTACAAGACATTTGGCACTTGAAAGGGAAAAGAATGGCAATTTGATAAGAACCTAAAAGAAAATACTGTAACAATATTATCCGACTAGCTCCGAAGCTGGGTACATGTAAAAACGAAAAGCACATTGGAAAAAAATCTCCTCTACTTGCTGATCAAAAGTAAATACAGTTCTACCTATATCTGCCAACCAATGAAAATCTAATCTCGAGGGTTATCCACTTGGGCACTACTCTCCCAAACCTTATTAAAGATTTTCAATTGCCAAAAATATCAGTATGTTAACATCCATATACTGTATATATAATATCAAAATTGACCACTTCCCATTTCCCTTATCACAAAAAATAGCCTTGAATAAACCTCTAACAACAATAATTCCTTACATCTTAAAGTAAGTCAATATTATGAGGGCTTGATATTACCAGTGAAAAAAAAATGGGATAGCATTAGTGAAGCACGAAACTGGGGGCAACAGTTTTTATAACCACATGCCAGTCAATCATCCGAACGTTATCGTTTTCTACCCATTCCCTCTCTCCCTTATCCTATTCAATCCCACAATGTATTCCCTTATTTTATTCTTGTTATCTCCATATGATTTTATTCAGCTTTGGACAAACTTTTCAACAGGAAGTATTATATACTGTACTGAGCTTTACTTAATCCATTCACTTATAGACTGATCTTCTAAACCAAATTAAACAATCATAAAAAAAAAAAAAAAAAAAAAAAAAAATTACAAGGGTTAAGTCCTTTACTCCAATTATTCACTTAAACTATCACCAGATGATTTTACTCAAATTACAAAGTATTTCTGGCAGTGAAACGGTTAAAAAAGGATATATTTTTACCTCCCCAATTCAAAGGCTTTTGCAAGTTAAATAAAATCACCCAGAGGTAGCTACAATAGGATAAAAGATACATTATGGGATTAAAAAGGTTAAGATGGTAGACATGGGGTACTGCCATGGATGACTGTGTAGCAAAAGAAAGCTATAAACGGGTTGCCCTACGAGACACACGGGTGAGGGGGCTGGGAGGGGCATCACGCGGGTTTGACTTTGCCGTTGGCCAGTGAGCTGCTGATGGCCTGCTGTGCTGCATGTTCTGCTGCCTCCTTTAAATGCTTCTCCATGTAAGTCTGGTAAACTGGATGGATCACCTGCAAAGAAAGGAAATCCACTATTAGTCTTTAAAAAAATAAAATAAAACAATAAAATATAACACAAAAAATTAAAAAAACAATAAATAAATACAATAAAATGCAATAAACAAATTTCATCAATAGCCTTTTTAAAAATACTACCATCTACTTACCTCCTGTGAGGGGTGGGCACAAACAAATCACCTCCATGTTGCCCTGTCCCCTGCCATTTCTGTGCCTTCCCCAGCTCACACATCCCTCTCTCATATACCTCTCTACTTCATCCCTCTATCTCATCCTTGGCCTCTCCTTCCCTTTTCCCCCCTTCCACCTCACTCATATACACATACTGTACTACTATAGTATATATATAAAAAAAAATAACATAATACAGTATGCCACATAACATCTAAAAAGAACAATAAAAAAATGACACTCAAAAGTAGTGGCTACAGCAACACAACAGATACCCGTACTAAAAATAATGAAAACTTATCCCTCCAATCTGATGCTTTATTTTTTGTTTTGCTCTATCTTCAGTCAATTTTACATAGCAAAAGAGAAACTTTTGTTCTGGAAGAGTCAGATAGAGCCTTAATTAACACCTTCATCACAAGAGATCTTTCCTAAAATTGCATAAATTGTCTATGCTTCATTAAACTGAAAGGTAAAAAAAAGTATATCACTGTACAGATTGGCTTGCCTACATACACAGCTCGTACTAAAGCACAAGACAAAGTGAGCTTCACATGCAACTCTTGAAGGGTGGCAATAAATGATAGTGATAACACACAAAGCTGATGAAACAGTGTCATCATACTCAAAATTATCAATCCCGTAACTGAGAAATATAACTGTACCAGTAATAATTTTGTTGAACATTAAGCATAAAAAAATTGTACACAAATGAGACAGAAGTATTTAAAATACAAAAATTGCAAACAACTCAAGAAAACTTCAAGAATGAGAGAGGAGATAAGGAATTCTAACACATATTTCTGTGAATCCTATCTTGCACATCCATCCTTCCATCATCCCATCTTATGCCCCCTCAAGAGTATAGGGGTCCAAGGCTAGGTTACTCAGTTTTGACATTTAAGATGACAGTGACTAGTTGCTTTAACCTCAGTAGCATTATGTGAGCACATAATCCTCATTCACCCTCTGAATGTTAAAAATCATGAGCCACATCCACCTAGAATGCCTTAACCCAACAGACCACCAGGCACTGTGTAGTTTCAATAAAAAATTCTTTCAAGTTTCAGTCTACTTGCATTTTCACACACCACTGTGCTTTTGACCTACTGAACATCCCCACCTTAACCCTTTTAACCCAATGATGTACTTTATAGCTTATTCGTGCTACTGTCAGACAATTTTATTTGGCTTAGGAAGAGTTCCTAAATAGTGTAGGGGTTAATAAAAACTGTTTCTAATCCCTACCAAACTTACACATTCTTCCCATGCCTTGCTGCCTGCTGCAGCATAGAACAGCCCTGCAGGGCCAACTGCTTGCTTACGGTTGATGATACAGCTCGACTGGACAGATTGTGACTGCTCAACAACATTATCAATGTCTTTAAGCCTATCTAAACCTCACTGATGCTGTCTGGAGATAGTATGAAAACAAAAAGTACATCATTGTAGTGAGGAGGGTTAACCTCTTCACTTTCATAACATATTTTTCATTTCAATTAACCCCTTCAACCTGGTGAAATAGTTTTTGTTCTATTCTTGCTACCACTAGATCATTTTACTCTTACGAGGAGCTGAAAAGCGATGCCTTCATGTGGTGGTACATAAGGTTGGGTCGCTCCAATGCCTGATTATTCAAACAACATCCTTCAAATTGCAGACTGCAAGACAATTGCTGCCTGCAATCCACCAGGTTTACATTTCAGACAAGCACAGGGCCACAACAACAACCCAGTTTACAAAGAGTCATCAAGGGGTTAATGGAGATAGTTTCTAACCATGACACTACAAATAGTTTCTCCCAAACTCTCTGAAGCCTGCAAGAATAAACTAAATAATGCATCAGGGGACTCAAGTGGTTAAGCCACAACTGGACAATTTAATTCAACAATTTCACTCAACCACGGCACTAATGCAATTAACAGCTTGAAACAGGATGACATCATTTTTAGTGTATTCTTGCTACTGCTTGACAATTTTACTAAATTCAGGGAAGGTCTCTCTTTTTGAAGGTGCTAATATAAAGCACATTAATCGCTGCAGTACAGTGACACACTTTTCATCCTATTTTGTTACCTGCAGATGATTTTATCTAACTTTAGAATCATGCCTAATAATGAAGGGCTAAGTGATGATCATACATATCATTGTGTTTTGCTTTTTAAGGTTCCAACACGCTTGCGTGCATCAGCCTTGGTCACCAAATGGTGGCTCTCCATGCTGCTCTATCTTTGGCAGCTTCCCTGTTCAGTTCCTTATACCTGAGGTCACACTCTAAGACCTCGTCCCAGGTCATTTTCTGTCTACCTCTCACAACCCTACCCTTAACATTAACACTTCTCACTTTCTGCACCCAATTATCATCCCCCATCCTCTCCACAAGTCAAAAACATCTAAATATATATTCCTTCCAATTAAGAAAGTCTACCCTATGCTAAATAAAACTGCCAGGAGACAGCTGGGAAAAAATGAAATGAAACAGTCATCCCTGGCCTCACTGCAGTAACTGGGGTTATCTAGCCCATCCATTAAGAAAAGTCCACCCTAAGTTTAAGAAAAAAGTCTGGCGGCAGCAAGGACAAAATAAAAGTGACATACTTGTTCTGAAAGGACTATAAAAAAAATATTTACCTTTCACATAATGAAGCATGGAAAGAGAGAGAAATGAAAGTATGCCATCCCAAGAATAGGCAAAAAAATAGCAACACCTAACCCCCCTTCACTCCAATGACATATTTTCCACGTTACTCTTGCTAATACCAGACATTTTATTCTGGTTAGGCATGATTTTTTTCAAACTGGAGGGGTTAGATATAGCATTCATTAACCTCTTCACTGCTAGGCATCAATGAAAGTTTAAAACTGTCTGGAGACAGAAAAACTGATATAAAAAATATCCAATTGGATGGAAGGGGTTTATGTGCTGTATATCAAAGCATTAAGTACTTAATTTACATGATTTTTACATGAAGAGTTTTCTTAAGCAGTATTACCATTATCATAAAAACACTGGTTCAAGTTTTCCTACATAACAACATTCATATCAAGATGCATTCTAGTGATTAGGAATGAAAAACAGTGCAAAGACCCAAATGAGAATATAAAAATGTGAAAAATGGAGAAAGTGAAAATTTCATATGAGTATTGATAACTGCATTAACCCTTTAACCACGGGTGTCATCCCAGAATGACATTGCAAAAACTGGACCAAACCGCAGGTGTCATTCTCGAATGTTTGTGAATATTTTGAATACCGAGCATTTTTTCCGCGCGCCAATTGTTTCAAGGGAGAGTAGCTATTAAGTTCGTTCACTCCAGCTGACCCCCACCTCCCTCCTCCCACCCCCCGGGCCTCCACCTCCCACCCCCCAGGTCCCCCACCCCACCCCTGACCAAACACGCATCAGTATCTGTCCGGCTGTGTGAGTGACAACACCGCTGATGTGGTAGTGAAGTGCGGTCAATTACAGTGCCTTTTACCTGCCTCAGTGAACACAGAGTGGGTGTTTATCGTATGTGCAGTGTTCATATATGTTTATAGTATTATTAGCAGAATGAGGTTGGCATTTGGTAATGGTGTGTGAGCGAAAAATAGTGATTTTAGATCGCTCACTTCTAATGGCACTGCCCATCCAGTGATAGTCAACGAAATCATGAAACCTACATCATTGGAAAGCCGAAGGTTAGTACTTTCTAATGGTACCTTATTTTTCGTTCTAGATTTATTCTGTGCAGAGTTATAAAGGTTTAAAGTTTGTTTACATTTTGGCTGAAACCCCCGCGGGAGAGGCCAGTCGGGGCAAAACAATGCCCGCGGTTAAAGGGTTAACACCAAATGAGTGGCCCATCATTGCTGTACAGAGGGGAACTGAATGTTTACACTCTGAACTGGGATGTGTATGGTTTCTGTATATGGTGCAGGGTCATCAGGTATGAGTTCAACAAACTTGTGTGTACCAATTGGTTGAAATGAGTAAAGACTGCCATATTATGTCCACACAGCACCACTAGTTTACACAGAAGTATTAAAAACTGTCAATTATTACACTCACTGATTCTATTTAGTGGCTACAGAAACTGAACAGTGTAGCTTAACCCTCAGACTTACCAATGACAACCTGGGTCATCATGCATTTGTCAACCTCTGACGTCAGTATGACGACTTTGCCCGTCACCCGATGTAACCTCTAAAGAAATTTTTAGGGAGTCGTCATTTTTGTTGGATGACGGGCAAAAGTGGGCGGAGCTAAGCCTGCCACAGCTGGTGCGTGCGTACTCGCTTGGTTTGCTCAGCTCAGTGTGGTGTGAGGTTACTCACAGGTAGGATGTACACCTCTTGACCTGCCGCCAAACACTTATGCTCCTTTTCTCGCATATATATGCAGCGTTATTATTTAAGAAAATACAACAAATAATGCATTATTGGAAAGGAAATTTATTCTACTACGTATTGAAGCAAAAATATTAATACTTCTTGAATAGTTTTTTTTGGGTGAATATTTTTTTAAAGGACAGTGTAAAACTTTAGCATGTCAGCTAACTTCTACTCACTTTTTTTGCATTTTAATTTGTTATATATTGTCTTTTTGGACAATGTACGACAGAGCAAAACTCTTCATCTTCAAAAGGAGACCAAAGTGGCCTTTCTATGATGAACAGTAACTTTCCTACGAGTGTTAGAAGTAAAATATCTCTATGCGACTGTTCTGAAATCTCTCGAGCGAGAGTTACGCGTACAGCCAGAATTGACGTTCCTCCGTTCATGGGTAGGATTAGGTCTGGTAAATAATGCATAAACACTAACGAGAATGTCTGTACTCACAGTAGCACACCTGACAACTGTACAAAACTACAGTCCATTCCACATTCAAATTAAACTCAGCCACAACTCATCCCTCCACACTTGCCCATATTTCCTCACTCTAACTCCACCGCTGATAACTAATGCTCACTCCAAACTAGAATTATAGTTACAGGCAATGAGAGTACGACAGAGGGAGAGGAGAGTGGTGTGGAAGGGTACAGAATTGTGGTAGAGTGTAATTATAATATGTACTGGACTGTAAGATCCTGCCAAACAATGGAAGAGGGGAGTTTATTGCTTAATCATATAAACATACGACATATTTCTCATGAAGGCCAGGGAAAAAAAAAAAAAAAAAAAAAAAAAAAAAAAAAAAAAAAAAAAGAAAAGAAAAGAAAAAAAAAGCTAACTGATGGACCTCCAAAAAAAGTACAAGAAATAACACTGATAAAACTATTCATGAAGGCTGGAAAAAATACATTAACTAAATAATAAATCAAGCTGGAGTTTACTAATAACCACACAACTAAAAGAAATATCACCCATTAAGCTATGTCAACTTAAGATTGTGTTAAGTGGCTGATGATCATGATTTTAACCAAAAGAGTTTGAGAATATCCATGGTTTTATTCTTACCACCTCCTGATTATTTTATTCAGCTTAGGAAGAACTTTTCAAACTGAAGAGGACAGCTATAGCCTTAATAAAACCGTTCCGTATTTTAAACTACAGGGGGTTACATACAGCCTTTAAAAAACTCTAGAATGACTTAAAATTTGAGTGGTTGGATATAGCCTTAAAAACCTCTCTGGTATGGCTTTTCAAACTGGAAGGGCTAGATACAGCCTTCAGTAATTCCATCAATATTTCAAACTGGACATGTTAGATACAGCATTCAGTAACCCCTTCAATATGAGAGGCTCTTGTTAAGCTGAATAAAATACGATGTTAGCAACAATAGTAAGCTGGACAGAATATCAGCTGGATTCAAGAAGGCTAAAGAAGTGTAGTGCTGGAGCAGACAGTTATGAGCAGGACTATGTATATAGTGTACTTGGTCTGGTTACGACTCACATTTTCCCAGAGGAAGGTGGCCAGCTCATCGATGTACACGCCTGCATCCCGGTACTCTCCGCTGTATCTGTTGAGGAAAATTGGTTACTTCCCTGCACCCAAATGCAATCAATGCTATACTCTTTTGACATTAACTTGGCCAACATTTTCACTCATTTGCAGCCTGCTTCACTTAGTTCAGTGGTAGGCAAGACAATACTGTGGCTCTACAACCTTTCCATAACACTTCTTTATAACTAGTATCATTTTCCAGTGGCAGGCTGTCCTCCACCACCAAGTTGCTCTCCATCCAACTTACATCATCCTCATTCATGTTATCCTTGGTCTTCCCACTCCCCTTCCATTCACCTCTCTAATATACACTCCTAGTGTATCTACGAAAAGGCATGGTCGTACTGGCAGGGTGAATATATTCCCAGAATGGGACTGATGAAGTACTATCCATGAATTCCTTGTATGTCGTAAAAGATGAGACAAAGAATCCAGAGAAAGGGATTGGAAACTGCCCATTTTAGATTTGGTACAGGGATCTGGTGACCCCCACCACCTAACATGTGTACTGCATGCAGTTTAAAATTTCCTTCAGCATATGAGACCATGGCTGAAAACAGTTTCCTGGCAATGGCCTGGTAAAAATTATAACTACAGTACTGTATGTCACTGAATTCAAATGGTTAATAAAAAAAAGAATGAAAAAATAAGGCATATCAAGCTACTCCATTATAAAATGATAATGGGCAATCCCACCTTATCTGCTTGAGGTGTAGGGGCCTGAGGCTAGGCTACCATACAGTAGTTCACTATAATCAGGGGTAGATGACTGGCCTACCTCCCTTAAAGATCTTGTATGACTGAAAAACCACCAGTCATCTCCTGGGGATCAGAGCTATGTAAGGCCGTCACTCTGATGGGGGCATTCTAATCAATTGGCCACAAGGTGTAACTAAGGTGTAAAACAAACATATAAAGGCATTGATGAGGAGCCTACATGTGGTGGTGCTGTATACCCTGAGTGAAGCAGCTGTGGCATCCACCTAGGAGACAAACCTCCTTGTATTTTCTTGCACCTCACTGGAAGGAAAGATCCAGGTCCAACCCTAATGAGGTGCCGTCTAACAAACAGCAGTACCGGATCTCCACACTGTGTACTGTATTAAATGTTGTTCCTGTAGGATGGGTCTATAAAAGCTGCCACTTACCTGTGATGAATGAGTTTGCTTGGCCAGACAGGGGTTAAGCAACAATAGCAGATAAAATGTAAAAGCCCTTTCTCCTAACTCTACCCAAGAGTACCAACCTGACATATGCCCAGACAGTGAGCATGATGAGGAAGACACCCATTCCCAGGTTACACACATTGGCAAAGGAGTACATGCCAAATAGGCCAAATATCCCAGACAACAGGTAGAAGAACATTAGCACTGAGAAGAGTGTGGCAGGGGTGCGAGCAGCCTTGAACACATTCTTTGCCTCGTTTTGTTGTGAGTATTTTACAAACATCTTGTCAATTTCCTGGAAAGAAAAAAATATATATATATGGAATGTATACATGAGTGTAAATGATGATTATGATTAAATTTAAGAAATAATAAGCTCTGGAAGTCTAATAAACTACAACTGCATATGAAGTATGATGATTAAAAAAAAAAAAGTTATCAAATAAAAAAATGTATACCACATGAAATATGAATACACAGTATTGAATTTTTTTTTTTTTTAAGTCTTACAGGAAGCCATTTACAACGCTAGGTGGTAACCATATAACCAACTCATATGCGTTCCCCTCGTGTCAGCAAGTGGGTTGGCGGAGGGTTTGTGCCCTTCTCTGTAAAACAACTATCTCAAAGTCAAATGGCCACCCCTTAAAGAATTATGGTTTCTGGCTACAGACAGACAGACAGACTTTATTTAACTAAATAATGCATGTAAAAGTGACCAAATGTAAACTTTGTATGTGCCTAGATGGACAATACATCACAGGCTCCCACGCTGGACCTATAAAGGTGATAAAAATATCTGGAGACTGACAGTTGTAGAAGAAGGTTACCTTTGGATGGGAAAAAAGTATTAAAAATCAGCTCTACAAAACAATGAACTGATAATGGTAATTATATGAAGCGGCTAAGCATATACTGTGCTCAATAATATGACACTATTGTACCTCATCATATTTTCCTATTAACTGTTTGAGTTATATCACAGATATTTCTCTATGTCAAACAAAATTGCTGGGTGCCAGAAAATGGTTATATTTAAGAGATACTGCTGATATGAAAGAGTTACCTAAAGCTGGTGAAATAAACCATTATAGTGTCTCAATACTGGCCAGTGTAACTTGAGGAAGAGTGAGGATACAGGCACTGTACAGTATTGCCATTATGAGAAATAACTACTGCTTGTACTGAAAGGGTAAATAGAGCAATGTCAAATACCTCTCTACTACACATTTTTTTCCCTGCAATGTTTCCACTTGGGAGACCATATAAACCTCTTGCAGCAATGTCCGATACTTCTTCACAACTTAGTAGTTTTTCCTGACATTGTTTCTGATTAAAAAGTACATACATACCTCATGCAACAGTGTTTGGTACTTCTCCACAACGCTCTGGTTTTTCCTGCCATATTTGTTCTTCTCCAGGTACATCTGAGTGGCCCGTTCTTTGGCCTTGGTGTGCTCGGCCTCCATCTGAATTGTCTTGAGGAAAGGCCGGTCACCTCCAACCAGTGCCTCCATTGTCTCTGCATAGTACTCTTTTCCTGCCTCAAGTGCAGCCTGGCTACTGGCCTGGGCTGCAAACTGTAAAGAAAGATTACAGTACAATACTGTTTACACAATGGAAAGATTTTACTTCCATCTTCATCAATGACACGTTGCTCCCTTCTGGAACCCCCATTCAAGTTATGGCTACAGTGTAATTATTGTTAGCTTCTTCAATACGATGATGTACGTTTCACTGTATGTTTGGTATCTCCAACAATTTTAATCAGCTTACAGTGAGAGTTTTTGCCCTTCATTTACACTTTCAATGCAAGATCTCTCCTTATGTTGAATAAATGCATATGAAGGTAGCAAATTAAAAATAAATTATTTCACCTTATGAGGGGTTCAATAAATGCATAAAATCTGCTTTTTAATATATCATATCCAAAGTTTATTATATTACCTCTTGCTGCTTAGCAAAATCATTGTTTTCATGTTATTTTAGATAAAATACCAACAATAATATACTGGATTTTTAAAAGGTTTAAAGCCATAAGTCACAAGACATCAAGTATTAGGAGGAAAGTAGATTCCTATACACACTCGGGAATGAATGCCCAACACAATCCCAAATAGCCTCAGCAGCAACCTCCCTCTATTGATAAGCCAGCAGGTACCCATCAGGCCATATCAATTACGGTAAGTTCAATGTCTACCTGAGGTTGAGGAAAATGTCCACATGCACAGAGATTTGAAACTCAGGTCCTCTGGATAAATGGACTGGCCTTAGCCACTACATCACTGGAACCTAAAAGAATGGATGCTAAACCTCAGTGACAAGTCTACCTTTTGTTATGTGCATGCACACACACACACACACACACACACACACACACACACACACACACACAGTGGAAACCCTATTTTGACAATCAGGCCCCTCTGGGTTATGCAACACATCATCAGTATCATCATTATCCTACATTTAGGGCCTAGCCTACGGATTTTCAAGGTTCAATGTGGTATGCTATGGAAGGAAATGGCCACTGGGTATACACTAGTGTTCAACAGTTAGTGAACAGACTAAATCTACTTCACCTACAAACATTCTAAGAGATCCTTAAATAAATGTAACCTAGAATTAAACTAACCAACCATACCCACTCAATTCAGCAACAAGTACTACCTATTCATTATTCTTGAAGATCTCAGTGCATACTGTACAACCTAAAACACTACCAAGCCCATCTTTTAACATCAACAAATCAATACCTTTTGAGAGCTAATATGCAGTACTTCCACAAAAGCTATATAAAATTAAATCAAATGCATCCCAACTCACCTCAACAAGAGTGGTCGGCTCTGGCAAATCATTATCCTTGAAGACCTCCATGAAGAGTGTGAAGAACTTGAGGAGGTCCCGGGCCTTGATGGGCTGGCCTCCGATCTCCTTCTTGACCAGGTTGTCAGGCGCCAAAAGTCTCGGCACCAGCACTTTGAGGTGGTTCACAAACTCCTCCTCGATGTCTGAAACAGGGGGGTCATGGCTTAGAAGGAAGGAGGCGTAACTTAGAAAGATGAAGGACATAATCTGGAAAAGGGGGAGACATAACTTAGAAAAAAAGAATAGCCTAAATATAGACAGATATACCTTAGAAACAGGGAGAAACTTAGAAATAGGAGGGACATAACTTAGAGCAAAGACAGAAATGACTCAGAAACAGGGGAGATGTAACATGGAAACAGGGAGACAACTTAGAACCAGGAAGACATAACTTAGAAACAGGGAGACATAACTTAGAAACAGGGGGTCATAACTTAGAAACAGGGAGACATAATTTAGAAACAGGGGGTCATAACTTAGAAACAGGGAGACATAACTTACAACCAGGAAGACATAACTTAGAAACAGGGAGACATAACTTAGAAACAGGGGGTCATAACTTAAAAACAGGGAGACATAACTTAGAAACAGGGGGTCATAACTTAGAAATGGAGACAACTTAGAAACAGGGGGCCATAACTTAGAAGCAGGGGAGACATAACTTAGAAACAGGGGGTCATAACTTAGAAACAGGGGAGACATAACTTAGAAACAGGGGAGACATAACTTAGAAACAGGGGGTCATAACTTAGAAACAGGGGGTCATAGCTTAGAAACAGGGAAGACATAACTTAGAAAGGGCGGCAGTAATAGCTTAGCAACAGGGGTGAGATAACTAAAACAAGAAGCAGTGCCAAGGCATAGCAAACCCATCCCCGGCAGTCATTTGAGTGCTGACGTATAAACACAGCAGGATATCTAGTCAAAGCTACCACATCGAATTTGGAGTAAATCGGGTGAAAATTGACGATTTTATGCCCATTTAAAATTTTAGGCCCGACCCACCTGACATTGTCCCCCCTACCGCTAACTGGGGGGTGACCCCCCTGATGTAATGAGGCATGTTATAGGATGGAAATTTGAAAGCTGCACCTTTAGGTTTTAGCTTCATGTCGATATGATGAATTTGAAAGGAGTTACGGCGAAAAAACGATTTTTACCAACCCCCCCCCTTTTTTTTTTTACATTTTTTGGAGCCTCCAGCCTGGGCCTTGGCCCAAGTTGGCCTAAAATTTAATCAGGTGATCAGAAGGTCATAGCCCACCGTCCCTGAAATTCTAGTCAAAAGCAAACCAGTAGTTTCCGCGTAAAGCTGTTAACAGACAGACAGACAAACAGGCAAATCAAGTGAAAACAATACCCGTTCACGAACCCTTCCTGGGCGGGGACGGGCAAACAGGGAATATTACTTAAAAACAGGGGGCATAACTTGAAACAGGAAGCATAACTCTGACACATGTGACATAACCTAGAAACTGGGGGAGAAATATGGGAAGATAATAATTAAGACTGGGAGAAGATGGCTACAATAGAGAATAATAGTGCACGACAACTAAGAAATGGGGGCATAACTCAAATACAGGACATTACAGTACACAGGACACATAAATTACACCAAAGGGATGCATAACTTACAAAAGTCACTCATCTATTAAATTCTATCTATACAGTAATCGTTTATTTTCCTTACTTTACTCTTGTCACCCCTCGATATCCTAACTCAGCTTTAGAGAAAACGTTGGTAGCGTACTGATTTGTGGAGATTTTCGTTTTTCTTTTTAAAAGTTTATTAAATGTTCCTTTACTGTAGATTAAGGAAATACTAAGGCTCGACATCCTTTCCACAGCACTTCTTCATGACTAGCACATTCTAGTGTTAATCTCCTGCCATTGCTCAGCATACAAGATGGAGATATGCCGATTCTTTTTTACGCCCAGTTAAAATGAACACATTAAATATCTTATTCCTTTAGTTTAAAAGCTAAATTAACTTACCTGGAGCTAGCAAGAACAAAAGAAAATTCATGTCTTCGAGCTGAAGGAGTTAAGCTGATTTGTGTGTGTGTGTGTGTGTGTGTGTGTGTGTGTGTGTGTGTGTGTGTGGACGGGTGCTTATAGCCACCCCTCCGGGGTTAGGGTACAGACAGACAGTAACCAGGAAACATGCATGCATTTTGTCCATGAAAAAAAAAAAAAAAAAAAAAAAAAAAAAAAAAAAAAACACGTCAAGGAAAAACTCATCTACTGTCGCTGCTTGAGGAAAGAACATAACATAAGGAGAGGATAACTGCAGTAGGCCGGTTGGCCCATGTTAGGCAGCTCCTAGAAGGCACCAATACTGCTCACGTACGAGGACTCTGACATTCTCCCTCATCAAGTGCGTAGGTGTGTTATTTACCGCGGCCATGACAACTAGGAGTGTAATGGTGTGTTGGGTTGCGGAGATTATTACGGGCTTGGAACACGCAACTGGTAATTCCCGCATAAAATTCGTGTAGATATCGTAAAAATATGTAGTGTTATTTACCCGACATTGAGCTCGCATCCGTGAATACTTAAGGCTGTCTAAACTGATATAAAATTGTTAAGACCCAAATGGTAATTCTCGCATCATGCCCAGGTTGATATCCTAACATTATGCAGTTTTATTTGAGCAAAGCATATCACAAACATCATTACTTAAATCAGGCTAAATCAGTATTATACAAATGTTGATGAAGCACCTTTCCAACCTCATTATATACTCCCATACACTGTAGTTATATTTAATGGCAAACCAGAGTGTAAATATTACTTGAAGGCACTTAGCAATTCGGATCGTAAATATAGTTACTTAAAGCAGTCTAAATCAATATCATAAAGGCATTGAAAAAGCAACTGGCTATTGTTCCATTATGTCCAGGTAGATATCATACTGCAGTTTATTTCTCTTTCTCTCTCTCTCTCTCTCTCTCTCTCTCTCTCACACACACACACACACACACACACACCTGGACTGCAGATACGAAAGTGGTACATACTGTAAAGAGCTACATGAAAAATTAAATAAACTTCATGAATGGAGCAATACATGGCAAATGGAATTCAGAGTGGACAAGTGTCATGTAATCAAGCTTGGTAAAAGTGGAAAAAGACCAGACTGGGATTATAAGTTAGGAAGTAAAACCCTACACACATCAAAAAGAGAGGAGCTAGGTATGATTATCAATAACAGACTATCTCCGGCTGACCACATCAGTGAGAAGGTACGGAACATGTATACACTGCTTGCAAATATGAGAATAGCATTCACATACATAAATGAAGACATGCTGAGAAAGATAATAACATCATTCATCAGACCAACCCTGGAGTATGCATCAGTAGTCTGGAATCCTCACCTCAAGAAACACATAGATAAGACTGAAAAAGTTCAAAGGGCCGCTACTAGATGGGTACCAAGCTTAAGGGATCTAAGCTTCGAAGAATGACTAAGAAAAACTGAATCTACCTACACTACAGGAGAGAAGGAAAAGAGGAGACATGATTATGCTATATAAATGCATATCAAGGAAGGAAAAAATAGACATAAATGAATATATAACCTATGGGGATGCATCAGCAAGAGGACATTGAAAAAACTGCATAAAAAAAGAGGCGATAAAGACGTAAGGAACTTTTGTTTCCCAAATAGGGCAATTGATCAGTGGAATGCACTACCGAATGAAACAGTGTGCCAAAACAATTCATAAATTTAAGGATATGTACGATAAAAATGGTTTAAGACAAGGGACAGTACGAGCCTGACTCATTCCTGTAAAGATACAATTAGGTAAAAACAATTAGGTAGGTAAGAACACACACACACACACACACACACACACACACACACACACACACACACACACACTCTCTAAACTTGAAAAATCGTCTGGAGGTTGCTAGAAACACACACACACACACACACACACACACACACACACACACACACACACACACAAGGGATAAGGAAGTCTGCGTGGCAAAATCATAATAACCATTTCCCATGCTATATTTAGACTAGAGGAAAGCTGCATTGGTGTTTTTTCCTCAAGAACCCACGGGTGTCCACGGTGTCTAGTGCTTGGAAGGAATGTAAATAGTTGTGATAGTTACCCCTTCGCTATAGCGCGTTTGTTCTAACTTAAAAGATTCCTAACCCCTTTCAGCTGAGTTTAATTAGCTGTGATAGTTACCCCCTTTCAGGAGCCTCGTTTTGTCTGCAAATGTGGGTGGGGGCCACAATCAGTATCATACTACTTTGTGCGCACCGCAGGGGGGGGGGGTCCGGGGGTGCATAGCCCCCCGTCCACCGGCGGAGCATATTTGTAATGTGAAGGTAAACATATGTACAATACATGGCTCAGGCATCAGGGGTGGTGCATACGTCAAGACTGACCTAAGTAACTACATCTGATGAGATAACCTCTCTTAACCCTTGACTCAGGTGACCACTCGACCTGGCCCGCTCAAGAGGAAATGATTTTCATATCACTTTAACTGTACTGTACTGTACAGAAAGGATTTTTCCATTAAGGGAAAAAAAAAAAAAAAAAGCCGTAATGCTCTTCATCTTGAAAACTTTCACCTAGAAAAGTGGGGGGGGACAAAAGATACTGTCCTCCAGGCTCCAAAAAGTTGGAGGGACACGTCTCCCTGTCCCCCACCTAAACGAGGCCCCTGCCCCCTTTATTATAGCGTGTTTGTTATGACTGTACGAAGATCCCTCACCCCTTTCAACTCAGTTGATGGACAAATGTAGTCAGACTGAAGGGCTGATTTGCCTCTACTGTAGTGCGTTTACTCTAACCTGATAAAGATCCCCAAACCCTTTTGAGCTCAGCTGATGGACAACTGTAGTCAGAATGGAGATCGATTTGACGATACTCTGTTCACTTTAACTATTGCAGGCGTCAAACTGCCACCTCTCCATTTCGAATCACGGACTGACACTCGAATATGATGCTAGTTTTGAAAAAGTGTTATTTAAAGGAAGCACAGCCGTATTACTGCATTATTTTGTCACTGTGGAAAATGAAATAAACTGCAGAAGGCCAAAGCTAAAGGTGAAAGAATTACAATATTAATAACATTCAGTTTTTGGTAGACTCCTTCCATCACTAAGGGTTCAGCATAGAAACAAACTCGCAAAAATACGGGATAGAGAAACTGCACGTGCTAGGAATTTAGATACAAATTAAACTATAATAATAATAATAATAATAATAATAATAATAATAATAATAACAACAACAGCACGCGCCCGGGTTTTAGTAAAAAAAAAAAAAAAAGAAAAATTACCAACGGTCTCCTTCACCAAGGATTTAGCTAAGAATGAAAATCCTAAAAGAACACAATTGAAAAACAACTACTACTCAATAAATAAATAAAATAAATAAATAAACTAACTGACAAACTGCTGGTAACTGCTTCCTTCCCCACGAAATAATGAAGAAAATAAACACACACCTACATCAATGAGCACATACGTTACTGAGCAATTAGTAACGTCATATTACCATGAATTTAGCGAAGAAGTAAAACCACAAAAAGACCATGAATGAAAAACCGCTAACCACATCTTTCAGCATGGGTTTGGCGGTGATAATGACGGTGTGGATGATGGGCGGGACTGTGATGATGCTGTGTGTTGTGGGTGACGGGATTACCGGAGTGCAAGACGCATCTGATACCTCTTACACCGTATCCAGGTAAAGCAATCATATATAACACCTGTTTATCTGTGAATCTACTTACTACTTATCTATCTATCTATTTGTCCATCCTTCAACTCATCTCCCCCTTCTCCCCTCTCTCTCCATCTATACCTGTCCCTCCTTCAACCCATCTCTCTATCTACATATCCGTCCATCCACTCTATATATCAATCAATCTATCATTTTATCTTTCTATCTACCTCGGCAGGGTTGATGCCAGTGTTGCTCTGGTTCAGGCGTGGTCCAGCAGGAGAGGAGCTTCCACCAAAGTCTTCAAAACTACACATGGTAACTTGACTCTCATTTGGTAGGCATAACATTACATACACATTTCCTTAGTTGGTATAATTAACAACCGGTAGTCTCTAATCTCTCTCTCTCTCTCTCTCTCTCTCTCTCTCACACACACACACACACACACACACACACACACACACACACACACACACACACACACACAGAATCCTCGCAATCCTAATCTCTCTCTCTCTCTCTCTCTCTCTCTCTCTCTCACACACACACACACACACATACACACACACACACACACACACACACACACACACACACACACACACACACAGCATCCTCGTAGTCCTAATCTCTCTCTCTCTCTCTCTCTCTCTCTCTCTCTCACACACACACACACACACACACTATCCCTGATGCTTTAACCTCACAATGTAACCTGACAACTCCAACTCTACTTTTCAGAGCCTACCCGTCTCAAAAGCAAATTGGCAAAACTATAATAATTTTCTTGTCACCATGTCGATTATTTTTTTTAGCTTTCCTAAGAGGGTCAAATTTGCATGCTCAGCCTTTGGTTATTCTTTTTTCAGAAATTTCCGACTGAATTCCATACGTACGAAGGTCATAGGCGAAACTAGAATTAAGTCTCCTTTTTTTTTTTTCCCGATGATAAACCAACAGTAGTTAATTATTGGGCTTAGAATTAGGAGACGAATGCACTATTACCCCAGAGTCAGTTTATTTCTTTTTTCCCAACCCCAAAACTCATAAAAAATAAATATGATGTCTGTGGGAAGCGTTGTTTTCTCAGGTTAATATCTGCATAATTCACACAGGTAGTGGGATGAGGCTTTATGTTTACTATTTACATTTCGTCCACACAGGTAGTGGGACGGGGCAAGAAAACGAGGACGAAGAGGCAGGGACGAGTGGAGCCAAAGAGGAGACGGAGAGTGAGAACAACAAAAAATTATCTGGCCTACACATGATGGTTCTACATCAACGTTCTGCCAGGTGCATCAGGATCCTTAGGCCTCGGACACACTATACTCTTTTCACTTCAACTTGGTCTAAAATTGCCATCTCTCCATCTTGAATGTCGAGTTGTAATGAGAGCGGAACACAAAACTATGATGCTAGTCACCAAGAAGTGCTATGGTATGGATGTCCAGCCATTACATTGTCCTATTCTGTCGCTGAACTACGTGGAATAAGTTTCAAAAGAACGAAAATCTGGGCAAAGTTGAAGATGAAAAGAGTATAATCCGAAAGAGGTGATCGCCAGGAAGAAATGATGCACAGGGTTTCCTTCACTGTTCAGACTCATAATGCGGCAACACTAACCCTGTGCTTCCTTTCCTCTTGTCGGTCACATTTCAAGCGTGTCCTCTCCCTTGTGTTTTTTGCAAGAGTATGGTTAACCTGCTGAACTGGTGACATATTTATTTTTTTATTATCTTCTATACAAGGCTAATGAGGTTTAAAGTCAATTGTTTTTATAATTCCTAAATATTTTTCACGGTTTACAGTACCAAGTTGAGCATCACTGTATCCATTTTATTTTCCTTCATTATTATTATTATTATTATTATTTTTTTTTTGTCAGGCTTAGCACTGTATAGTTGGTGATACTGAAATCCATATACCTAGAATGGACTCAAACAGCTTGACATGATATCTCCGAATCATCTGCCTTTCTTAAGAAGTTCTGGTACCATTATTATATCACCAGAAATATTTATCCACACACACACACACACACACACACACACACACACACACACACACACACACACACACACACACACACACACACACAACGTTACTGATCCACCTTAGCACACTGGCAATCAAACCATGAAGCCTTAGATTCTGAAGGAGTTTTTGCGGAAAACTTTATCGAATGTCTTCTGAAAGTCAAGATACACATCAAAGGACTTGGTCACGTCACAATGTCAACACTCTCAGCCTCACGAATGCATCCGTGCATAGATTGTGTCTGCACTGAGAGCTAACTTCATAATACTTGCGTTTCAACTCTAAATTTTAAAGGATTTGCTAAGAAAATTCAAATCATTATAGTGTTAGCAACGAAAATTCAAACCTTTATAGTGTTAGCTAAGAAAATTCAAACTTTTATCGTGTTAGCTAAGAAAATTCAAACCTTTATCGTGTTAGCTACGAAAATTCAAACCTTTATCGTGTTAGCTACGAAAATTCAAACCTTTATAGTGTTAGCTACGAAAATTCAAACCTTTATAGTGTTAGCTAAGAAAATTGAAACCTTTACAGTGTTAGCTAAGAAAACTGAAACCTTTATAGTGTTAGCTACGAAAATGGAAACCTTTATAGTGTTAGCTAAGCAAATTCAAACCCAGTTAATGTTCTATAAGTGTAGGATTCGAGTCCTTTTATCTTCCTGGTCTGCTCTGTTGTGGACTTGATATCCTCATGAGAAAACACAGGATACAGTTGGCCAAGTGTTAAAATACTGTATAAAAAATAATTACTATGTCACCCTCTTCTACACGAACTGGAGACTGTTGAAGTGTGGAGGGTGTTGAAAGGGGAAATAAATCAGTACTGTATTTGGGAGAAGCGATCGTAAGTATGCTTGTGAATCCCCTGCAATTAATACACATAAATCCCTTCAGGAAAACAGTGGAGATAGGGTGCACTGGTTACAAGTATGTGACAAGGATAGGCAACTTTTACATGGTCTGGGTACAGTGGTAGGCTGCCTGACTGTCATCTGGTACGTCTAGGATTGAAAGTAGTTAATATATGTCTCCTCGTGAATTAATCAACAGGGTGGTGGTGGTGGTGGTTAGGTATTCCAGACAGACGGAGTGTAAACATGAGAGCAGATGTGGTGTGGTGGTTGACATGGGTGGAGGATGCATAATGGTGGTGGCAGGAAGTGGATCAAAGCCTCCACCTTCTTGTGAATCAATCCTCTTTCTTCCCTTGACTTAAACAGGATGGTGGTAAGGCGGGTTTTCCGGACTGACGAGGTGTATACGTGGTGGGCAGACGTGGTGTGGTGGGTGACGCGTGTTACTGCAGGGCGTGTCGTTGTGGTGGCAGCAGGTAATTCTTCTTCCCCTTCCTCCTCCTCCTCTTCTTCCTCTTCTCCTTTTCCCTCCCCTCTTTTATGCCTAGTATATTTTGCACATCTCAGGTCAGTCACAGGAGCAGAGAACAGTTACTGAAC
>NC_136987.1:3035484-3037984 GCF_032717465.1 Coenobita brevimanus
CAATTTCCTGTTGTAACTAAAGGTAAAATCACAGTCATAGTAGTCTTAATTATCTGGTCTAATTAGCCTAGCCCCGGGCCCCTACGCTCCTGACGGGCAATAAAGGAGGGTGCAATATAAAATCAACCCTCCAAGACAGGGACAGCTCTAGTATTCTATTCCAGCTAAAGCCTCCATCCCCTCACCCCCCCATTTCTTCCTCCTCTCCTACATCTGATCCTCTGTTTCCCCCTCCTTCTCTCCCTCCATCTCCCCTCTTCTTCTCTCTCTCCTTCCCCTCCCCCATCTCTCCCTCCAACCCCTGTTCTTCATTTCCTCTTTCACACTAACTTGGCCCAGGTTTCTGCCCTTCTGCTGTTTATTTCACGTAGTTCATTGGCAGAAAAAGGCAATGCTGCAACTTAAAGGCCTTTCCATAGCACTTCCTCATGATTAGCACCATATTCTCAGTGTTAATCTTCTGTTACAACTCAGCAGTTACGAAGGAGAGGTGGCAATTTAAGGTCAAGTTAGAGTATGAGGAGTACAGTAGTGAGGTTAAAGAAGGCTACACCTAACCCTTCCAGTGACATCAAAGGAGAATGAGTGTTGATATTGGTAAAATTCTATCCACAGAGCATCCAGAACACGAGAGAAGAGCGTTGGGGTGGAGATGTGGTCTGGGCCTTGTGGTTGGGGACTGAAAGTGCTCCCTTGCCTCCACCCCTCCACACCCTTGGTCAACGAAGGACTGATGCTACAAGACACAGGGCCACATCTACCCGGACCAGGGGAAGGCCTCGCTCTCACCGTGCTCAACCAACGAAGCGGTTCACTTATTTTTCACAAGGTAATTTTTGCAACTCTAAGTAGACATATTCCATTGGTACAGGAGACATTGCAACACCTTTAACAGAGCGATATATTGTGGATATACCCTGGTACTACCATTTTTGTTATTTAAATACTTATAGTGCTGGTGAGGGACGACTTTAAGTGGTGGCACCGATATAACTGGACGGCTTCACTGCCCGGTGAATAAAAATAACAGTGACCACGATGAACGAATGAATGAATGATTGGATGAATGAATAAAGTATAATGTGTTACTGTAGGAAATTCTAAGAGATAGGGGTAAGATTCTGCATTCTCCCCTCCTTGTCGTTCCTTTAAAGCCAACCTAATTACAGCAGGGAACTGATCAAAGTCTGCTCATGAATCAACTTTCTGGAGCAGTCAATCTCTATTTGCTGCTGTTCTAAGTGGTTGGGGACTGGCCACACTGATCTCACCATGATCAGCACCCACGGCTTATAGTGAGTCCAAAGAGCTTGAGAGTTGCTTCAGGTGTAGCCTACTGTGAAGAAACAAGTATCTTCCCCGCTCTGTCTCAAGAAAAATTACAACTGGCGAAATACGATGAAAACCCTATCACTACCAGTGTGTGTTTCTGAGGGTTCGATATCCTCGCTAATCATTCGTTAAACTTTGGGAAGATACTTGTGTCGCTGTCTGTACCTGGTGAGGGAGTACTGGGCACACTGGCATATTATTTTTCTTTTCCAGGTGTTTTCGGTAGGGCGGTACTGGGCGCACTGGTTTGACTTGGAATGGCACCTGCATCACACTGCACCGGGTCGTGTGGTAGTCGTTGCCATCGCTGCTGCTGGCACGTACGGCCTCCGCAGCGCATCTCTCACCCTGGCTGCTCTCGGCTCTGTCTTGGTTGCTCACCTCCCACCCCACGCCCACTGGACCTGGGTCTTCATCAAGGGCGGCCGCACCATCTCAGAGGCTGCCATTACTCACGCCCAACTCCCTCACCATGCACACGCTGTACTGCCACTCTCTCTCCTCCCATACCCACCCACACCCACATCTGCCACTCGCTGGCAATACTGTGCCAGCCACGGTGCCATGGGTGGTCTGTGTGACGAGGTGGCCCCCGACCCTGTGCCACTGGCCACACCCCCACCAGTGGCCCTGCCCGCTGTACCGGTGGTCGTGACCGCCGGCAACAGACACCAGTACCTGTACCACACCCTCACCACACTGCTCACCACACCCGGCGCCAACCGCCACAACTTTCATGTCGTCCTTGGCGACGCCCCGCCCTCCACCACGCAACTCCTCCGTCTCCTCCACCTCAACTTCACCACACTCCACGTCCACGGACACCACAACCACAAGCTCTTCCGCTACTACCGCCAAGTCTTCAACTTCATCGCCACCACCTTCCCCAATGCACCGGCCGCCATACTTCTTGACGAGGACGTTGAGGTATCCCCAGACTTCTTCTCTTACTTCAGCCAGACGCTCTGGGTTCTACACAGAGACCCAACACTCTACTGCATCAACGCACACTCTGCCACAGGTGTTACTAGACATGCGTTTCAACCTCAACGGGTGTTGCGGGGTAATGTGCAGGTACAGTGGGGTTATGCGGTCACATTAGATTTCATTAGGGAAGCACTTCATGCGTGGCCAGATGAAGACAAAGTTAACAATATTGTAATCTATG
>NC_136987.1:3042984-3045484 GCF_032717465.1 Coenobita brevimanus
TTATTGTGATTATATTATATTATCACCACCATATAATATCCATGTCATTTCGCCTAGTCATTTTTTTTTTCATCTGAGGGCAATGGGTCACTCACGGTTTGGATTTCAAGTTGTGGATACGTGAAAATGGACGAGAACCGAGTCTCCTTAGTTACTAGTCAAAATCATCCCACCAATCTAACTGCATCCGGCTATCAACTGAGCTGAAAGAGATTATGGACCTATCAGAGAGAGAGAGAGAGAGAACGGTATTCTTTGTTACTTATAAATCACGCCATCCCTCAAACAAATAATAATAATAATAATGATAATAATAATAATAATAATGATAATAATAATAATAATAATAATAATGAAAACAGCTGAAAAAGAACGAAATACATAGAAAATCCCCGAAGGTAAAAACGTATCAAGGTCCGCAGAGAGAGACAATGCGAACCGGAAATAATAAAATGGCGGCGTGTGGCCTTGAAGAGGTAATAATGAGTGGATGGATGGATTATAACGGTGGAGGTGATGGGTGGAGGTGGAGGTGGAGGTGGATCATGAGGTGAGGGTGAACGTTGTGGTGGTTGTGGTGGTGGTGATGGATGGGGGTGGGGGTGGATCAAGATGTGAGGGTGTAAGTGGTGGTGGTGGTTATGGTGATGGTGGTGGTTATGGTGGTGGTGGTGGTGGTGGTTATGGTGGGGGTGGTGGTGGTGGTGGTGATGGATGGGGGTGGAGGTAGTTCATGATGTGAGGGTGTAAGTGGTGGTGGTGGTGGTGATGGATGAGGGTGGAGGCGGTTCATGAGGTGAGGGTGTACGTGGTGGTGGTGGTGATGGATGGGGGTGGAGGTGGTTCATGAGGTGAGGGTGCACGTGGTAGTGGTGGTGGTGGTAGTGTGGTAGTGGCAATGATGGTGGTGGTGGTAATGGCAGTGTGGTAGTGGCAATGATGGTGGTGGTGGTGATGGTAGTGACGAATGGTAACCAGTTTAGGAAGCAGAGCAGAACAAGCTGGAACTTATCATTGTTTTAGTGGTAAATTGAGCCTTATCGTTTTACACGCCCCTTACCAGACGATTTTACTCACCTCTGGACAGGCCTCTCGTACTGAAGGGGTTTATTAAGATTATAACTAACCCCTCCAGTTCGAAATATCTACTCTTAAGCAGAAAAAAATCTTCACAGGATAGTAAGAATTAAATGTCATCGGAAATGGGTATTACTTAAAAGTGTATTATGAAGAAAAGACTTGACAATTTTTGAGAACTCCCGTAGTGAAAGAGACAACTTCCTTTGCCCTAATATATAAAAGATGATGTGGTGGTAATGATGAGTGATGATAGCATGTGATGATGTCGCAGAGGTGACTGGAGTGGTGATGGTGAGAGGTTATAAAAGGGTGATGGAGCGAAAATGGCACACACACACACACACACACACACACACACACACACACACACACACACACACAGGAGGGGGAGGGGAGAGCACAATGGTAGCAACAGGAAAAGTAAAAAAAAATCCTATCCACGTCACCTATTTAATAATCCACTGCTTTTCCTTATATACTTACCTCAGAGTTCCCTTCTTAAGAATTTTCAAAGGAATCCACAATGAACACAATAATTCAACGTGGAAAAAAAAGAAAAAAAAGAAGATGCATTATTTATACAGGGGTGAAATGGAGATAGGTAGGTATTAAAGTCTTCTGTTCTGTTTTTAATCTTTTTCCTTCCCTCTATCCTCCCTACCTCGTTTTTCTCCGTCACCCCCTCCCTCCTCCTCCTTCGCAAGCGTCTCCCCTCCATCCCTTCTGTCTCCTACTCCTACCCCACCCCATCCCATCCTCCTCCTTCTATTCCATTTCCCTTTTTCCTTCCTCCTTCCTTATCTCCACCTCCTACCCCTATCCCTCATACCCTCCAACCTCTCCTCCTTCCAAACCACATCGCTGTTCCCTCCATCTAATATTTCCTCCTCCTTTTCCTCCCATCTCCCTCCTCCTCCCCCACGGGTAACCTTAAAACGTACGCCACGTCTCTCCATCTCAGCTGTTCATCCTCTCTCTCTCTCTCTCTCTCTCTCTTTCTCTCTCTCTCTCTCTCTCTAACGAAGCCCCATAACAGCATAAAAATCACCCTATTGCGCTGAGTTTGGTTTTACTACTCCGTTAAAATCTGAAAAATAACATTCAAGCCCTTCTCCCCATCTCAGCTTTGTCTTTCCTCCTCCTCCTCCACCCCTTCCTGCTCCTCCATCTCCTTCAACAACCACACATTCCTTTCCCTCTCAGACCTAGGCTACCCTCTGACACAGCCCACAACCACATCAAAATCACCTTCCATTCTGCGTGTGTGATTCTGTTATTGCACTGAAACAGGAGCACAGGGCATAGGGAAGATTGGAAAACACAGTACTATCCTATAATTACTGAGGCATATCGTGTGAGAAGGAATAAAATAGAGAAATAAAAAGAATAAATGTAATAAAAGAAAAAAGATATACGGGAA
>NC_136987.1:3050484-3055484 GCF_032717465.1 Coenobita brevimanus
TACATAAAGGAGTAATGACGGTGAGAACATCTTTACTGACAACCGTATACCTGGTGGGAACACCTTATTCTCCCTATGGACATCTGAGGCCTAGTACCATTCACCCCTGGAGCTATGATGAACTGAGTGATTCCGAAGAAGAGATGGTTGTGGAGAGGATAAGACAACTGGAGATTGGGGAGTATCGTATCAACAATATCAATGTTACTTCAGATTCCCTCATGGACATGCTGTCAAGAAGGTAGCAATATATATACTGATCTCTCTCTCTCTCTCTCTCACACACACACACACACACACACACACACACACACACACACACACAACCATTCTATTTCTTTCTGTATGCTCCAAACCTTTCCGATTTCAAATTAACAAACCCAAGACCAATCTAGCTTACTCTATGTTATATTGCCACCACGTGAAGGCGACCCTCTCCAAACCAAGGCAGAAGGGTCCAGTAGTCCTATACTCTACATTATATAAAGAATCCTAACCAATTTACAGCCAACGCAGATCTCTAGTACAGTATAATATTATCAGATCATTTTATTATTCATATCTCATCATTCAAATATTCACTCTGGTTATGAAGTGTATGATAACTGTATGGGTGACTGTACGAGTGTAAATAAACAATCTTATACATGAATTAGGTTGCGTCCACACCAAATGTATGCTGGAGCGGGAGGGAGTTCAACAAAACTGAAATCCATAAAAGTTCTACCTCGCACCGACCCCCGTTCGGTAGGGTCACTTGTTTGAAGTATAATGATGCTAAACTCCCGCCCACACCAGCATGTATTTAGTATGGACGGGACCTTATGTTTAGGAGACTTTATGAATACGGGTCCAGCAGAGGTGGGTAAAACGCAGCTCAAAATCCAGTGGGTAAAACAAAGAATGTGGAACTGTGAAGCGTGAAGACGGCAGGTGGAGGGGTGGGAAGGAAGGTGGTGATAAATGAGACTACAACCACCACCACCACCACCACTACCATCAACACTACCACTATCACCACCATCAACACTACCACTACCACCGCCATCAACACTACCACTACCACCACCATCACCACTAATACTCCTACCATCATCATCACCACAACCACTACCATCATCACCATCACATTACATTCCTTTCATCACCATCAACACACTATCATCACCATTTCTACCACAATGCCTCTACCACCAACACCACCATCACCACTATACCATCATCATCATCATCAATATACACCACCACCATCACCATCACCACTATACCACCACCACCATCATCATCACCATCATCATCATCAACAACATACACCACCACCATCAACCACCATCACCATCACCACCACCATCACCATCACCATCATCATCAGACTACAGTACCACCACCACACTACTTCCTACCTCCACTACCACCATCACCAACACCACCACTATCACCACTACTCTCTCCATTTAAACCTGACTTAAAATTGTTACCCCTCCATCTTCAATACTGAGTTGAAGAGTCGTAGCCTTGTCTTTTTCTGCCACTGAGCTACATCAAAGAAAGTCGAAAAGGACGAAAATCTGTGCCAAGCTGAGGTGAATGAACAATACTACCACCACTACAGTCATCATCATCATCATCATCATCACCACGACAGCAGTCACCACGACCATCACCACTACTAGTCATCACGTCATTATCACCACCACCATCATCATCACGAACACCACCATCATCATCATCATCATCACCACCACCACAGCCACGACCACCCATACCACAGTCATCATCATCATCATTATCATCATCACCACCACCACCACCACCACCACAATCATCATCATCATTACCGCCGCCACCACCACCACCACCAGTTATTACCACCGCCACCACGATCCATACCACAATCATCATCATCATCAACACACTTCCACCACCACCATCATCACATTTCCACCACCACCACCATCACCACCACCACCACCACCACCACGACCACCACGTCACGACCGCTTCTCAGGTTGACTAGTGGAGCGTGACACAATCCCTGTCATATCACATCCAACAATGTCACTACCACTACCACTCAAACTACCACTGTCACTACTAGTCTTACTACCACTACCGGTGATATATTTAACCATGTCGCTACCACTACTACCGTCACTCTACCACTGTCACTACTATTCACACTACTACTACTACCACCGTCACACTACCACTCCTACCGTCACACTACCTACCCTACCACTCAGGTCATACCAATATCAACCATATTACCACCGTCACTACACCTTACTCTCCAATTTGGCCTAAAACTGCCAACTCTCCATCTCAATCGTCACTACTATTCACACTACTACAACCACCACCGTCACACTACCACCCCTACCATCACACTACCTGTCACTACCCACACTACCACTCACGCCTTCCCACTATCAGTTATACTACCACTCACTTCACTAATACTCTAATTCGGCCTAAAAACTGCCATCTCTCCAACCCTAACATAACCTAACTTCCATCTATCAATTTATTGCCAGACGCCTGAAATCCCGTCAGGGGTGGCCACAAACAAATCGCCTCCATGTCGCCCCGTCCCCTGACATTTCACTGCTCTCCTCCCAGCCCACACCCCATCTCTCATATACCTCTCCACTCCATCTCTCCATCTCATCCTCGACCTCCCTCTCCACCACACGCACATATCTAACCTCACCAGTTCGAAAAAGACTATCTTGTGCTGAATCGTCTGGAGATAGGAAGAAGAGAAGACAACAAGGTGGTATAATTAATTAAACATATCTAAGGTGTGGAGTCACGGTCAGGTGCTTCTTGATACATCTGTGCTTTCGAATTAGTGAGGCGAGGATGCATTCAGGTTGGTTACTGTCACCTTGATTATTACTGATTACAAAGATCCCTTCAGATGCTGATGGGGTGTGTGGAGCGTTTAAGGGAACAGTGGAATCAAGAGACATTAATAGCCTGTAAATACCCCGTCTGCTGCAACATACGAATGACTGAATGTGTTCTATTTTGACACACCACCACCGTCACCGCAGTCACCACCACCACCACAATCACCACCACCACCATATTATCACCGCAGTCACTACCACCACAACCACCACCACCCTAACATCATCATCATTATCCTGAACCAGGCCACTAAAGTTCTACCTATTGCCAGACGCCTAAATCGAGTAAGGGGTGGCCACAAACAAATCGCCTCCATGTCCCCACCAGAGTTAATTCTCACAAACCCCAGAGTATTTGCTTAGGGAACGTTTGCAGTACGACGCGTTAAGAATATAAAGCTTAATTACTAGGCTAAATATTACAAACTCTACTATTTCTCTTGGCCAATTACAGACAATTTTATACAGCTCAGGAACACCCGTCGCAGTAGAAGGGTTATTGTGAAGAACTTGTGAATTTTTACTAACTACAAACGCTAAAAGACCTATTCGCAAAGTACATGCAGTAATATTAATACACTAGTTATATAAATAAATACATAGATAAATTTGTGTTTAGTTCCTGCCAGTATTTATCATTTACCTTTTCTACTATATGGTTACACTGTCCTATGGTATTTAATTATAATCAAACACTACTTCTAAATTTACTGGTTGTCACAAAAAAAAAAGGGCCTATCCAAGAATATCTATTGCATTATAATAATTCATCATCTATGAATCTGTAAATAAATCACCACGTATGTGTTCCAAGGTGACTTCTCTACATTTCTGCAATTTAAAAACGACGTATCTTTGACAACCAATGATAATTAATGTTTTTTTTTCTTATTCCTAGTCCCTGAATCCTCTCCTACTTCTGAATACAACTAGACAGCCCTCAGAGACAGCATACCTTCGCCAAGGCCTATATCAGACAACTCATATCACCACCAAAATTTAATAAACTCTCCCTTGGCCCATGACACACATAGCCACAAAATTTCATTGAAATACAACAAAAAGTTTTTGATACATCTTACGGACAAACAAACGGGTGCATACAAAACCACCTCCAACTTCGCTGGCGGAGGTAATCATCTTGTGTTGATGAAGACATAATATAGAAATGGGCTGATGGAGAAATGTTTCTTTAACGACAGTGGTGGATCATACAATTCAGGGAACACATATGGACTGTTTTGCTGCCTCACGTCGGAAGTTCCAGGCAGTGTGGCAACGGGAGGGATCTGGAGGAAACCAGTAACAACGAGCCACCTGAGGAGAGGATAGTCACAGCCCCTTGCACCGTCACTACCTCGTGTCTGGGGCTCGTATTCTCGTCGGGCAAGGAGGCTCCCTAACACCTCTTCCTTAGCGATTTAGTTTTCGATATGTTTCAGAGTCGTAATAATAAACTCAATGGCAAAGCGTACTGACAGACTCGTACTCTCGTCAGTGAAGGAAGCTCCCTAACACCTCTTCCTCAGCGATTTCTTTTTGGAAATGGCTGGTCCTTTGGTACGTTATTTACACTGAAAATGATGGTAAAGGAATGATATAAATAACACAGACCAGGACGGTAAGGTGTCATAAGCAAAATAAATCGCTTAGGAAGAGGTATTAGCGAGCTTCCTTTACCTAGGAGAATACGGGCCAGAGTTGTATTCTAAGCAGTATGGAAAGCTCCGTTGCACCTTTGCCTATGTGATCTATTTTGCAGCTCAGCATTTTCTAGTAGGTTATTTATTTATTTTGCAGCTCAGCATTTTCTAGTAGGTTATTTTAGTATCGACAGAGTTGGCATCCGAACAAGGGGGTACTGAGGTGCTATGTGCAAAATAAATCGCTGAAGAAGAGGAGTTACGGATGCCCCAGGGTCTGTGATTTCAACCTCTTATAAACACACCTCGTAAGTATTTCTTTTTCCATATTACATTTTAACATATTATTTTAGGCTATTTTTATAGTCTTCAAGACGATGACGTGATTTTTTTTTCTCTCTCAATCTCTTCATTACGATGACTCATTAAAATCAAGGAGAGGGAG
>NC_136987.1:3065484-3077984 GCF_032717465.1 Coenobita brevimanus
CAGAACTCAGGTACCGGTATTGTACGAGACAGCTCAATATCTCCGCAAAACACCGATAAGTCTGTGGTATAAAAACTGGGTCTTTTTTTCAGGGTCTTCATAAACACAAGTTGATGTATAAAGAAAATTTCCGGTGAGCACATAAAAGGTCAATTGATGAGGTCAGGTCAGGATCCCAGACTGCGTAATTTCAGTGGATGAGGTAACACTATCAGGTCATTAAACAAGGTCAATAAAGGTCACTCGGTTAAATATATTCAAGGTGTTAGTAGAGGAATGGTCTGAGCAAGGGAACACAAGGCACCTCCACCCATGATGCTGGTTGTAATGGAGGCAGCGAACGCCCACACCTTGATCGACATTCGCTCACCTTTTTGCCAATATCCAGGTGAAAATCGAGATCATTCACCTTTCGGACAGCTTTTTACACAACACATCAGTACCGTAAAAGAAATATCACAGTTATTTACATTTTTTCATTACAGCATCGTAGTATTCTGGTTTAAAATCCATAAACAGGACCAAGGATTCGTGACTGGTTTGGTATGGGGGTCACACGAGAGAGGTGAGAGGGGAAAGGTGCGTGGGGGTTGAGGCAAGTGAGAGTGCGTGTGTGGGTGCGTGTGGGGTGTGTCCTTTCTCTGCCACTGCTCCAGGCAAACTGTCAGCCAGACTAGACCCCTCTTACACCACACGCCCCCCTCCCCCCTCCGTCTCTCGCCACCCCCACCATCTCTCTCTCCCCGTTAACCCCACATCCGCCAAGCCTCACGTGCGCCTTCCCTTCCTCCCTCTACACCTATATTTTCCTTCCCTATATCACCTTTCTCTCCAACCAACTCTCTCCCTTCCTCCCTCCCGCCTCAGCAAAAATCGTCCTTCCCTCCCTCCCTCCTGTCAAAACCATCCCTGCCTCCCTCCCCCTCCACGCACCTTCTCCCTCCTTCCCGTATCATCCTTCCCTATCTGAGTCATGCCTCTTTTTTGTGCCCTTGAATGTCTTTTTATTTTTTTCCCCCTCGGGCTTCTAGTCTTTGGTTCTTTCATCCTGGCATAAAAAAGAAAATCCAGTCGAAGCCAAATCCTCTCTCTATTTTTTTCCAGCCAATACCATCCCTCCCTAAGTGCCCCTCCAGTCAATACCATCTCCCTCTCCTTTTCCAGCCAAAAATAATCCTCCCTTTCTTTCCCTCTAGCCAAAGCCATCCCTCCGTCCCTATCCATACTATCCTTCTCCCTCCAATCAACACCATCCCTCCCTCCCTACCAACCAACACCATCCTTCTCCCTCCAACCAAAGCCATTCCTCCCTCCATCCACATCCTGCCTCCTCCATTCCCACCATCCACCTTTTTCTGCCGCTCACTTCACACAACACCGCCACTCCCTTCTCATACCATTTCTCCCCCTCTCTCTCCCGCTCTCTTCCTCCTCCATCCCTACGTTCTTCCCTTTTCTATCCACTCACAACCTCTCTCCCTCTATACCCTATTTCCCCTCCCTCTCCACTCGCATCCTTCCTCCCCCAATCCCTACCGTCCCTCCATCCCTCCCATTCTACCCGAATCTCCCTCACTCTCCACTCGTATCCTTCCTCTCCCTTCATTCTCTCCTTCCCTATCCACTCACACCCTCCCTCCCACTCTATCCACATCCCCCTCTCTTTCCACTCAGATCCTTCCTCCTCCATTCCTCCCTTCTTCCCTTCCCTATCCACTCACACCCTCCCTTCCTCTCTCTCTCTTCACCCACACCCTCTCTCCCTCTCCACATCCTTCCTCCTGCACCTCACTATCCATCTCCTCTGTTTGCTTCACATCCATACCATCCCTTTTCCTCTTTGTCTTCCCTTTGCATTCCTATAGACTCCCTTTATACCTATTCACAATGCTTATCCATCTTTATCAGTCCCTCCACCTCCACCCAACCTATTTATATTTCCTTCAGTGATATTTCTGGAGGGGGGAAGAGGAAGAGGAAGGCCAAGGATGAGATTCAGGGATGGAGTGGAGAGGTATATGAGAGAAGGGGGTATAAGCTGGGAGCAGGGCAGCAAAATAGCGGGGGACAGGATGACATGGAGGCGATTTGTTTGTGGCCACCTCTTACGGGATTAAGGCGTCTGGCAATAGACAGATTGATAGATATTTCTCCCTGTTATTCCTCTATCTTTCTCTAAATACACTGACTCTATCCTACCAACAAACTAGCTTATTTATTTCTTATCATTGCTGACTTCTCTCTCATTCTCTCTCTCTCTCTCACACACACACACACACACACACACACACACACACTAACAAAAACTTTCTCTCTCTCCCTCTCTCTCTCTCTCTCTACCTGGCACCATATCAAACTACCTGAAGCCTCGCCAGATTAATACACCATTTCATCGTCATAGTTATCCATAAACATCAAGCCTGCCAAAGCCTAGCCAGCCCCGTAGAAGAGAAAAATAAATCTGTCTATATATCTTTATTATTTTTAACGTCAAAGTGTTATATGTTGCTTAGTTTGTAAAGAAAAATAACAGTGGTGATGATGATGCTAATAATAATAATAATAATAATAATAGTGATGACCGTAGTGATGATGGTGAAGATGATGACCAAGGTAGTGATGGTGGTGATACTGACATGATGATGATGATACACTAATAATAATAATAATAATAATAATAATAATAATAAAAATAATAATAATAATAATAAGACAAAGCTAGCATAAACAAAATACGTCCTCGGACTGCAAGGATTACTCCCAATTTCGTGGATATGCACTGACAACTCGAGAGAGAGAGAGAGAGAGAGAGAGAGAGAGAATGGTTTAGTATAGGGGTCTGTGGCGATTGTAAATATGCCTAAAACTCTGCTTCATCTGAGTTAATACTACAGAATATAACATCTATCATCACTACTACCATGATTCCCTATTTGTTTTTCTCACCCCACCCCGTCTCTCTCTCTCTCTCTCTCTCTCTCTGTAGGACACTGCTTTGGCATTACAGTGTGGCAAAACATACCACACCTATAACACTGCTGTACTTCAACTGGGGTAACATTACAACATCCGACCTATAATCTTTTTACTCTAACTTGGCCTAAAACTGCCGTGTCTCATCTTGAAAGCTGAACTCAAAAGTGATTTTATTTACCCTGAGAGAGACATATAACTGAAGCGATTTATTTTTATTTATCTCTTCAGTATTACAAGTCTTTCCCTAAACACACACACACACACACACACACACACACACACACACACACACACACACACACACACACACACACACACACACAAACATATGGAGGTGGCAAAAATTAACTAAACTACTTTCACCTTAACTTGTCCCAGATTTTCGTCCCTTTGCAGTCTATTTCAAGTCAGTGGCAGAACAACATAATACTATGGCTCTACATTCCTTCCATAGCACTTCTTCATGATTAGCATCCTTTCTAGTGTTAATCCATGGTTATAATTCAGCATTCACGATGGGAGGACAGCAATTTTAGGCCATGTTACAGTAGAAGAAGGCAGCATACGTCATCGAGGTGGAGGTGGTAATGGAGGTGGGTTGAGAGGGAGTGAGTGGTAAGCAGATGGCACAGATTGACAAGGATCCACTCACAGCCAAGAGCTACTCCTTGACAGTGCCCGCGCCCTCAATGTTGACACTCAGGCCGTCTGCTTTACTGCCAACACTACTTACTGATCTCTCTCTCTCTCTCTCTCTCCCTCTCTCTCTCAAATGGCATCATCACTTTAATTTGGGAGGTACATAATGACTATGCCTTATTGTACGAAAAAAAAAGAAAGAAAGAAATGTCTCTCTTAACAACACGAAACCACAGTCATTACGTTTTTGTACCGACTTCTCATCCTCTTCATTACCCTTCATCATCATAAACAGAACAGTTACATTTCCCATCCTTAATCGTACTACATAATACCTAGCCATTCATAAATATTCTTTGGGTTACCCTCCTGATCGCTCTATGACAATGACACATCCCTATCTTTATCGTATGCATTACCACACACCACAGCGACCTTAAATATACTACTACCACTACCACATTAGTATACACTGCACCATCACGACCACATCGATCTGGCATACACTACCACCACCACCACATACCACACCACCACTATATAGCCTCCCTGCCACCCACACTACTACTACCACACCCATCTTATCTCTACCACCGACACCACCACTCCTTTTGTGTATGTGTCTTGTTATTCAGTGCCGTAAATGTATTTTTTAAACGAAAGAATTATTCTCTGATGCTGACTTTTTTTTTTTTTTAAATCAAGATACTTTTAACCCGACTTTTACCCCCCCTCTCTCTCTCTCGCGCACACACACACACACACACACACACACACACACACACACACACACACACACACACATTTCAAGCATGTGTATGTATCAAGCTTTATGTATATCTGCCTATCAAACCATCTCTCTCTCTAACTCTGCACATACACACACAAGTACTGTATATCCACCCATCCTATAGGTGCAAAAATAAATCACAAAATAAATAAATGATAAGAGTCTCCAATTAGCCCACCGGTACACCCCCCCTCCCCCCAACACCACACACAGGCAGGGAGAAAGACAACAGGGAGGAGCGACACTTAACACAATCTCTATTAGGCAGCAACATACCCGCCTTCATGCATGACTCCTTAAAACACACACACACACACACACACACACACACACACACACACACACACACACACACACTAGTAACAATCTCTATAAGGCAGCAACATACCCGCCTTCGTGCATGACTTCTTAACACACACACACACACACACACACACACACACACACACACACACACACACACACACACACACACACACACACTACTAACAATCTCTATAAGGCAGCAACAGACACACACACACACACACACACACACACACACACACACACACACACACACACACTAGTAACACACCCTCTATTAGGCAGCAATATATCGACCTTCGTGCACGACTCCTTAAAACACACACACACACACACACACACACACACACACACAAAACCAGACATTTAGGGATTTACAACACTGTGTTATATCCAATTTATGCTCCATTCTTTTATAAATCCCTGAATACAAAACACATTCAACTAACACAATATAACGACTATAAACACAATCTCAATTTACACAACATTAATAAACACAACCTCTATTAGGCAGCAAAATCGCATCCTTCATGAATTAAACTACCACATAACTCAGCCACACCATAAACTACACTTTTCTTCCTCTAACTTGCCCTAAAACTGCTATCTATCCATCTTCAGTGCTAAGTTATAACAGATCAACACTTGAATACGATGTTAATCACGAAGAAGTGCTATGGGAAGGATGTACAGCCACAGCACTGTTTTTTTTCTACCAATGAGCTATGTGAAATAGGATGCAAAGGGACGAAAATCTAGGCAAAGCTAGAGTAAAATGAGTATAGACAGTTTATATCACGGGATTGCAGTCAGTTCGTCAATAATTACACCTCATCCTTCGTGCATTGACTCCTAACCACCACAAAAAAACACTTACACGAATACCAGGGAAGTTTACGATTAATAACACGATATATATCTTATGTAATGTTACTCTGGAGCATTTCTGAACCATGAAGTCCTTTTCACTTTCATTCTCTCCATATTTTATTGACCTTATGAAAGCTTTGTCGAATCTGTGGGATTAGATACAACCTAAATTAAGCTCTTCAATACCAGATCTTTCCTTAGGTAAAAAGATTCACCTGGAAATTGCAACGATAAATTAAACTGCAACTGTAGAGCAGGTTAAAGTCTGCATTAAAACCTTCAATAAGATAGCCTTCCATTGTTAAATACATTCGCCTAGAAGTTGCACGGTGAACCTAAAAAAAAATGCAACCGTATAAAGGGTTAGATTTAAAGGTTTTCACTGCTATGGGGAACAGTACGTTATATTTCACTGCTGTATATCTATGTATCTATTGCCAGATGCCTTAAGCCCGTAAGGGGTGGCCACAAACAAATCGCCTTCATGTCGCCCTGTCCCCCACCATTTCATTTTTTTTTTTTTTTGTCCGACTCTGGGCACAGTACTATAGCCCTGTATTTACCTGGCTATAGTACTGTACTTGGCATCAGACAGACCTGACTTCAGAGATTACTTGGCATCAGAGAGATCTAACTTCAGAGATTACTTGGCATCAGAGACCTGACTTCAGACATTATTTAGCATCAAAAACCTGACTTCAAAGATTACTTGGAATCAGAGAGACCTAACTTCAGAGATTACTTGGCATCAAAGAGACCTGACTTCAGAAATTATTTGGCATCAGAGAGACCTGGCTTCATTGAGACCTGACTTCAGAGATTACTTGGCATCAGTGAGACCTGGTTTCAGAGAGACCTGACCAGTGATTACTTGGCATCAGAGAGACCTGACTTTATAAGAGACCTGACTTCAGAGATCCCTTCTGGTTAAGAGATAAAAAACAGTCCCTATTTCACCCTTCAGTATAAATATATCTTGCAAAATATATTCTTCTCATTACCACACTATTATATTCACTTTCACGCCCCTCGTACTGAAAGGGTTAACTCTGCTTGTGCCTGCATTCTCGTCCATTAAGGAAACGCCCTAACACCCCTTCCTAAGCGATTTTGTTTGCCTATGATACGCCACTATGGTCTTTTGTGTTGCTTAAGTCATTCCAATATGCCCATACTCTGCACAACTAAGGTACACGTGATATTAACTAGCCGGATCCAAAAACTAAATCGCCGACGAAGAGGTGTTAGGGAGCTTCCTTATCCAACAAGATCTGGGCCCCACACTAATAAATTTCTGGGTATTTAAGAGCACTATTCACACCAAACAAATTTACTAATGATTCATATTCTTCCGGTATTCCTGATATATTAACAGGTGCTTGCCTCACACCATTCATTCTGGCTCATGATCCAACTCTTCACGTGTTTCTGATTATGTGGTACCCACATAACATCATATGTATTCACATTTTCATGAATTTCTAACTATTAGCAGATGCCCTCTTTAATGCAAAACAAAATACTACGACTCAAGATGCATTGCATGACACTTCATGGCTACTGCTATTCTCTTGTGTTAATCTGTTACAGCTCAGCACTGAAGATGGCGAAAAGTCAATTTTAGGCCATGTTAAAGAAGTATGACTCAGCATTCATGATGGCGAGATAGTAATTTTAGGTCAAGTTAATGCACATTCAAGACAGAGATGTCAATATTATGTCAAGTGAAAAAAAAATAAAAGTACAGCCCAGCATTAAAGATAGAGCTGCCAATTTTAGGTCAAGTTAAAATACATTCAAGATAAATAGCTTTCAGTTTTAGGCCATGTTAAAGTATACTCAAAATAGAGAGCTGTGAATTTTAGGTCAAGTTAAAGTAACAATAGTACTGACATCTTAAGGCTTACTATAAATACTCTTGATCGAATAACCAAGACACAACGTATACTTTCCTGTGCCAAATACACTCGTCTAAGTATACGTGATTGCACCAGTGTTGGCAAGGGGTGTGGGGCACGGAGGATAAGGAAGGTGAATGGTATTGAAGCCTGCAGTGACACGTGTAGCGCCGCGAGTGGTGGTGCGGTGTGGCGTGGAGTGGTGTGATGTTCAAGTGAGGGTGTGGTGTGGTGTGGTGTGGTGTTAAGTGAGGGTGTGGTGTGGTAAAGCAGTATAGTGTAGGGTACATATGGTGTGGTGTGGTGATGTGATGTGAGATAATGCATAGTTTGGTGCTACGTGATGAAAAGATGTGATGCGCTATGATGAACAGATGTGGCGTGATGTGATGCGGTGTGGTGTAATCTGGTAGTATGATCGGTGTATAAGTAACGGTGTGGTGTTTTTACCAGTACATAACTAGGTCAGACGGTAGACCTAATTTCTGGGTTCAGAGAAAACGATACTCTCGCTTGTCTGCGTTGCATCTTCTCTTCTTTTAAAAGGACTTCCTGAGAAAGTCTGCCCACGGGCCTATTAGTCTGCTCTCTCCCTCTCTCTCTGGCAGGCATACGATAGAAAAAATGGCGCATATGACCTAACAACGGGTGCCAGAGATATATTTACAGTAAAGTACAGTACGCTGTGATTATATATGGCCACCAAAAACCATATTTCTGATGGGAAAAATGAAATAAGTGGTACCTGATAATTATTAGACGTTTTTACCCGAGAAAACAATCACGAAATTGGGGAGTAAGAGTGAAAAATAAACAGAAACAAATACTACTACTGGCAACTCCAATATGTGAAACTAGAGCACAATCGTTGTTTGTTTCTGTAAATCTTTCTTTAATATACCAACACACCTTTGAGTAATGGTGTGGTGACTAACGTAGTGTAGTGCTGGTGTAGAATAAAATAATTTCGTTTAAGCGGCACGGTGAACTGAGAGAAGGACATCTATATTGAACAGTCCTTATGGTAACTCGTTTGTTTACATATCGGACCTGACTCTGTGATTCTGTTCCCGTTGGTTTACATCTCGGACCTGACTCTATGGCTCTGTTCTCGTTTGTTTACATCTCGGACCTGACTCTATGGCTCTGTTCCCATTTGTTTACATCTCGGACCTGACTCTATGGCTCTGTTCCCGTTTGTTTACATCTCGGACCTGACTCTATGGCTCTGTTCCCGTTTGTTTACATCTCGGACCTGACTCTATGGCTGTGTTCCCGTTTGTTTACATCTCGGACCTGACTCTATGGCTCTGTTCCCGCTTGTTTACATTTCGGACCTGGCTCTATGGCTCTGTTCCCGCTTGTTTACATCTCGGACCTGACTCTATGGCTCTGTTCCCGTTGGTTTACATCTAGGACCTAACTCTATGGCTCTGTTCCCGTTTGTTTACACCTCGGACCTGACTCTATGTTTACAACTCGAACTTGACTTTGACTCTGTCCCCAAGTCAACTCCGCAGCAGCAACAAACCTTATGTAATCCATCTGGAGTTTCACCCAACACCAAAGGCTACTCCTCCAAGCATAGCACAGAGCAAAACATGAACAGCGTCTAAACCCAGGTATTGTGAGTATAATGACAGGTGTGTGTGTGTGTGTGTGTGTGTGTGTGTGTGTGTTTTACTTCACAATGGAGATCAGAGACACATTACTGGAAACATCAAATTACTGACATGATAACCAAACAATACCTTCTACACTTTTATTATTTATATTCGATAATCTTACTACCCTCAAAAGATTTTATCAAACTTACGTGAAGCCCAACAAAGGAGGAAAACAGAAGCATCCTCCATCAACCCTTCACTATAATAACGTTTCTGTAATTCCTGCTTCCGCCTAACAAATTCATTCTCAGTCGTAAAGCCTCCTGTTGGTGAAGAGTCAATGTGCATCCGATAGCGTTTATACAGACTCGAGGCCACGGAAAGCAAGTGATGAGCTAACGTTGGGGTGAGCTTGACTTCTCTGTGGAATAGGAAAAACGTCTCTAGTGATGGAGTGTTGTTGTGTGGTGTGCTGGAGTGTTGTGGTATGCTGGGGTGTGGTGGAGTGATGTGGTGCTGGTGTGGTGTGGTGTGATGTGGCGTTCAAATGGTAGTGTAGTGCTCGAGTGATGGTGAATATGGTGCTGATGTGGTGTATGTGATGTGGTGTAATGAGGTGTAGTGTGCTGTAATGTGCTGTGGTGTAGTGTGGTGTGGTGTGGTGTTAAACAGATGGTGTGATATGCTAATGCTGGTGTGATGTGTTGCTAGAGATGGTGTGATGTGGTGTTAATGCTGATGTGGTGTGGTGTGGTGTGGTGTGGTGTGGTGTAACGGAGACGTAATAGCACCGAACCACACCCACTAACACTCAATCTTAACCCGGTTCTCTTGCACTCAATCTCTCTCAGGTCAGTTTCCTCCGCCTGAAAAACAATACTGTCTGGTGTGTGTGTGTGTGTGTGTGTGTGTGTGTGTGTGTGAGAGAGAGAGAGAGAGAGAGAGAGAGAGAGAGAGAGAGAGAGAGAGAGAGAGAGAGAAATACTACGGTACTACATCCTTTCCATGGCACTTCTTCGTGACTAGCATCATATTCTAGTGTCAATCTTTAGCTATAATCTCAGCATTCAAGATGGAGAGATGGCAATTTTAGGCCAAGTTTGGGCGAAGAAAGTATACAAAACAAGACAGATGATCAAGCAAAACGATACTCTTTTCACCTTAACCTGGCCCAAAATTACCACCTCACCATCTTGAACGCTGAGCTGTAACAAGAGATTAACACTACAGCAAGGCACTAGTCACGAAGAAGTGCTTTGGAAACGATGTGTGCCTCAGCAGTATTGCTTTATTCAGCCTTAGAGCTATGTGAAATAAGCTAAAAATAAGGAGAGAGGGGACGGAAATCTGGGTCAGGTTAATATAAAAGGAGTATAGTATTCAGAACTAGTCACGAAGAGGTGCTATGGAAACGATGTGTGCCTCAGTAGTATTGCCTTATTCAGCCTTAGACCTATGTGAAATAAGCTAAAAATATGGAGAGAGGGACGAAAATCTGGGCCAGGTTAAGATAAAAGGAGTATAGCAATCAGGCAGCGAGTACACCTGGAAATGGATCAGAGAGGAAGCTAAAAATAACGGGAGAGGGGACGAAAATCTGGGCCAAGTTAAGGTAAAAGGAGTGTAGCATTCAGGCAGCGAGTACACCTGGAAATGGGTCAGAGAGAAGAATATATCATACGAGGAAGAATATATCACACGAAGAGAGTTGCTGGTCACTTCTAAATGGGTTCCTGTAGACCAAATGACATGCACTATCTGTATGAACTCTACCGGACGCCTGGGTTCTCTCTCTCTCTCTCTCTCTCTCTCTCTCTCCACAATGGCATAATATTATGTCTGAATTCCATCGGACGTTTGGGTTATACTTCAAATTTCGAAAATATCACTCATTTTCAGTCTCTCTCTCTCTCTCTCTCTCTCACACACACACAAACTGAAATCGAGGCTCATACATAATCCCGAATGACCTAGTTTTGAGTTCATATCACACACGCACGCACACACACAAACACACACACACACACACACACACACACACACACGGAAGTCGAGGCTCAGACACAACCCCACATCACCTAGTTTTTCGAGAATTCATACCTAAAATACACACACGATAATCTGGGAAAGAAGACTGGCCTCATTCTCCACATTCCCCTCCCACACAAGACTGATTCATCCTGTTATATAATTAGCTTATGGGTTAGGGAGAGATATTACATCATTATTATTATTATTATGATTATGATTGGCGTCAGCAACAGCACCATTTATCGCCATTATTACTCATACTACTACTACAACTATTACTACTACTACTACTACTACTACTACTAATACTCCCACTACTACTACAACTACACCTTCTAATAATAATAATAATAATATCTGTAGTTTACCCGTCAGCCAGAGGGAGAAAGACAAAAGACGAACCCACAGATATTGCAAACCTGTTATCTGCTGATACTACACACACACACACACACACACACACACACACACACACACACACAATGAAAATCGTGCCTGTAAATTAAATAGTAATAAGCGTGACAGGGGTAAACAGGTGCTGTGCAATTCTCTTTTACTGGGGACTGAGAGTTGGCATAATGTGTATGTGTGTGTGTGTGTGTGTGTGTGTGTGTGTGTGTGTGTGTGTGTGTGTGTGTGTGTGTGTGTATATTCTTTATTTATTTGTTTGTACATAAATAGACATAAATTGATGGACAGATACACAAATAAATAATTAAAAGATATATGTGTACAACGAGAGAGAGAGAGAGAGAGAGAGAGAGAGAGAGAGAGAGAGAGAGAGAGAGAGAGAGAGAGAGAGCCTTATCAAAATCATATCTGGGGGTACCATGAATGTGATGGCAAAGGCATATTTCTCTACTTCAATATTATACATTTTTGTCTCACATAATGCTCGATTAACATTATTACATTTTTCTACATACATTAAGAGTTTGTTGGTATGAAGAGACAGGACATAACACCAAGACGTGCTTCAAATATCTCCCATCAGTGTTTCGAATTAAAATCTAGGGCACCACGGAACGGAAAGCAACTGCCATGCGACTGGGCCACCCTAGTTCCTTACGGTACTCTGTTTAAAAGCACTACTGCATGGGAGGCGACCGCGACACCACTGAACCACCATTATGCCTTACGGTACCGCGTTTAATTGCTCTCCCTCAACTTTACACCAGGTCTCCCTCAGGCATTTCTTACGTGACTTACCCCTCCCCCCATTCTCTGTCTATCCGTCTGTCTGTCTGTCTATCCGTCTGTCTGTCTGTCTATCCGTGTCTGTCAGTCTATCGTATCTTTCTGCCCATCTGCTTGTGGAAGAATCTCAAAAAGTTGCTACCGGACTTCCATTAAATTTGATGGATACGTGGCCAGTGTGTC
>NC_136987.1:3082984-3090484 GCF_032717465.1 Coenobita brevimanus
CTACGCCAGTGTGTGTGTGTGTGTGTGTGTGTGTGTGTGTGTGTGTGTGTGTGTGTGTGTGTGTGTGTGTGTGTGTGTGTGTGTGTGTGTGTGTGTGTGCGTGCGTGAGAGAAACCCACCACCCTCACCACCCCAAACCTCATCCTTCACATATCTAATTTTTGTGACCTTCAAGATGCGTCATTAGATTCTGTCCAAGACCTTTCATATATATTCTAAAATACTGAGAACGTTATCACATCCTCTCTCTCTCTCTCTCTCCCCTCCCCTCCTTTTGTTCCTTTCTCTCTCCTCCCCTCATGGCTTCCTCCCTTTTTTTTTCGTCCACTTTAAACCTTATTCATTCTTTTCTTTTATTTCCTCCGTTCCGTCTCCCCTTTTCAATTCCTTCCCTACCTTTTTATCTTCTGTATTTTTTTCTTCCATTCTCTTATAAACTTCTTTCGTGTCATTTTTTTCATTCTCCCTTCCCACCTCTCTCGCCCTTCCTTCTCCCCTTCTTCCTTCCTCCCACAACTCTCTCTCCCATCCTCTTCCCTCTCCCCTCCCTCGCTCTCACAGTCCTCTCCCTCTCTTCTCTCTCCCCCGCCCTCTTCCCTCCTTCTTCCCATCTCCTTTTTTTTTTTCCTTTTCCTTCCTCCTCTCACCCTCTTCCACTGAAAAATTTCCCACCTCCCTTCTCTCCCTCTTTCCCCTCCCCTCCACCGCCCCCCCTCCCTCGCCTTCCAGTCACCGCCTCGTTCCCTCTCACCCTACATCGCCTCCCATCTTCTCCTCTCCCTTCCTCTATCCCTCTTCCCCTTAACACCTGCCCTTCCATCGTCCTCTCCCCCCATGCCTCTTCCCCTCCCCCTTCCCCCTCGTCCTCTTCCCCTCCCCTTCCCTCCCTCTTCCCCCCCTTCCTCCACCTCCACCTTGAGCGTTTTTACCCCAAAGGTGGAAAGTGCAAAGTCACCTGTCACCTGGACCAAAGTCTCCCATCACCTAAAGCGTCACCTTCGCTCGCTTGTGTTATTCGACAGTGATTCAAGATCTCTCTCTCTCTCTCTCTCTCTCTAAAGAAGTACATAAATAAATAAATAAATAAATCTCTCCAAATAAATCAATACTATCTATCTATATACCTAGGCTGCTTTCCCCAAGGAAAGGGAGGTAGCCGAGACAGGACGACTCACTCTCCATTTACTCATCCATTCAAACACATTCATTCGCATCTTAGCCCCAAAGGGGAGAACGGACAGATCCTCACCGCATCACACCGCACAAGGGTCAACTGCGCAATGCAAGCAGTGACATCCACAGCAGGGCCCGACAGCAGAACTGGTTTACCCCTGCCACATCATAACAGACCCATCCCCTTACCCGCACCTGACCTGACTAGCTGATCAGACCAAATGCGGGAGAATATCCCCTTAGGGCTGCGTCATCACTTATTCATTCACAATTTCTCTCCATTTATTTCTGTCACGCACAGCCACTCTTCCTTGCTCAACAGACATCCCTCTCGCATCCAGCGCTCTCTTCACACTGTCCATCCATCCTATTCGTGGTCTTCCTCTCAGTCTTACACCTCTCACATCAGATCTAGTTATCTTTTTCACCAATCGCTCATTATCCATTCTCTCCATATGCCCAAACCATTGCAACACCCTCTGCTCAACTCTACCAGCCATCTCCCGAACAACTCCAGTTCTCCTTCGCACTTCATCATTTCGCACTCGATCCATACGCGTCACTCCACACATACTCCTCAGACATCTCATCTCATAAATCAATACAGATAGATAAAATACAGCCAGACAGATAAATAGATGAGAGAGAGAGAGAGAGAGAGAGAGAGAGAGAGAGAGAGAGAGAGAGAGAGAGAGAGAGAGAGAGAGAGAGAGAGAGAGAGCAAACGGATTCCTTGCACAAACACGATTGAATGCGGAAATCTACTGCCCCACCCAATCAAGCACACACACACACACACACACACACACACACGAAAACCAACACTTCCCTTCCCTACATCCTCCTAAATGATCAACACACTCTCTTCCCATTTACTCACACACATGTACGTCATCTCTCCTCCCATACACGCACACATGTACACCACCACTCCCCTCCCCTACACACACCTGGTTAAATACACAATGAGGTAAGAGTCAGTGTATATTCGACTGGCTGGACCTCTTAATAGGGGATATAAGAGAAATACTATGGAAGGGAAGGTTGGTATATATAATCACCGTTTTCATCTGACGGGACTGGGCCAATCCTATGACATGAATATTAAGTTGTGGTTCCATGAAATTCAGTGAGCCATATTAAAGACAGAGGAATGGGTCTCCTTGGTCACTAGTCAAAATTATATTCCAATCTGACTACACCTGGTCATCAACTATGCTGAAACGGAATTGCTACACTGGATATGAACTAGGCTTGAATTAGGGATCTTTAGTCGACGCTTGAATGGGTCTCCATGGTTACTACTCAAAATTACCCTCCAATCTTACATCTAGCCATCAACAAAGCTGAAATGTTGTTAGGGATATTTAGTTATGAGGTAGGAATGAGTCTCCTTGGTTGCTAGTCAAATTTATCCTCCAAGCAGACTACACATGGCCATCAAGTGAGCTGAAAAGGGGTTACGGATCATCATTGTCAGGGTAAAGTAAATGCACGATACCTCTCTTCCATTATAGTACTCTTTCGACTCTAACTTAGCCTAACTTTACTCTCTCTCTCCATCTCAGACCTGTAGTAAACGAATCGAGCTTAAACTTAATGCTATGGAAAGGATGTAGACCCGTGGCACTGCCCTTTTCTGAAACTGAGGTCCGTGAAACTGGCGGCAAAGGGACATAAAGCCGGACGACGTTAAGGTGAAAATTGTGTAGTTCTTGATCTGGACATTTTAACATCTATCCACGTCCGCCCTCCTTAACGCAGCCTCCCTCCCTTCAGCATCTATGAAAAGCTCCTCCTTTTTCCATGATCGGTGGCTCTCATGGGAAATCATTTACACACACACACACACACACACACACACACACACACACACACACACACACACACACACATCCTCACTTCATGCTTGCTTACTCACTCACATGAATTAGGAAAAAAAATAATATGGCTGATAACAGGAGACGGGGAGAGAGAGAGAGAGAGAGAGAGAGAGAGAGAGAGAGAGAGAGAGATTTCCCTAAACTGTGACTCTTAAAACAGCTCACTTATGCATACCATCACACACCCAATCATTCTCTCTCTCTCTCTCTCTCTCTCTCTCTCTCTCTCTCTCTCTCTCTCTCTCGTGCGTCCTTATAAAACTTTCTTCTTTCTGCGAACTATGATTCTTAAAACAGTTCATTTATTCAAGCACACGATCACAACTCCACTCATTCTCACTTCATGTTTCCTCACTCTCTCACATGAAATAAAAAAGATACAAAAATCATGAGAGAGAGAGAGAGAGAGAGAGAGAGAGAGAGAGAGAGAGAGAGAGAGAGAGAGAGAGAGAGAGAGAGAGAGAGAATACTTCCCTTAACTGTGACTCCTCTTAACATCCCACTTATTCATGCACACGCTCAAACTTTCACTCATCTACACCAGCATCTTCACTTCATGCTCTTTCTCTCTCTCTCTCTCTCTCTCTCTCAAAGGTACACAGTTACATTTCCCTCATTTTAAATTTCCTTGTATCAAAAATACAGATCATCTACATACCCTAACACACACACACACACACACACACACACACACACACACACACATACACAAACAATGAACACATAAATACATGTGCATATGCAGTATATGAGAGAGAGAGAGAGAGAGAGAGAGAGAGAGAGAGAGAGAGAGATGCAGATACAGACACCTTTACAAATAACCAAGTTCATCCACAAGCCCGCACACAAGTAAATATAGAGAGACAGACAGACAGACAGGTAGACATACAGATAAACAAACAACCAGATCGACAGATATGGCGACAAACAAAGAGAAACACAGAGATAGAAGGAAAAAAGAATGCTCCACAAAAATCATGCCCAAACATACACCTTCTCTAGTGAAAGTCTGAGCCAACATGGACAACAAAGTAACAACGAAGGCCATTTATTTACCTTGTCGAATGGCCTGCAGGAAGACAACACAGCGCGGCCTTGTAACCATAACAACCAAGAAAATACAGCACCGTGAAAAAATATAAGAGGAGGAGGAGGAGGAGGAGAGAAAGAAGGAGGAGGAGGACGAGAGAAAGGAGGAGGAGGAGGACAAGAGAAAGAAGGAGGAGGAGGAGGACGAGAGAAAGGAGGAGGAGGAGAAGGAGGAGGAGGAGGAGGAGGAGGAGGAGGAGTTACTTACATGAAGGCTAAAAGTAGAAAAACAGTACTCAGTCATAATTACTTAAAAACAAGGGGGGTCTCAGCCATTTTGTTGTGGATAGGCAGACAGACAGATTGATGGGAAAATGCAAATAGCTATACAAATACTCAAACAGACATAGACAGGTAGACTGATGAGACAGACAGATACAGACAGACAGACAAATGGATACACATCTTACAAAACAGATAGCTGGGATGGATGTAGACAGAGAGATATATAATACACATAGAATGATAGACACATAGATAGCTAAATAGACAGACAGACAGATACAGGTAAATACAGAAAGAGACAGATACAGGGAGATACAAACAGACAGATGAGGTGGCAAGGATCTAGACACAATAAAATAAAATAAAAATAATGATAAAGAACTCCAGATAAAGAGCTCCTTAACTATTCATTTATGGTCTTTAAATACTCGGCTCTAATTATACACAGTTTTAGTCAGCTTGGGAGACGGGCAGGCGTCTCTCAGTGAAGGGGGTGAGATATGCATTGAGTGGTGTAAGTCTTGCCTCATTGTTTATATTACTGTGTGTGTGTGTGTGTGTGTGTGTGTGTGTGTGTGTGTGTGTGTGTGAGAGAGAGAGAGAGAGAGAGAGAGAGAGAGAGAGAGAGAGAGAGAGAGAGTGTATATATGTGTAAGGGAGTTGGTACCTGTGTACGTATGTGCTTGCGTGCTAGGTGAGGTGGTGTACATGTGCGTGTATGGAAGAAGAGTTAGTGTACATTCGTGCGTGTATGGAAGGAGAGCTGGTGTGCGTGTGTGGGAGGAGACAGTGTACATGTGTGCGTGTATCAGAGAAGAGATAGTGTACATGAACGCGTGTGTGGGAGTGATGTTGCAAAGAAGCATAGGATGTGCATGAGCATGAAATATTACTTGAACCCAATTAATTAACGCTCTCTCTCTCTCTCTCTCTCTCTCTCTCTGCCAACTATCAAGGACGGATTGACGTTTGCACACATACACACACATTTTTCTCCATACATATTTATTCATTTATATCGATACGTATATACATCACTTGGCTGAAGGTGAATAAACGAAATCGCTCAGACCCCAACCCAGAAATTTCCTGGAGCCACACACCCCCATGTCTGTATGATCTGTGTAACTCACCAGACCCACCCTGTCGCCAGCTCCACCCAGAAACTCCTCATCACCCTCGCTAATGTGTGTGTGTGTGTGTGTGTGTGTGTGTGTGTGTGTGTGACGCTAACAACCTATCCCCACGCAGAAATTCCTCACCATCCTCGCTAATGTGTGTGTGTGTGTGTGTGTGTGTGTGTGTGTGTGTGCGAGACCTATACAACACTCCCAACTATCCCCTCTCACCCTAACCCAGAAACTTCCCATCGCGAGTGCCCAAACCCTCTTGTCCATATACAATCTCTAACTCAAGAAAGCCATTTAAGTTACTATTTCCACTTAGCCTGAGTTTTCTACAGGGATTCAAACGCTCTGTGTGTGGGGTTTATGTAGCTACGTAACCCTCCCGACGTATCCCTCTAACAAAACAGAAATTTCCCGGCGATACAGGCCACACCCCTATGTCTGTCCGCCCTTCCATGTAGCCGCCTGAACTCCCAAATCAATGGCAGGTGAGGTATGGTGAGTCACGGGGTGGGGGAGGTAAGAAAAGGGAAACATGAGAAGGGAGGTAGGAAAGTAGACTCCCTAGGGTAAAGGACCAGGGAGAAGGAAGGGTGTGGAAAGGGAAAGAAGTGGAAGTGAAGGAGAGAAATAAAGGTAAACGAGAGAGAGAGGAAATATAAGTAGGAAGTAAAGTCGATCCCACATACTAAGCATTGGGGAATGGAGAGAAAGAAGAGGGAGAACTTTAATGGCGAGAGAAAATGAGGAGGGGTGGGGGGAGGAAATGTGGTGAGTCACAGGATAGAGGGAGGGGACATGAGACAGGGGGAGACAGTAAAGTCGATCCTCTATAATAAACATTAGGAAGGGAGAGGGGGAAGGGGGAGAGTTGGAGAGAGGGAAGGGGGAGAGTTGGAGAGGGGGAAGAGGGAGAGTTGGAGAGGGGGAAGAGGGAGAGTTGGAGAGGGAGACAAAAAAAAAAAAGGGAGGGGGGGAGAGAAAATACGAGGAAGCAGTTAAAATTGATCACGTACGGCAAAGACTAAGGAAGGAAAATGGAAGAGAGGGAAATAGAAGAGGAAATAAGAGGGGGAGGGAGAGGAAACAGACGGAGGTGATAAAGTCGATATGGTACAGTAAACACTATGGAAGGGAGAAAGAAGAGGGAGAAATGAAGGGAGAGAGGAAGTGTAAGGAGGAAAGGGGAGAGGGGAATAGGGAGACGAAAGTAACAATAAGAGAGGGAATAGAAGGAGAAAGATATTAAGGAAGATAGTGATGGGTAGGCATAATGAACGAGGAAAAGATCTATATGAGAGAGAGAGAGAGAGAGAGAGAGAGAGAGAGAGAGAGTGTGTGTGTGTGTGTGTGTGTGTGTGTGTGTGTGTGTGTGTGTAAATAACAGGAGGGGAAGGACAGCTAAACAGATGACGTCATGGAGAACAGACGACGAACATGTGAAGTGGAGGGCTGAGTCATAGAGGAGGGAGGGAGGAACAAACCGAGAGGAAAAGAGGGGAAGAAGAAAGAGGGAGAAAGGGAGGAAGGAGAGGGGAGGGAGGAAGAAAGAGGGAGAAAGGGAGGAAGGAGAGGGGAGGGAGGAAGAAAGAGGGAGAAAGGGAGGAAGGAGAGGGGAGGGAGGAAGAAACTAAGAAGAAAGGAGTGGAAGAAGAAAGAGGGAGGAAGGGAGGAAGGAAAGGGAAGGGGAGAAAAGGAGAAGGGATAAAAGGAAGGGAAAATGGAATGCAATGAAGGATAGTGTTCGGAGAAGGGACAGACGAAACAGAATATTGAGATATGATAGTATGATATTATGTAGACTGATTATTTGAGGGAGGGAGGCAGAGGGGGAGAGAGAAACAGAGGAAGGAGTGGAAGGAGAAACGGAGAGATGAAAGGCAAGCAGGGGAAGAGAGAGGGGGAGAAAGGGCGGTGGTTTGTGGTGGTTAGGAGAAGGGTCGGAAAGATGCAAGGACGTATGGTAAAATAAGAGGGAAAGAAACACAGAGGGAGGAGTGAAA
>NC_136987.1:3092984-3202984 GCF_032717465.1 Coenobita brevimanus
TTCATTTTTCTTTTCCTTTCTTTCTTTTTTTTTTTTTTACTCGGGTTCCTGCCACTCACTCTCAGTTGAATAAAAAATCGTCTGGAGTGTGATGGAATGGAATACCAGAGTTACCCCGACCATGAGAGAGCTTCATAGCGTTAATTATCACATTTACGTTTCATTACTTCCACACGGCACACACTTGCTCTATTAATTTTCACATTTATGTTCCGTTACTTTCACATACCACACACTTACTCTATCAATTTTCACATTTATGTTTCTTCACTTTAATTTTCATATTTATATTTCCTTACTTTCACACAACACACATTTTATCTACTAATTTTTACATATATATTTCCTCACTTTCACACAACACCCACTAGCTCTATTAATTTTCACATTTATATTTCCTTACTTCCACATGAGACGCACTTGCTCTATTAATTCAGCATTCATTTACTTAGACATTTTAATCTCTGTGACTTGACACCTTTAGTCACGGCTGTATTTCATGGGTTCGTATTCTCGTTGGTTCAGGAAGCTCCCTAACACCATTCCCTAAGCGATTTATTTTGTTTATTACATCTTACTGACCTATTCTGTGCTATGTAAATCCATTTATCAATTCCATACTCTGCATAAATAATGTAAAAAAGGATATTAACCGGCCCTATCCAAAAATAAATCGCTTAGAAGGTGTCAGAGAGTTTCTTTACCCGACGAGAATATTGTCCATACTCATTATCTATTAGTAATCCCTTTCATCCATTCACTCGATGTAGTGCTGCTCTCGGGTGTCTGCCCTTTCCTCTCCTCCTTCCATTCTTTCCTTCCTCTTCTGTCTTTCTTTACTTCATTCTTTCCTCGTCCTTCTGCCCACGGGTGACTTTACACTCCTTTTGTCTTTCTTTCCTTCATTCTTTCCTCTTCCTTCTGCCTATGGGTGACTACACTGAGTGACAAGCTGAATGGTTTCCTGTGCACCAGGAAACCAATTACTACGCTGGGTGGTAACCATATAACCAAATTATGGTGCCTGGTGGTTTAGTGGGTAATTATGGCGCTCCAACTGGATTGAGCCTGTGATGGTTTATATTCAAGGGATGGTTGGCATTACTGCTCGCGCAATGCCACTCAGGGTTGAGTGAGGCTGGTCACTCTCATATTAAATGTCAGGACCAACTTGTCTTGCCCCGGGCTTCCACGCTCCTCATGGGGGAACGTAGGACTGAATGATGGATGGATGGATGAATTCCTTTCATAAGACAAGTATTTATTTATTTATTTTTTTACCCTTGAAATTTCCTGACAAATTCAGCTCAAGATTTTTCAAATGGTGGAAGGGCTCACAACCTCCACAGCCACTCTGCTACTTGGGTACTCTTCACTGCTGTCTAAAATCATATGACAGCTACAAGAACAAGCGCATTCAGTATTGCCATGCAATACTCCCCTATCAGATGAAAACCATACATATTTAAATGATCCTGAAAGTAGATGGCTGACTGTTGCAAGTGACACACCATCATGGTATTGGGAACAACTGTGTGAAGTTATATCAAAATCTGTCCAAGCATGTGGAAGTTACAGACCGCACACGAATGTAGGTATGGTTGTTAAGTATGACAGCACCCGACCATGTTTGAGTCTCAAGTGTGACCTTGACCATGGGAGTAGATGGCTGGTTGTTGCGCGTTACACACCACCATGGTATGGGGAACAAATGGGCAAAGTTACATCCAAATCTGTCCATGCATGTGGAAGTTACCGAGCAGACACGAAATTACAGACGGACTGACGTGCTGATAGACTGACATACTGACGGAGCTGTGTAAACCTACAGTTCACCGGTGGGAGACTGATAAACTAATAATAAAGTTCTCAGATGGAAGTGGTTATTGTTTCTAGCCTTGGAACAAATTTGGCCCATACAACTTAAGACGTTGCCAATGACTAAATACTTCCCTTCGACATGATCATAATTATTTTACTTATTCACCATCTTTAATTATCTAATGACTGCCAATATCCTCTACCTTGCCCATTTTCATTAAACATTTATGAACTTCACACTCCATATCCCTTATCTTGCTCAACCAACTCCTTACACGGACTAAATAAAGCACCTACATCCCTTAGATATTCCACCAAAAGCTCACTGACTGCCACATCGTCAAGACACATCAATCCTTACTATTTTCTCCTTATCATTTTATTATCTCATGCTTCTGGAAATAACTGCCCTTCCTGGCTCACTTTCCTATAACTGGGCTTGATATTTACCAGTTGATTCACTTCCTCATGCAGCTTCACTGAACAACTATGCTCTACTTCACCCACATTTTGTTACCATATGTGAACTACAAAACAACCTTTAGATCCACTTGTTCACCCAATTCCTGAGACACTTTTAAATACTGCACTCACCTCAGCTATAAAATTCCACAACACACTATCACCTTGCCTTGTATCCTCGTCAGTTTAAGACACTCCCTAACATCTCTTCACTGGCAATTTATTGTTGGATATGAATGGTTAATATCCTCTTGTACATTATTCATGAAGAGTATGGCAATATTGGAAGGATTTATGTTCCACGGAAGAGGCCGGTAATGTGCAATAAACAAAATAAATTACTTAGGAAAATGTGTTAGGGAGCCTCCTCAACTGAAAATACAACCTCAAGTCTAAACACATCAATTCTTACTATTTTCTCCCTTCTCTTTGATCTCACTCTTCCTATAATGTCACCTCTTCCTGGTTCAACATTTCCGTACATGAGCTTATACTCTCTACTGACAGATTATACAACCCTTGTTCTGTGGTCCTGGTACATCCTAGTCATACCAATTAGACTATCATATTGCAGTTGACACCAGATGATTGTAGTGGGGTGTCATATGAGCCAGAAAGTGTAAATACTGTCTCCATTAACTTCCTCATGGTCATGTCAACTCTATAACAATATTTAGACAAAAGTAAGGAAATATATTAAGTTGTGGTGAGTTATATGAGCCAGGGTGTGCTGAGGGAGATTTCCAAGGCCTTCACAATGAGAAGTCTCTTGTGAGACGGGTAAAATAAAAAATATACAGTATAAGGCATCATTATTGAGGTGTTAAAGTTTGTTTCTAAATATTCACATTCATTTATTTCTCTAAGGTTCAACGTCATCAGCTAATATCATCCCAGGTGCTGGAGAGGAAAATCATTATCAGAGGAAATTTGTTTCCCGCAAGTTTACTGTCTATGGTTAAATTTACTCCTAATGCTGGAGAGGGGCACCTTCACATGGTGGCACTGATAAAACCACTAGCTCCACAGCCTGGTTATACAAATATCTCACATCTTCCTCTCTCTCTCTCTCTCTCTCCTTCTCCTTAAAGGAGGATGGTGGATTAAAGATGGGAAACTTCACCCCACAGATCACTGGGTTCATATCAGATAAGCCTAGAACCACAACAACAAATAAATATACCCCTGACCAAAGACAACATATTTAACTACTCTCTTTTGCCAACTCTACTGTCATCTGTCAATATTAGTATGCTTACACATTTATTAGGTGTATTAATTCCTGCCCTTGAGAATGCCATTCTCATTTTATTCTTGCTGCAACCATGTGAAAGTTCACAGTTTGAGAGATCTCAAGTGAACAGGCTAGCAAAGTCTTCAATAACTCCTTTGGTGCAGCTATTTATCAGCTTTTTTTTTCTTTTTTTGTTTAGTCTTGCTGTTCCCACATTGTTTAATTTGGTTCAAGATATTTTTTTTGCCCAAGAGAGGATGAATATGGCCCTCAGCCTTCATTTACTCCATCAATAAAAAGACGTCTCTCCTAAACTAAATAAGTCTTTTGATGGCAGTATTAAAAAAAAAAAAAAAAAAAAAAAAAAAAAAAAAGACAAGGAATTAACCCAAGACATATCTTTAGAGGCTCGATGAAAGTCTCGTGGAAGCAATATCTCACATGTCAATCGAATCCAAACTATACAGTGTACAAAATGATCTAAACTGGTGTTAGTCAGAAATATGTACCACAGAATCAACGGTCCTAATAATCCCAGGTGACTTGAGCCAGAGAAATGGCCGACTGTCAAGTGCTGTGCCAATAACTCAGACGCACATGCTGTTTGGCACAATGCACAACTAGGTCAGAAAAAGGGAAGGATATGCATTAATGGTGTGTGTGTGTGTGTGTGTGTGTGTGTGTGTGTGTGTGTGTGTGTGTGTGTGTGTGTGTGTGTGTGTGTGTGTGTGTGTGTGTGTGTTCTATCTATCTATCTATCTATCTATCTCGAGAGAGAGAGATATGGATAGTGATGGGAATTACAGCAAGAGGTTGGGCTGACAGGAAAACAACACATGGCAATATGGAGAGTCAGTGACACAGACAAGCTGAGTCACCATCACCTCCAATCACAATGCTGTTTATATATCGGGCTTGCCACTCTCATCTCTTCACTTTCACCTCACTCTTAAAACCATAAAATGCTATCTCATTATCTCTGTTTATCATAATTTAAGCTACATCACCATTATCTCTAGCAACAGTGTCATTTATGTGTCTAGATATATTTATATTTTCATGACCATGATTCTCTTCTTTTTCTATTAAATTATTCTCTCACTATTACAGTTGCCATGTGCACATACTAACCTCATTCATGGTACTTCCATGGGATGGGTCAAAAGATCTTTTGAGGTACTACTCATCCTTGTAATCCTCTCTCTCTCTCTGTCTAACCCCGTCTCTTTTGCCTGCTTATACCTACAGGTATCATATTCCTTAGCATCATCATCTCCAACCACAATGTCATCCATACATGACCCTCTCTCTCTCTCTCTCTCTCCTCAGCTCCACCTCATTATCACTTCACTTATATTCACTTTTTCTTTTACGTCCTTTTCCTACTAATTTTCTGTCTTCTCCTTTTCATCATGGAGTTCTCTATACTGTATACAGTACTTATCTGATGATTATTTTTCATCCCCAAGAGCTACCTACAACTTTCACCCCTCTACCTGCCTCCACGAGAAGTGAGAAGGAGGGAGTGGGGAAAGCAAAGGAAAAAGAGCTAGAGTTAATGGGGATGGGGGAAGTGAGCAAACAAATGACATGAAAACAAGAAAGGAGAGGAGAAGGTGGAAGAGGAAGAAGAAAAGCTGAAGGAAGTGCAATGATGATTAAAGGTGGATGGAGAGAAGATTAAAGGTACATTGAAGTGTTTACATCAATTTCAGTCGTAAAGGCCTTGAGCGCCTTCTCCTTCACTTTTTGCTCGATCCTTTACTCTCATCTCCTTTCTCATTTCCCTCCAGCCTTCTAACCATGGGAATAGCCATAAAATGTTGAAAAAAGTGACAATGTCTAGCACATCAGGATAATGAACACCCTAAACACACACACATGCACATACAAATGTGTATACACATGCACACACACACACAAACCCTTCACTTCAATCACTGCAACAAGGTGCTTAGTCATCTATCAGTTCAGATCTTACTTAATTCACCAATATACAACACTGTGGATCACCTTCTAGCTTAGAGAAATTTATACAATTCTGAATACCAATGTAACAATTCCATTCACTACAGTATTAGTAGGAACTGTTGCATCATCAGTAGGCCACAGGCCTGAAAACAGTCTCATCACCAGCATCTGATCTTTTATATAATTTTCCGGGACAATCATAGAAACATCACACTCCTGTCTCCTTACAAAACTAGTGTCAGACCACTGACATTCTGCTACCATCACAATAACCTTGCAGCACATTCACCACGTTTTCCTTCCACATCACATGTGTGCTACATTTTCCATAATCCCCTTTTTGATATCAAAAAATGCCAAAAATACTATGCAGTCCTTTTCACATTCTTTCTTTATTACTGATGTTTATGCAAAGATGCAATCCTCACATTCACTAACACTCCAAAAAACACAAGCTTAACATTCACTATATATTCTGACTATGTCACTATTCTTCACCACATCTCAGTAAAATCATTCCATGTTAATAACTAGAAAGAGCTTAGAGAGTGCATACCTCCATTAATGCCATTGCCATTAAAAAGGATCCAGATCTGGATCCATGGATATAGGATCCGGATCCGGATCCACCCCCAAATTTGATCAATTCTTTCTTGGTCCATGGCCCACATTTCCACAAAATTTCATTGAGAACTTTCAGAGATATTGTGCAGGATACTCAGGATCCAGATCTGGATCTGCACCAAATTTTAATCAATTCTTCCTTGGCCCATGGCCCACCCTTCCACAAAATTTCATCAAAATCTGTTCATAACCTTTTAAGTAATCCCGGATCTGGATCCGCCCTGAAATTTAATAAATTCTTTCTTGGTCCATGGCCCACCTTTCCACAAAATTTCATTGAAATTCATTAGAAATTTTGGAGATTTTGTGCAGGATACTCCGAATCCTGATCTGGATCTGTCCCCAAATTTAATAATTTCTTCCTTGGCCCATGGCCCACCCTTCAACAAACTTTCGTCAAAATCCATTCATAACTTTTTGAGTAATCCTGCTAACAGACAAACCAACCAACACGGGGTAAAACATAACCTTCTTGGCGGCGGCCGGGGGGGGGGGGCACAGTATTTCAAGTGCCAGATAATACAACAGTAATGGTAAGTGTGAATCTTATACTTTATTAGTAAATAACAAGATTATATCTTGATAATTATTGTGATAACCAGTCAGTTCTAATATCAAGATACCGTATTTGGCAACTAACTAATCATTCCATCAATCCTTCACTATACTGGTAAATATTTCATGTTACTCAGAACATTACACAAATTTAAGCTAAGACAGACCTCTAATAGTGGGGAGGCTCTGAAATGCTATTGCTAACCTGTTCAAATTCAGTCTCTTCTAAGCTTGAATAAAATCATCTATAGGTACAAAGAAAAAAATAAACAAAATACCATCACAGTGAAGTACTGGTAGTTAAAACATTTAATAAAGCCATCAGTGGTGGTAGGTGGTGGCAACCATCATCTACTCACTTGATATAGTGCTGCCTACTTCTTTCTTCATCTTTATCATTCTATGTGTCTTCTCTCCTCTCTTCCTGTTCTCCCCACCTTTCTTTCCTATCACTTTTTATTACTTTTCTTTCCACTTCAGGCAGCTATTCCCCAATGGACAGGCCTAGTGATTCCCCGTAACCCATGAAACCATTTACACCACTACATGGTAACCATACAACCAGATAACGAGGTGATGTAGGGCCTGCTATGGCACCCTTGCCAACTTGGTAGGACAACACAAATGCAGCATCCATCTGGGAACCAAACCTCCAAACTTTTCCCTGGGCCTTGCTGTCACAAGACACTGTCAATCGCAAAGGAATATCAGTTCATTGCACGGGATGGTCCTGCAAGTGTACAGTAGTTGCTTGCCTATGGTTGATGGGCCTGCTTGGCCAGACAGACTGGGGCTGATCAACAACAAAAACAACAACAACAGCAGCAGCAATATCAAAATCATTAGTACTACCAAAGATGGCATACAGAACCTGCTGATCTTCCTTTTAAGAATCACGATAACTTTTTATACACTGACTTCCCCTTCCAACAGAATAGGTGAAGATGGCTAACCTCTAGATGATTACTTACTTCAAAATCTTTTAGGCACAGAAGACATTACATTAAAACAAGATAGCAGTAAATGCACTTACCTGTCAATTCATCTGACTGAAGTCACAGAAGTTGAGCATTTTCAGACAATTAAATACACTGAGCATGGACAAAAGTGACAAAAGCAAGCAAATAATTATGTTGAGCATGGACAAAACTGACATACACAAGCAATTATGCTGGGCACAAAAAGAAGTGACAAAAACACAGTATGTTCATAAGTTTAAGCTGGGTCATCTAGAAATATATACGCTCATCAGAAATGCATTATCTTACAGTTGTCATTATCAGCACCATAATTTACTGTCATTATATAAAAGATCCATTCAGTGAATCCACAGGTTTAAATAGAACTACTGTATGTGCAGTAATGTACTGAACTAACACTGGTAAAAATGTACTGAATATATTTTGAAAGGCACTATTCCACTTATATGGGTTGGAATTCACCAGCTGAAGGGTGTCACCTTACACAAAGCTAAATGATACCAGCATCTGAGACTCAATGCTAAGTAATGTTTTGTACAGTAATTTGTCTACCCTAACTTGGCAGAGATTTTTATCATTCTGCAGCATATTTCATGTATGTCAATGAATTACACTGTTGTTAACTGCATTCTGTTATGTGGGATGCATGCTGATCAATCCTAATAACAATGAACATTCCACAAAGGATTTGTTAAAAGTAAGGGGCTTTCCATCCCCTTTATATATGAATGTTTATTTCTTGTTACAGCTCAGAATTCAGGACAGAGATGAAAATTTTAGGCCAAGTTAAAGTGGATGGAATTTTGCAATGGTACTGTACTGACCTACTAATCTGCCATCGAAGTCTGCTTTTTGTATGACCTTAAAGCCTGGGTGTGGCATGAGGTAGCAATTAATGTCCCTGAAGCACTTTCGCAAATCCCGTCGCACTTCCTGGTGAGCTGGATGCTGTTTTTCCGTCACCTAAAGAGAGAGAAGATGAATGGTAAGTATGTAGCAGGACTACTGAGCCTCGAGGAATGGACTTTCAAGGTAATGTTCAGAGCCAAACACACAAGACTAACAGCATCAGCAGCAGCAGCAGAGGATGTGAGTACATTAATTCCTCATTACATTACCTTTAGTTTAAATTTCTCTTATGTGACTACCGGTATGTCGACAATGAATTACACATAACTTACCTATTAAAGAGTCACTTCTACCCAAATAAGTAATATGCCACTTTCACTCAATACCATTACCAGCAGTATGGAAAAGTTGTATTAAACATCCCTGACAATCTGTAATGATGTCTGATAGTTTGAACATGAAAACAAATAAAATATGTTATAGGATTACTCCGCTAAAGCCAAATTTTCACAGAAACATTACAGATGGTATGTCTCATTATCTGGGATACCTTTTGCTAGTTTTTTTTCACTGGTATTTTCTACACTACTAATTTTTCTGCTTGGATATATTCACTCAAAATAATCTAATACAGTACTAGATCAAACTGAAGGAAAGCTTCAGAAAGTAATAAATGTATTCTATTTAAATTTATCCCTATAGGACAGCCTTTTCTTTCTTGCCTTCTTTTTTTTTTGTACATCCACAACAAATTACAAAAAAATACATAACAATAATAATAATAATCCCAGTTAAGCTTCTGTTGACGGCAATAAAGTTAATTTGCTAGGATCACCTCATCTAAAGTACTTTGTATGAAAAAAACTGACATTCTGAAATACATCTCTGACTTATGAGTACTGTCCATGCACAATGTAAAAGTGAATAAAGGTATGTGTAAAAATATCTGAGTAGCAAAAAGCTGAACACTGTAATGGGCTTTCAGTCACAGGAGGAGATGACTTACAACTTGAGCTCTTACTTGCCCATTTTCTATTTCTCCTGATCATTAATGGGAAAAAAAAGTATACTGTAAAACTGGTAGACTGAAGTACGTTACAAGTGTTTAGTCTGCGTATCACATTACAGCATGCAATTACAGACATTCAACGTATCACATTACAGCATGCAATTACAGACGTTCAACGTATTACATTACAGCATGCAATTACAGAGAAGTTCAACATGTTTTATTCTTATTACAGGTTCACTAATGTCCATAAGAATTTTGGGACCTGACAAAACTTTCACTCTCTCAGTTCAATACTACTGGTGTCAGCATCTTCCAACTAAACATATAGCAGTCCATATATTGCACCACAGGCCTGGAATATCTTCTGAATTATAAGAACAACTTAGTGTGTTGGTGTATAAAGCACAGATATTTGGGCTACCTTGGGATATTACTAAACAGCCAAATAGTTAATATAAAATAAAATAAAATAAAATAACTATAATGACAGAAAATACAAAATGATGAACGGTAAATGTAGGTAATGCTGACTGTCATCCCCACAACACACAAGCTACTCCAGGCCTGCATGCAGACCACCATATAAACTCAACTTTCAACTTCACTGTACCATTAAGATATCATCGAGGAGTTTCTGTCCACCTTGATGGCCATAAGGAACCTCATATGGGAACCCCCAGTCTCTGACCAGGAAATGCAGCCTCTGTGAAGAAAAGAATATGAACCATCATCATCATAATCATCATCACCATCACTATCATCATTACCACTACCATCATCATCATCGCCACCACCACCACAATCATCATCATCCTAACCTTTTCTCACATTTAAGTATGGGGCAAGGTAGGATCCTGGAACAAGGGTAAACAAGAAGGAGGAAGAATTCTCATCAGCATAACCAGTCCAACAGACTTATCATCAACAAATCATTCCAATCCTCAGAATCCTGGTTTTAGCAAAATAAAATTTATACACACATACTTTTCTTCTACTATCAACAGTGAACATTTACATAAAATGGTGTAGAAGAAAACGCTTACATAACATAGTGTAGAGCAGCATATGAGATGTTTCGCTGTTACTGATGCATCTTTTTATTTATTCTGGCTAAAACATGACAATTCTGTGTGGACCATCAAAATCCTAACAGTTACAGGGTTCAGTATTACTGCAATTCCACTGACCATTCTGACTGGCAATGTTTCCTCAGTTAAACAAAATTGTCTTTTCTATCCTTTTCTCTTACATTTTTTTATTTATTCTGGGTAAAACATGACAATCTTGTCTGGACCATGGAAATCCTAATGGTCACAGGGTTCAGTATTACTGCAATTCCACTGATCATTCTGACCAACAATGTTTCCTCAATTAAACGAAATTGTCTCTTCTATCATTTTCTCTTACATACTAGTTAGATCTTAGTAGACTCTGCTTTATTTCCCAACCAATAACCATGTCATGGGCCAATGGACCTCCCTGTTATCTGTACTTCCTATGTACTCCTAAATAAAATACAGAACCAATGTGTCCATTCTCAGGGAAAAGGTTAACCCACGCTAGACTGATTTTTTATAAGGTAGTTTACCTCCCCCGAGTTATTGTTTCATACTGAATGTAAACTGCACCTCATGTGAGGCTTGCCGCTTGGCCCATGCATACCCCTGTTGTGCCTCATGTGAGGTCGGCAGCTCGGCAAGGGTTAATGGTGCATATGCAGAATGAACCACAGCGCATACTCTCACCTGGCAAATGATTCCTAACCCCTTTCAGTTCAGCTGATGGCCAAGTGATCAGACCAGAAGGCCAATTTGATTAGTAACCAAGGAAACATTCCTACCTTATAACTAAGGCTCACTTAATTTTAAACAACCATGACTTGATATTCTAGTTATGGAAGTGGTCCAGTTATATCAGGTGAAAACAAGGCCACTATGGTAAGGAAGAGACATTATGGAGGCTCCTCACCAGCTGTCTGGGACTTAGCCAATACAAGCACACAACAATGGCACTTGACAAGACCTCCCTCCCTGCCTGCAGAGTTATTTCTGTTCTTACTCAACCTAACTTCTTCAAAACAATGAAATGATTTTCAATTCTTTGTTTAACTCACATTTTACTCAATTTAAGCCCTTCAACAGATGACTGAAAATTTTGTATTTTATTCCTGTTAGCTACCACCAATTCTATTTAGCTAAGTTCAAGGGTTAGATAATATGATACCTAAATGACCCAACTTGTTACTATGGTGCTGTACAATGGTGAAAAATATTCCCTGGTATCTATAAAAATAAAATGAAAATTACATTACCAGGCTAAAGGAGTTATAATTTTTCTAACTAAAATGCTTTTATACAGCCTTTATTAAGACTTTCACCATGGACTTCTCTATGCATGTGTGTATCTATCTATAACCAGACACCTTAATTCTGGAAGAAATGGCCACAAACGAATTACCATACCTCCATGTCATCCTGTCCTCTGCTATGGAGTTGTCCTCAAACTCATACTTGCCTTGTTCATATACCCTCTACCTCATCCCTCGTCTCCCCCTTCCCATTCTTCTCTCAACCTCATTCACATACACTTTCCTAAGCAATCTCATTCTCCATTCTCCCCTAAGCTAACTAAATATTGTCTGAAGGCAGCAGTATCCAAACTAAAATAAATTACATGGTTTGGGCATATGGAGAGGATGAGGGATGACAATTGGGTACAGAGAGTGAGAAATGTGAACACCGGGGACAGGTTGTGAAAGGCAGACCAAAAAAAAGACCTGGGACGAAGTCACAGAATGTGACCTCCGAGATAAGGAACTGAATAGAGACGCTACCAGAGACCGAGCAGCATGGACAGCCGCCATTAGGTGACTAAGGCCAACGCATGCAAGCATGTTGGAGCCTTTATAAATGAAACGAACGAATGAATTAACTGTGTTGGAGAATGTAATGATTGTAATTTGACCAATACCAACACTGATTGACTATTTGCCTATCTATCTACCCATCTATATCCAGATGCTTTAATCCTACAAAGGGTGACCACGAAGAAATTGCTTCCATATTGCCCTGCCCTCCACCACATCACATCATCCTCATTCATATATGTTCCCACTCCATCCATCCAACTCCTCAGTCTCCTAGTTAATCTCTAACTTTCCATTTGCTCTAAATGGCCAAACCATGTCAGGGTGCTCCTCCTAGTACTTTGCCGCATACAGATCATCCTGTCACACAGTAACATAAAGGTCCATTCACATAGGTGGAATGCTGTTATGTCTATGGGAAAAAAAAAAAAAATCTACCACTTCCAAAGACACATCTTTTACCTACTGGTACGGCAATGCATGCACCCTCCTTCACTATCTTACTGATACAGCAATATATATTTAGTGCAGGGATACCTCAAGTAATCAAGGGACTACTTCCTTACACAAGTTCTCTGTTCTCCCTTCAGCTTCCATACACATGCTCCTTGTTCTACTATTTTCCTACAAATGTACCCTGTTCTTCCTTCACTAACCTGGAAGGGGTGTGCAGTATCACAATCTTCCTGGGCCAGCATGCCATATGATGTAAAAAGCTGGAGGTTCATGAGATCATCTTCCTGAATATTGTTCATCAAGTTGTATACGAGCACTGAGGACACCATCGTTGTTAGTGCAAAAACAGTCGTTGAATCTTTCATGGAGGACTGGATATCAAATGTGCCCTGAGTGTCCATTAGGATAACTGCAATCTGTAAAGTTAACAGGACATTCATTATGATAACTGCAATCTATAAGGATAACAAGTGATCTATTAACATAAATGCAGTCAGTAGAACAAATAACTTATGCATGTTCATAAGAGCATTATATACTCCACTCCAAGATGCAACTAAGTGCAATGATTTGTTAAATGTCATCTAATTCATCTGAACAGTATTATTTACAAAAATTTACAAAAGAGTAGGCATAATGATACAGCAATCTCACCATGCAATAAAAGTGGAACTAATAGATGTATGCTAAACTCCTATATCACAGAGAGGAATGCATTATCCCATTTTTTTTACAATAATTTCTGAAGCAAATGAAGGCTTAGTGAAATGACAGCTGAAGGAATGTGGAGCTGTGGCTAAAGGGGAGTCAATCAAAGGCAAACTATATGACAAATATTATACCATAATGTTAAAAAGAAAAGTTCACCCACCATTTAACATACGGTACTTTAATGCCCCATCAAGAACGTAGGGGCCTAGGGCCAGGGAAAAAAAAAATCTTAATAGGTTAATAATGTTTTAACCCAATCACAATAAAAGGTTTCACCATGATTAAGAAAGCTGTCTAGAGGCAGGAAGAATAAATCTTAAAACTACATCAAATGGCAGGAGTGGAAATACAGAACATGAGTGACACGAATCACATTCTAGTGTTCATCTCTTGAACTCAGCCTTCAAGAAGGAAATGGCAATTTTACTCTAAAAGTCAACAAGAGTATGGTAAACCTGAGAGGATAAGCTGAAAACTTTTACATGCAATGTGGAAAGTCTATGTAAAGTGGAAAATCTATGAAAGGTATCCAGGTGCCAACATATAATAGGCTAGTGAAGTGATGTGGCTTGCTTCTTCCCCAGATATATTTTTGGCAATAAATGATTGGGCCCATTTAAACCCATCACATCAAAAATTACCAAAGTTATCTGCAGGCAGTCTTAAAAAGTCACTGGATGGAAGGAGTAAATACACAGGAGAGAAGTGATCCTACTTACCTCTTCCCCGGATCTTTTCTTGATAATAAATGGTTCACTCCATATTAGTACCCCCGTAGTTTCACGTTTGGACCCTTGCCTCCACTTGAAGCCTTTTAGTGGTTCATTGACATTGCCCAGCCATTCCTCTGCTTGCTGTATAAAAAAGACAAGAGCATATTATGAGCAGTATAGACACTGCTACTGTTTGCCATCTAAATAATGAAAAACACCATACTGTAATTTCTTCTTCAGGATTTTTAAAGCCAAAACAATAAACCAGTATGAAAAAAACAGTAAGCTTATGGAATGAAGACCTCACTACAAACAAAGTATTTCCTTTGATTCACCACAGCAATGAATGTCAAAAGGAAAAAGATGCAAAAACTGCTTTTTGAGAACATGAGGGAAAATGTTTACAAAATGTACATTACTGAGGCTGAGCTTGCTGCATTAAATGGCAAAAATACCACAATGATAAACAGTTCATGATATACAGTAGAGACAACACTTTCAAAACTATGATGAGTTTGCTGTTTTGAAGCTCAGTACAGTACCTCATAAACCAGCAATATATATATTTCCCATATCCCCAGGTAAGCATTCAAATGAAGCTAAACTGAGAAACCAAAGCATGATAATATAAAGTACACAATAATTCAACCAAACAGGTAAAAGAGTTTTCTGCATTCTGCTCAATGCCAACATACCCCAGTTCATGCACACAATAGTATTCCATGAAACTGGCTTTTAACTACCAAATTATTTTTAGACATTCATTTTTCATAATGAATGATGAAGTAATTAATTTGTTTGCTAAAATGGCTTTGTACATGCCTAAAAAACCTTGTCCACCTCATGATAACAGCAAAATTACAAGAACACCAGCAACCTATACTCAAAAATTATTTATAGAGGCTACTGGGTTTAATTCTTTTATGGCAGAAAAAGAATTTGTGCCCTATGAAACACTGTATTCTCAGTACCTTTCCTTTAACAGTTTTATCAACTCTTTCTATAACTTTCATTCTATTCTATGGTCCCAAATTTCAGACCTCTACAATTATCCCCTTTCTTTACACCATCCCTCCTTCTACAAATGTTCATAATGATACCCTTTATGTCTTTCACTATGTGGAGAATACAACACCATATTTTGTGAAATGCAATACATATACTGTACATTACACTGAATTGTATTGTTAAAGACATACAAGAAAAGCAATAATGAGGAGAGGAAAATGATATAAGTGAATGACTGAATGAATTCCATTAAAATAAATATCAACAGAACAGAAAAAAGAATGATGAGAATTAAATCATACACATGCTAAAGGGAAATCAGCAATAAGGTGATAACTGCAAGAAGGCAAATGATGTCAGTGCAGCGAGTAAAATGCAAGCAAAATCAAGACAGCAACGTAACTCTTAAGCCATACATCCTTAAGGTGTATTTGTGAGGAAAGGATAAAGCATAAGCCCTTCCAACATATAAACACAGGAAGCTGCTGTTTGTCTGTGATAAGCAGAGATATACTTGTCTTCTCTCCCTCTTGGACATCTTATTTACTCTTTGTTATTGCTGTTATCTTTATGGTTCTTCCAATTGTGCATATGCTGTTTTCTTTCTTAAAATAATTTCAGAGTCAAAGGGAATTCCTTTAATTAAATTTTATCATCTGGCATTAGTTAGAATAAATGCTCTGTCAGTGTGTGTGAGCTGGTTAGTATTCTATTGTATGTACAGAGATTGTATGCAGTATAGCTTGTACAGTACTGGTGCTCTTTCCTGTCTACTTAATCCCCTGACTAATCTTCAATACTGTACTACGATACTGTAGATCATTTACTGTTTCTTTCTCTTCTTAAACTTTCTTACTCTTTCTCACAACCCTACATGTACAGTATTGTATTATGTTGTAGCTCTTGTACTGGACTACATCTTCAGACATGTGTGAAGGGGTTAATGAAATATACCTGCCCCTCTCCAGTTCGAAAAATCTCTCCTAAGCAAAATAAAATAATTTGGGGATAACAAGAAAAAAAGGTATTACGAGATGAGTTTTTAAACATCAAAACTTTTTACATACAAGTGGTCCCGTAAAATTAGAGGAAACCCGCAAGCCAACTTCATCCAGTACAAAGTAATATAAATTTAAAGAGCAATTTTCCCTTCATGTACCAAGAACTATGAAGGATGTCAAACAAGCTACTTATTATAATGCCTGCCCGTCCTTATAGACAATGGCACTTGTGGAAAAATGGCATTTCTTCACTGAATCTTCCTCTAATTAGTCTAACAGTGAGGGTATTTCCTGTAGTGTATTTTAACCATGGAGCCCAGGGACGTATTTTATGTTCACCTTTGTTATCTTCAAACATTATACTTATCTTTAAAAACTTTTCAGATTAGAAAAGTTTGACATAAATTTCAACTTTTCAAATTAGAAAGGTTAGACAAATTTCATGAACTCCTTCACCACCTGGGGGTCTCCTAAGCTGGACATATCTGTGTGAAGGCTGCAAAAATAAAAAGTAAAAATATGTCACTGGGGTGTTGTTGTTTCTCAACCCCAGTTATTATCCACACACAATTTTTAATTATATTAACAGAAATTTCTATAGGGAAATGGACATTTAACCTCCCTCATTTAAAAAGCCTCCCCTAAACTGAAGAAAACTGTATGGACAAAGTATGAGAAAAAGAAAATTATATCCCTGAACCACAGAAGACCTCCTCACTCACATTAAAAAAAACTCTCAACCACCCTGCAAAGTTCAGGTTCACTATTAGCAGGAAACACTTGATCATTTTTCATACATCAGATGTGAAATACTCCATCCATCCCTCACCATTCCATCATCATCTCCACAAATCTACTATTTGCCACTTCAATCAGGTGATGTGTTTTATTTACTTAAACTTGCTACTACAGACAAATATATTAGGATCTTGGGATTCCTTTTGTAATGAAGAGTAAATGATCACTATACTCTACCTATCCTGCTTAAAATCTCTCTCCAAACTGAATAAAAATGTACAGAGGCAATATATAATAAATAAGGCAAAGAATACATTACTGAACTGAGTTACAATCCATCTCATAACCTCATCCATGTGTGGTATATGAAAGACGTTCTACCAATGAAGTCACAGATATACAACTTTTAGTTGCATTGTATTATTTAGCTATATTATAAAACAAATCTTGTGATGGAATCAGAACCTCAAAATAAATGAAGTGCAGTAGAAGCTTTGAAATAATTACTAAAGCTGCAGCAATTTGTGAAGAACAAATCCCCAACACCAACACAACATTCATTACAGCAGCATCAAATATCGTATACCCATCACTCACAACAAGCTAACAATATATCATAAACCCCTTCAATCTGGCAATATATTTTATTGGAATAGTCTTGCCTTCACCAGACAGTTTTATTCAGAATATGAGAGCTCTCTGGATGCAAAGGAGTTTATGAAGGCTGTGTTCACCCAACACTATGATTCACAAACACATACATAAACACACTGCCCCTACAGCCACCCAAAAGCTTCATCCAAATCGCATCCTTCAAGAGCCACCACCAGACAGTTCTTCGAAAATGTCTGTCTATCTATATACCTAGGCTGCTTCCCCCAAGGAAAGGGAGGTAGCCGAGACAGGACGACACACTCCCCATTTACTCATCCATTCAAACACATTCATTCGCATCTTAGCCCCAAAGGGGAGAACGGACAGATCCTCACCGCACCACAAATGTAGCCTCAACAAAGGACCTCTGGGAGTGAAAAGTCAAGGTCATCTATTTCCTGCAGTCCACTGAGTTCACAAGATGAGCCTATGGTTGCAATATCAACAATAATAGAAAAACTTTCCTACACTGAATAAAACCCCTGGAGAGAGCAAGAATAAAATAATACAGTAATTACATCCCTGAGTGCCAGGGGGTTAACAGGAGCATGATGGAAAATCTGCATAAAAACCCTGAATTTCCTGATCAGGGGTTAAAAATATGATGGAAAATCTGCATAAAAAGCCTGATGTTTCCTGATCAATCCTCCACTCAGGAGTATCTCATAAGAAATTACCCAATTCTCACTCAGAAACAGTCACGTTCACTGGCTTCTGTTTTCATAATTTCCAAGGAGCCTAACTACACTGTTAATTTTCTTTTAGCCAAGTGATGGCCTTCCCACAAAATAACAAGGATAAATTACCCTCTCCCCCTCCTCCCAAATGTATACTCCTATCTCTCTTAACTTACAGAAAAGTAAGAGTAGAAACATATGTGGGAAAGAAGAAATGAAAGCAGACACCAGCAAAAAGTAAGCACTGTAATCACCATTCACACATGAGAGCAAATTTTAGGGAAGGATGGGGGAGTAACTGGAAAGGGGGATAAAGCTGCATCAGAATATGGCAGTAACTGGAAAGAGGTATAAAACCACAGTAGAACATGGGAGTAACAAGAAAGGAGGGGGGGGAGTTGACCAACAGCAAAACATGGGAGAAACTAGAAAAGGGGTAAAATCACAGCAAAACACAGGTGTAATTGGATGAGGGGATATACCCACAGCAGAACACAAGAATAACTGGAAGGGGGGAGATGCTGAAAATCCGCCGCAGAACACCCAAGTATAGACCAGAAGGAAAGATATGACTGTTAGTAACAACACAGTATTACCAAGAAAAATATTAATGACCCTTTTTAAAAGTTGCATGTTGGTAACAGCAGCAGGTACTGTATTATTTTTAACATTTCTGTCATCTACAAGGTCTAGACCTTTAGTTTCAATCACATTATATTGTATATTTTCTTAACTTTCATTTCTCATCATCAATTTGTACACTCACCAAAAAGAACCCAAACATCTAGGCACACTGAATGTGAAAATAAGCAAAATGTAGCTTGTTATTTTGGAGTGCCCGGCAGGCCTGATTTTGGAATAGTGTACTTCAAAGCTTGTGTATGATACAATAAACATTATTGACAAATATGTAAGAGGAGAACTATTTTCAGAGTCTGGTCATATACTGTACATCAAAATGTACTGTGTTTAAAGCATTCGGATAATTTTTGGTGAGCCTGTACTGTACTGGGTATTCAACAGTTGGGGTAGACATCAGCAATTGAAGTATTTTCCCATAAGGTACTGATGTGCACAGCAATTGCAGGCTTGTTTCCACATCTCAATCATGTAAAGCTATGGTATAATCAAGAAACAACCCAAGCTATAATTTTAAAATTCTTACCATTAACACCTTCCCATTTGGAGGCCATGCAAGAGAAAAATGTACATTATTATGATGATATACAGTATATACAAGTCAAGTGATCTATGGAACAGATCGTATACTCTACACAATTTTCAAGCAGTGAAGTGATAAATGTTATGCACTGTTCTTACTGAAATAGCACCAGTCCAAGCTTTCACATCCTACTCCTCAGGAAAAAAAAATCACTATAAAATGATAAACATTTGATAAAACAGTGACAGACAATCGCACATTAGTCCCTGCAATGTGTAAGGGTTTGAAGCTATGCTATCACAGAACATTAAAGAGTGAATGTCCTACAACCTAGGCAGCACAGCATGGCAAAAATCCTTATGTTGTTTGTACGTGATTCAAACCTTCATAACTGTAAATGATCATCACTCTGACTGCCAACTATGACAGATAATTTGTTCATCTTACAACGAACATTCAGAGGGAAATATCAGATATTAAATTCACTCTGCTCTATAGTACTATAATGCAATGAAGATTATGAAATTTAAAAGCAACACTTGACACAAAACTGCATAAAGAGGTCTAATACTGCTTAAATAATAAGTATTACAGCAGTCTAGCCTAGACTCTCCTACAGGCACAAAAGGCTTGACTGTCACTGTTTCCTTTTTCCTGATATGGAAGAACTAAAAGCTCAAACTATCTAAATAATCCTAAATAATGCCTCTATCTCTATCCATCTACAGCCAGATGCAATAATCCCATATGGGGTGGCTGTCTGACGCTGAGTTAGTTGTTTTATGGGGAGGGGCACTAACCCTCCACCAACTCACTTGATGACACATTTGGGAACAAGTATATGTTGGTTATATGGCTACCATCCCGCACTGCAAATGGTTTCCTGGATTACAAGAAATCATTTGTCTTGTTATTCAATGTAAAGCCACCTGAAAAGGAAAGAAGAGCAAGAAAAAGTGACAAGAAAGATGGAAGAAATTGGAAGAGAAGAGGGCAGACACAGAAAAACAATCATAAAGGCGAGGAAAGAAGTCGGAGGCACTATATCAAGTGAGTGGATGATGGTTGCCGCCATCTACCATGACCTAAGTGTTGTACTTCAGTATTTATATATCTTTTGCTGTCTTTCAACTTTTCAATGAAACATCCTTACCATCCAGCAGTTAGTACATTGTGACTGGCAAATTAGAGTCTGACTCATACTCAAAGTGAGATGTGGTCATTAAACAATAGTGTCAGTAATGTGAATGCTGACTTTAAACTTTCAGCAGTGGGAGAACCTTTATAAAACAAGCTGTTAAATACAGTAAACTAGGCTACATTAAATTAATAAATTGAGCACCAACTACAGTATATTTCAAACTAGCAAAAACACTCAACTAACCAGTAAACTCATTTATCTTGGGAGGATATCCAAGAGGAAGGATTTAGTAAATTATATCAACTCACCTGTGAACTCATATATCTTAGGAGGAAATCTAAGAGAAACGACTTTCCCTTGCGGAAGGCTCCCGCCACCGCCAGGACACAGACAAATTTGTCAGCCACACGGGGGTTAAGCAGCACCTCCTCCAGGGCATCCTCGTCCAGCTCGAAGTTACCTGTTTCCTCGTTCTGGATGAGGATGGGCACCGGGTGGCCATCCATCACGCTGCAATGAAGAAATGAAAGAATGAGGGAAGGAAGGAAGGAAGGAAGGAAGAAGGCAATGACTGAATGAATGACCTGATTAAAAAAACAAAAGGCAATGGCCACTCATTATACCATGGAGTGAATGAATGAATAAATGAATTAATTAACCAATGAATAATCAAGCCACAAGGCAGTTAAGCAGCTCTCTACCTGGGAATCCTCATCCAGCTCAAAGTTACCAGTTTACTCCTGGGTGAGGATGGGCACTGGGCACTGCTATGGAGAGAGTGGTCTGTTTGCCCACACCTGACAGGTGTGGACAGCATTACTGAATATGTAATAATAATAAGTACCCCACTGTAATTTGGCCATGTGGAGACTGGAGAATGTGACAGTGACTAGCAAAGAGAATTGAAGGTGGAGTGGATGACAAGGAGAGGAAGACTGAGGATTAGGTAGAAGGATAGAGCAGAGAGGTACATGAATGTGGGTGGAGTGAGTTGGAAAGTAGTCCGATGGCATATGACAGGGTGACGTGGAAGTGATTTTTTAGTGGCCATCCTCTCCACGATTAACACATACCCTGTATAGCTATACACAGATAAATTCTTCCAATTACCAGTAATTAATACACAGCATCCACAATAACATTACATGGTCATAAATCTCCAGCTGTCTTCTAGGGATCTGAACCTGCATACAGCACATACATCACTAAACTAGTTTCGTAACACTGACAATCATACTATAAAAACTTAACACTCAACCTTTATTATGCTTTTGGGGACAAAAGAGGGCTTGAGACCTCCATATCCTTGACAGTCTTTAAAAAAAAAAAAGTAACTTCTGAGCTTCGATGGCACGCATTAGCACATGTTCTCCTCAAATTCCATTAATCATCATCATCATCATCATTTAGACCTCCTTTCCCACCCAAGGGCAGGGTGGGGAGGGTGATTCATGAAAGGTGTGGAGTGAGGAGGTCGGTGGACACCAGAATCGAAGAGAAAGTACTGAGATGGTATGGTCACATGGAGAGAATGGATAACAACAGAGTGGCGAAAAAGGTATATCTGAGCAAATCTGAAGGAGGGAGGAGGCGAGGTAGGTCAAAGAGAAGGTGGAGAGATATCGTGGATGAGTGTGTGAGGAAGAGTGGTTTGGCAGTTGATGAGGCTAGGGAACTGACAAGAGATCAAGCTGGCTGGATGAATGTTGTGAGGAGAAGTGCATGATCAGGGATTTTGGTACCCCTTTTTAACGTGGCAGCGTCCAGACTGACTCAATCGAATACGTTTATGTGAAGCTACAGAACATGTTGAATGTTTCTGGCATATCCAATACAGCCAGGATGCCGGGGGCTTGAATGATGAATGAATGGAAGTGTGGCCCATTGGATTGGGCAAATTTGGGCTGTCTGGACATTGCTACTCCCATTAATCTATCTATCTATCTATCTAATGCCAGACGCCTCAATCCTGTACGGGGTGGCCACACACAAATTGCTTCCAAGACGCCCTGTCCCCCGCCATTTCACTGCCCTGCTCCCAACTCACACCCCCCTCTCTCATATACCTCTCCACCCCATCCCTCCATCTCATCCTTGGCCTTCCCCTCCCTCTCCCCCCCTCCACCTCACTCACTCTCTCCTCATCAGTCTCTCACCCTCCATCCTCTCCACATGGCCATTAATAATCTATCCATCCATCCATTATCCAATCCTACATTGCCCCATGAGAAGTGTAGGAGCCCGAGGCTAGGCAGTTAATAATAATAATAATAATAATAATAATAATAATAATAATAATAATAATTATAACAACAATAATGATAACAAAAGCACAAAATAGAAAATGTAATTAGATTGGTAGTAGCAAACCCATTATTTTGTTAGTCATGTACTAATTATACCAGCAAATGAACTTAAACCCCACAACCATGAGTCATCAGAACTACATGAAGATTAGGGCTCATGACCGAACAAAACTGTCTGGTGCTGGCCTGATCTAAAAAGCATTCCTAGGTGTACCGTTACAAGAGAAAGGGTTTTAGTTCATATCTCTGAAAAAAGGACCAAAGAGATACTCTTTATATATTCCCCCCTTCCCTCTCTAATCCTAACCCTACCCTCCTCCGTATTTTCTCACTCCTCCCCTCATCCTATTTACTAACACCTTTATTTTAACCTCTTATCTTTTTGCTTACAAGACATTTTTTATTTTAATCTAAAGCTGGACATGAACTATAAAGCCCTTTCTGTGAGGCCCAAAGTTCTCCCAAATGCAATGGCACATACAACTTCAACTGTTATCACCTGAGCACAAAGGGTCATATTATCATAACTGAGAGTGTGCAGGTGTAATCATGGCCCAAATATTTGACAGTCAGTTACAAAACACCTGTAGCTGACTGCTACACATGTTTAATCTGGATCTAAAATTATGAGGTGTAGCAAGCAATAATACTGAAAGGTCAGACATACTTTACCATAATCATATGCTTCAGAAAAGTGGGGGGGGGATCCACACCATGCACTTGGTTTTAATATTGCACAGTAATGCAGTTTTTATACAGTCCTGAATCATCTACCTTCAAATATGCTTGGGCTATCTCAGAACTGCCATGATGGTATCTGTATTGTTTTAAAAATTTAAATCCACAAACTGTTCCCACCCCTTGCCAGAATACATCCTGTGATATCAAGATTAATCACATAATCCTCACTACAGTACCATACTGTAAAAAGACGAAAATCTACATACAACCTACAATGCACAGACACACTGCAGTAACACAACACTCATTATCTTTTCCATAGCTATAATATTTCAGTGAGTGACTTCCAGAAAATGGCTATAAAAATCTGAATTATGAAGTTTGATTACAGAATGTTATAAGTGAGATATCTCACCATTCTCCAGTATCTTTTATCTAATCATCCTCATTAGCCAAGTAACTTTATCACTAAAAAGTTGGCAATTATCTTCAAGTGCTGATCACATCATAAAACATGACCTTGATGTTAGTTTTGGAGCATTCTAAAGATACAACATTAAAAACCACGATTTATTTCCCACTACAGAACTACAACATAAAGTCTAGTTACCTGTATAATGTTAAGATGAATTTTGAAGCCACTTACAATATGCCATGACCTATTAATGATCAATACAGCAGGCTCATATTTCATTTATGATGAACTAAACAAACTCTGACATTTGTAGCAAAGAGAAAACTTACGCATTGTACTGTATCTATTAATGCACTTGGTACCAAAATAATAAAACTAATAAAAAAAAACTAATAATAATAATAATAACAATTACAATAATAATAATAATAATAATAATAATAATAATAATAACCATCCATCCATCCATCATCCAATCCTACATTGCCCCATGAGGAGCATAGGAGCCTGGGGTTAGGCAGTTGGTCCCGACATTTAAGATGAGAGTGACCAGCCTCACTCATCCCTGAGTGGCAGTACATGAGCAATCGACCCCAACCACCCCTTGGATATAAGCCTTCACAGGCTTAATCCGATTGGAGCGCAATAATTACCCACTAAACCACCAGGCGCCAAAATTTGGTTGTATGGTTACTACCCTGCGTAGTTAATGCCTGGTGTACAGGAAACCATTTGGCTTGTCACTCAGTGTAGAGTCACCCACAGGCAGAAGGAAGAGGAAAGAATGAAGGAAAGAAAGACAGAAGAGGGAGTGTAAAGTTACCCATAGGCAGAAGGACAAGGAAAGACAATAATAATAACAATCTCTATCTATCTATTTCCAGACGCCTTAATCCCGTACGGGGTGGCCACAAACAAATCGCCTCCATGTCACTCTGTCCCCTGCCATTTCACTGCCCTGCTCCCAGCTCACACCCCCCTCTCTCATATACCTCTCCACTCCATCCCTCTATCTCATCCTTGGCCTCCCCCTCCCTCTTCCTCCCTCCACATCACTTACATACACTCTCCTCATCAGTCTCTCACTCTCCATCCTCTCCACATGGCCAAACCATCTTCATGTGTTTCTCCTAACGCTTCCTATCACATCCACATCCACACCACAACGCTCCTTCACTTCCTCATTTGTCAGTCTGTCTCTCCATTTGACTCCACATGCTCCTCTCAAAAAACTCATTTCCACTGCTCCCACTCTTGATTTCTGTCTCTCCAACAACGTCCAAGCTTCACTTCTATACATTAGAGTTGGTATCACAATACTGTCGTGTAGTAGCTTTTTCACTTCCATGCTCACTTCCCTGTTTCTTATCCCTGTTTTCAAGGAGCCAGTAACCTTTCTTCCCTGCTGCACCCTTTCAAGCACTTCACCCTCTAAACTTCCATCCTTACTCATCACACTACCCAAGTACTTAAATGCACTCACATTCTCCATTTCCTCCTCATCCAATCTCACTGTACATTCACTAACTTCACTTCTCTCGAAGACCATAACTTTACTCTTCCCTATATTCACCTTTAGATTCCGTTTCTTACACACTCTCCCAAACTCATCCACCAAGCCTTGCAGCTCCCCTTCGTCTTCACTTAACAACACAGTATCATCTGCAAACAACAGTACAGGGAGTTTCCAAACACTGCCCTCTCTCATTAGGGCCACTCCAGCATCCACTGCCTTACCTTGTATTCCTTTTATAACCCCATCCATATACAGATTGAACATCCATGGAGACGTGACACATCCTTGCTTCAATCCAACCTTCAAACAGAAAAATTCACTCAGTTCACCATCCATACGCACTGCAGCCTTGGCACCATCATACATACTCTTCATGGCTGTCAACAACTTCCCATCTACTCCATATATTCTTAATACTTTCCACAATCCTTGTCTATCCACTCTGTCATATGCTTTCTCCAAATCCATGAAGGCTGCATACAACTTCTTTCCCTTCTCTAGAAACTTTTCCACTAAGGATCGAAGAATGAATATCTGATCTACACAGTGTCTTCCCTTCCTAAAACCTCCCTGTTCTTTGCACCATCATACATACTCTTCATGGCTGTCAACAACTTCCAATCTACTCCATATATTCTTAATACTTTCCACAATCCTTGTCTATCCACTCTGTCATATGCTTTCTCCAAATCCATGAAGGCTGCATACAACTTCTTTCCCTTCTCTAGAAACTTTTCCACTAAGGATCGAAGAATGAATATCTGATCTACACAGTGTCTCCCCTTCCTAAAACCTCCCTGTTCTTCTCCAACTAATTCCTCAGTTATTTTCCTAACTCTGTTAATAAGTATCCTACCATATATGGTACTTTTCCTACCACACTAAGAAGGCAAATGCCCCTATGATTATCACACACTTCTTTTTCCCCCTTTCCTTTCTACAGGGAACAATTATACCTGACTTCCAATCCTCTGAGACTCTACCTTCCTCCCAGGCCAATCTGCACATCTTCCACATCCATTCTACTACTATCTCTCCCCCATACTTCAGCATTTCACCACACACTTCATCAATTCCTGGGCTTTCCCCATTTTAACTTTCTGCATTGCTTCCACAACTTCCATCCTACTGACTTCTTCCTCTCTTCTCACATCCATCCTTCTCCCAGCCATTCCCCAGCCACTTATACTTGCATTACTTTCATTCTCTATGTTCAACAATTCATTGAAGTGTTCTCTCCATCTGCTCACTTTTTCTCCCTTCTCCTCTAGTAACCTCCTCTTTTTATCTTTCACTCCCCAGCTAACTTCTTTGGTATCCTGTCTAACTCTCTTTACCTCCTTCCAGAACATTTTCTTACATTCCCTCCACATTACACTCAAATTCCTTCCAAATTCCTCATCCACTCTCTTCTTAATAATAAAAATAATAATAATAATAATAATAATAATAATAATTAATAATAATAAGCAAAAACTAAAAATAAATTCAACTTAATCTTACAATCATTACTACAGAAAATATAGTACTAGATAATGCAGAAGCTGCAGGGTTCTATAAGGGCAAGCACCTACCAGACCTCTTATCTAGCAAGCTGGATGAAAGGCAACAGATTACAGGTGTTCACAATTTGGAGATCTTTGGGAAACAAGTAAGGCTTTCCTAGTGCAGTACTCAATATCAAGAAGGATGGTGTGCTAATACTGGTTTCTTTAGGCATTCCTAAACATATGTATACTATGTCTTCACTATACATCTCCTTTTCAGATTTTTTTCTTTTTTATTCTTGTCATGTTTAATATCAGAAAAACTGCACACTACAAGTCCACTGCTATCTATAAAAATTTGAAGTTTCCTCAGATTTACAGGACTACAGTTCATTTACCTTAATCTGGTGAAAATTTTCATCCTTATGCAGCCTATTTGACATTTTCCAATGGTAGAATAAGATAATATTACACCATATTCTAATGTTGGTCTTTTGTTACAGTTCAGCATTCAAGATGGAGAGTTGGCAATTTATGTTCAGTAAAAGGGAACCAATTACAATTCCATAGAAAAAGTTGTAATACTGTATTTTAGAATACTGTACATCCCTGATTTACCATGAGGAAAGTCTGTATGGATTTTCTAAGGATCTGCAACATCATTACCGCAAGATCAAACAACACTGATACTAAGATGCAAGGTGGTATTAAAGCATTAAGATAAGAGTATCAAAATAAAGATTAGTGGTACTAAGTTCCAACAGCTAGTACTGTATCTGCATCAATTAAGATTATGGGATCTGGGAATGATAGGAAGTTTAGTGACACATCAAAGTATCAAAACAAAGTAGTAACAATTTAAACAGCCAGTATTGGGGTCTATCAAGAATAAGGGAGCTCATATATGATAAGTCGCTTAAGTGGTATTAAACAGAATGAGAACAAGCATATCTACTGCTTAAAAGATACTTACTACTGGACTTGAATCTAGTGACATTTTCTTATCTTACTCTTGCTATCTCCAAACAATTCCACTCTGATAAAGGGTGACCTTTCAATTTCAGGGTTAGATATGGCCTTAATTAACCCCTTCCCTACTAACTGCAGAGAATGGAGAATGAGAGACTGATCAGGAGAGCATTTGTGGGTGGGGTGTAGGGGGGAAGGGGAGGGGAGATCAAGAATAAGATGGACTGAATGAAAGTACAGTACCATATATCAGAGAGGGGGTGTGAGTCGGGGAGAATATAATTTGATAACAGAGGCCAAGATGACATAGAGGCAATCTGCTTGTTTGCACCCCATCCAGGATTATGGCATCTGGTTACAGATATGTAGATAGATAAATAAACAGACTGATTGATAGGTTTCAACACAATCCTTCCCAAGTTTAATAAAATGTTTGGAGATGACAAGAATTAAAATAAATAAATAAATAAATAATCAGAATGAGGGTTAAAGTCACAACTGCACTACAATTGCTCTGTTTGCTTGTAGGAGGATTCATCATACAGTAAAAGTCCAATTCTTCGGCATCCAATTCCCCGGCAAATCTGATATTTCGGCAGTTTTGAGAAATAGTCCCATTTACGAAAATCTCTGATCATTCGGCAGATTTTCCGATTTTTTCGTCAGTCTTGAAATTCTCGATGAGTCCTTAGAGCCTGTTGCAGGACCTTCTACTGCTGGGGACTTCTTCCAGCAGTAGCAGACTCCAATCAACCCCTTCTATTGTACATATGTAAATAAGGAACCTACTATAAGTTTAGGTAAGTGCATGTGAACTTGTAGGCCTACTGTACCATTACATTTATATACAGTATGTTCACTAATTTCTTTATTTTTCATATTCATGTATAGTACTGTATTCATTACAGTATTGTACAGTATCAAACAGTATACAGTACTCTCTCCAAGCACATTTGTAATGATATGAGTAGTGATGATAGTGTTCACCGAAACATATAAGGTACTGAGTGGGTAGGGTTTTTGATAATTCGGCAATTTTGATTTTTCGGCACTTGCCTGGTCCCATAGATGCCGAAAAATCGGACTTCTACTGTATCTACTGTATTCATGCACTATGACGGAAAAAACAAGCCAAATTCATTCATTCTGATCCACAACCTCCACCAAATTTGTCCACATATTTCCAATTTCTGTAGCATCAATGAATGAATAATATTAACAGACATCTTACACATAGTTGGGCCGTTCCTTTATACTGTACATGTTCAAGCCTCATTTTACAGATACCAAAGAGCTAATGATTTGATTTGAAAGGCCGAGGAATACCAGTTTTTGTAAACGGAAAAGTGACCCAATCTCACAAAGTCCTAAACACACAGGTATATTTATGAGCACAGGGGAGGCACCTGGAATGTTGGGAGAGATGTACAGCTGCCTGAAAAAGTTCTGCTCCACTTCTTTTTCATCAGTGACTCATACATTATATTAGATTTCATAGTTTGTGGAAATGTCCCACTTTTTTTTTTTTTTTTATGTGTCCAACTCTGGGCATAGGTTTCACAGCCTGCTCCCAAGGCCCAGTAGTCCTCCTACATACCATACACCTCTACATGTCACCACTTCGGTCCTAACACCCACCGTCCATATTGAATACATGGTAGGGCTGTCTCATACACGACTGGTGTATTGGTATTAGCGGGGGTATTTTTATGACATGTCGGCGGGTCTTCTGGTAGATCAGTAAAGTCTGCTTTTATGAAAATCAAACCCTCAAACTGCTCCCTGCCCCAGCCAGGATTCAATCCTGGGTCCATAAGGACTGCAGGCTGCCTCTCTACCGATTGAGCCACCGCCTCCTTATATGGATACGTTGCTGTTTTCATCAGGTCAGGTGAACAAGTCACCCCCCAGATCTCTCTCTCTCTCTCTCTCTCTCTCTCTCACTCTCTCTCTCCTAACCTGGATATTTATAAAAGGCACAATAAATCTTAATATCATACACACAATCAAAGTATTACAAAGTGACAAGTTTTTCCTAATGTACCATGCTCAAACACTACCTGTACCCTTATCCACCTAATGATTTAAGATACATCAGAAAGAAAGGGGTCAGCAGAAATTCAGTTATTGAGTTAGTACAAGAAAAACAGACCTACTACTTTACAGTACAGTATTTTAAGAAATCCCAAAGTATGAAGTAATTTAATAAAGACAGGCCTGTTAGTACTACGGGTAAGTGTGTCAGTAGATCACGTATGAATTGACGTCAGTAGATTCAGTACAAACTGACTCTACACTGGATAATGACTCACATATCCTCAACCTGCTCCCTGGGAACAGGCTTATCCTCAACCTGCTTTCTGGTAACAGGCCTATCCTCAACCTGCATCCTGGTAACTGGCTGGTAATCTTGACAGCTCACTGATGATGTTTCTCTACCGGTAAAATATATAGTGATGACTTACATTTTATACCATTCTGATACTTAAGATGAAATTAGACACTTCACTCCTATGATGTATTTTATATTCTATCACTGCTATCACCAGAGTATTTTATTCAACTCAGGGAAGACTTTTTGAATTGGAGGGGACAGATACATAATTCATTAATCCCTTCACTACTAAAGATCTTTCCTAAGTTCTGTACATTTGTCTGGAGGCAGCAATCATAAAGCAAAATAATTACATCAACAGATTGAAGGGGTTAATCTATAATGAACACTTCTCACTCATGGGAAACTATAGGTAAGTAATAAACTAGTGGAGAGGCAGCCATGAACATTTAATCTGTGAATCCCATGATCACTGTACAGTATCTGGGTCGACCTAACACAAGTCATAAACCACTGTTCTAGGCCACCAACAATTTATTTCACTGCAAACTGTCCTTCAGCAATTACATCACTTATAAATAAACAAAACTTTCCTATCTAATTCTTCCGGGGCATTAAGTCCCACATGTGCAAGTTCAAGGCATGCAGTCTTGTCCATACTGAAATGCATTTTGCAATCGATAACCAAGTTCAGACAAGTGAAAAAAAACAAACAAACTGTAATTTTTCTTTACCAAAAAAAGATCCAATCCAACTCACACCATCTCAAATTCACCCCACTGTTGTTCTAAAGCCAAATGAAAAAATCCTAAAAGTGTGTTCCTTCTTTCATCCAAAAGAGATCCAAAGATCAAATTAACACTCTCTCATACTTCACTTCATTACTGTTCTAAATTGCTTACTCTGTCAGGTGCCATGACCCAGAAATGTTGTGCTATCATCCTCTTATCTCACCATGACAAAAACACTGGAAGTAATGTCAGGAGTAACTCTTTCAGTACAGGGACATCTTTTTGTAGTTTAACTTTGCTGCTACATGATGTAATTAAGATAGGTACACCCTAGTACTGAAAGGGGTTAGCCTAATGACCAGCTATTTCTGACTTTCAGCTTAAAAACTGTATCCTCTGCTTAAAACAATCACCATGAAAGGGCACAAAATAAATAAATGTCACAGAAAGGAAAGGCTTAACATAACTTCATCATCATCATCTTAACCTCTCCTCCTACCTATGGATGCAGTAAAGCAGGGTCCAGAAAGCAAGAAAAGAGACAGCATGACTCACAGAGAGCTAGTATATCCTGCAGAAATTCGCATCATATCAAGTTTACATAAAAACAGCTGACTAAGCACAAGTGGGAACCATAGGCAGCATCTACTGGTGAGTCAATACTTTTACATAACCTTCTACTTGTTCCACTTTTTCACATCTACCATCATTCCTTTATTCATGAAGGCAGACTTATGAGAAATAACATCAGGAAGCAAATTATTTATCTTCCATAACTGAATATCTACAAATGGATAGGATAATTAAGGACTGGATGATATATAAATCTGAAAAATATACATATACATAAAGCAAGAGCAAATCACAGCATTAACAGATGAATGAATACTTCCATTTGACATGTTCTGATGCCTTTAAACTGTTCCATTAGTTGATAGTTCTCATCATCCACACACTGGTGAGATAAGATTATGTCACTGATAGTGGTCTAACTCTTGTACTTTCTCTTTCCACATTTCTGAATCTTACCTCTACCCTTCCGTAAGTGGGAAAAAAGCTCACTCTCATCAAAATACCTAAGGCATACCCATTCACTGTTTACCTTGTCTGTTCCAGAAAATAATTCCATATGTTCACAATGCATCTCATGCACACTTTCCCTGCTCATAATATCTGAAACTGTCATACAAAGCTACCATGCACCAACTGTTCAATTCCACACTGAAGATTTTGAAAGCCAGAATCCCACAGCCAGCAAAATACACCACATAAACTACACAGTACAAATACCTGTACTGCATACAAAAGTTAAATCTTCTGATACATCGATGTGGATACTGAAAGTGGTTATCAATTCCAAGTTATGGCTTACTCATGAATTACTAAAATTATAGCAGTACTTTCATCTGGCAACCAGTATCACTTCTTATAACAATGCATGGGGTAAGGTCTCATCACTAATATACTTACAGATAGTGCAGTGAAACAAACTCTGCCAGACAATGCACAAATCACACTGGTACATATGACTAGACTGTACACTGTATACTGTACACTGGTATCTTAAACTCACACATTGACAAAAAAGACAGCAATGACCTGATAATATCTAATCATCTAATCTGAACAGTCTAAATTACTGGATAAGTAACATAAATAAAAGTCATACACAGATAAGATTTGGTGACCTAGACTCACTTTTGTCTTGCTACCCATGCAGCTGCCATAGCAGGGTGATGGATGGGTGTTGTGGTGGAGCACTACCCGGCACTCGTGGCCCCGGCCAGGTGCCACACTCACACTCTCACACAACTGGCACTGGACTATCTGCTCACCACACATGCCACCACCCAGCTCCCACCTGCACCCTCTCAGCTGCCAACTACTCATTATCACACCATTACTACACTCACTCACTAGCACAAACACTGTAATCAGGTTATATTTTTCCATTTATTTAAGAATCTAATACTGTACTCAAATTGCCTAACTTCTATATACTACCATCATTACTGATGAATTAAGAGTTATTATAATATGATATCTAAAATCTCCTACCAGCACCTCCACCCTGGCACTCTCCCATCATGTTACCATTTGATGGCTTTCAGATTAGAATTTACTGCATTAGCACTTCATCAAGATAAGCACTGTACACATAATGATCAATGTAAGGAGAAAATAATTGACAGAGATTTGTTACTTAGTAATAATGCATGCAGGCAATGCAAAGGCAGTAGAGATGTGCCAGGAAGAGAGTATGCTGCTCTCACTTCTCTTAGCTATTTTAAGGTGACATGCATGTGTTTGGGAGGTCCGCCATGTAGGGCTCTGAATGTGCTTAACCCAAACACAACCACTGTGACAACATCAACAAACCGATGCTATGCTTTCACACAGGTTTAGATGAAAATATTATTACCATCTTATTACAACACACTATCTGGCAACTAAACTCTCATGAATTCCCAAACCTTATAACTGCCAAGGTTATTTTTTATCCCTTTTCATAAGAAACAGAGTATCAACTTACATACTCTGGACTCTTAAACTCCATACACTACTGTGATTACATCATACAAGCCAAACCTTATTCCCAGAAGATAAAACTAAAGACGTTCATAACTATATTTTTGGAAAACCAGTGCCACAACAGCTATAGCGGTGGCAGACATTATATAGTGCTTCATCTTTCTGGCCATACCATACACTGTGCATCAAAGCTATCATATGATTATTATGACCAGGATGACAAATTCCTGATAGGCTGATCCCCAAATAATTCACACACAGCAAACCGTACAAAATCTGGCAAAGCTCCAAAACTGACACCAGGCACACACAGTATACTAGTGCTAACTTCAATTCCATTTCCATCCCAGGAAGAGCTAATTATCTAAACCATCACTTATTATCCACAGAAATCTAAGTACCAAACTGAAAAAGAAAAAAGATACAGGGAAAAAAAAAAAAAAAAGATTGTATATATTTTTCTTTTCCTTACTGCCTTAATACCATTCATACTACCTGGTTCACATACCGGTAGTACGATGCTAAGGTACGTAACCCCATCAATTGGTTGCTCATTTCTGAAGCTTAGTGATGATACGGTACTCAGGTTCACAGATCAACCAAGTAGTGAAAGGATTATGGAAGGCTATTTCAAAGCTCTCCAGTTTAACAAGTATATTAAAAGCTAAACAAAATCATCTGGAAAATGCAAGAATAAAATATAAATGATGTCGCTGAATTAATGGGGTTAAATAATCTGACACCCTCATTACCAAAGCAAATATTCTGATACTGCATCTGACTTCAGCAAATTTCTCAGACACCCACTGCAGTAAATTGTTATACTGCATAGAAATGATGTGTTCCAAATAAATGAACTTTTTCCGCTGCTTTGACATTAAACTGGGGAAAACTAGCAAATTAGTGGTACTGGTAGCAATGAAACATTTTTTTTTTAATTACTGCAGACTTCTTAGCAAAAACTCACAAAACCAATATAAAATGGGTCCTTTCTGTACAGTACCGTAAACAGATCCCAGAACATGCACGCTCCTTATGGGGCAACATAGGATTGGATGATGGATGGAAGGATGGAAACAATACCTTGTACAAGATTATTCAGGCAAAATGTAGTACTGTAGATATGGGTGAAACAGAACATTTTATTAAGCTTGGGAAAAACATCCTTAGATACAGCCTCCTTTAAACCTTTAACCTCTGGAACATTTTTATTTTATTCTAGCTAACATCAATATTACAAGGCTTAAGAAAGAAGTTCTATGGGCTAAAGGAGTTAAAAGGAATGTATTGAGGATATATCAATACAAGGAATTTACAGACAACTGAGGGCTGATACAAGTAGGCGAATGATATAAGAATGAAGAGGAATGTTGATAAGAATCAAGAGGAACATTGAAGTTGATGAATCCTGCATAGCCTTACTTGGCTGATGATATGCAGGGACACAAACAACTACTGATGAAATGTGACAAAGTGGCCAGGAGTCTATCAACTACCCTGAATGAACCTCTCAATTGCTCTTTGGTACTCAAACTCTTCCACTATTTACAGTTCCTTCCAAATCACCAAACATACTACCATACTGCACTTTGAATCACTTTACCTTTAAAAAGTCACTGTTTTAATTATAGCAACATTTACTTTCCGACCTTGCTGCTCACATACATTAGCAAAACACTGAACTTGTCAACAAAGATTCTGTTCACTATTATTAATCCAAACATCATCATCTGAAGTACAGTACTGTGCATCAACCAGAACTGATGGGAAAGCCCTCATGATGCTGAGAGGTTTCAACTGTCATACCTCAAAAAGTACACTGTGCTAAAAGGCTTGTCACTTGCTCACACCTTCCTAGACATAACCTGAATCAATAAACATTGCAAAGTTAATATGACGGACAAAGTTCCCTGAAAAATCATAAAGGAACCTAAGCTGACTGAAACAGACCTGAACTAATTTCTATCTATCTATCTATTGCCAGATGCCTCAATCCCGTTTGGGGTGGCCACAAACAAATCGCCTCCAAGTCGCCCTGTCCCCCGCCATTTCACTGCCCTGCTCCCAACTCACACACCCCTCTCTCATATACCTCTCCACCCCATCCCTCCATCTCATCCTCGGCCTCCCCCTCCCTCTTCCCCCCTCCACCTCACTCACATACACTCTCTTCGTCAGTCTTTCACCCTCCATCCTCTCCACATGAACTAATTTAAAGTACTTAAATCTTATCATGACAGGACTGAAAGCACAATTACTGAACTTAATCAAAGGTGATCTGAGTGGAGACTAATGGTCCAAACTGAACCTAAACTGATTTGAAAGGTTCTCAATGGAGTTGCAAGTGAAGACCCTGAATGGATGTAAATGGAAGTGAACAGCCTCAAAATAAACTGCCTGATACTGAATAGTTGTAAAAGATCTTGATATCCATAAACAAATCTGGAATGAGTTCAATAGGTCAAAGCAATAAAGAGAGCCTGCTAAAACCTAACAACAGCATTAATGAAGCTGACTGGACCTAAATCTTTGAATGGTCCTGAAATGACCTGCCAGACCCAGACTAGATGTGAAGTGCCCTAATGAACCTACACCATCTTACTTCATCCTAAACTGACCTAATTGAAGATGGACCTGAATCAACCTCATAGTACTGACTGGGTGTGAAAGGTGTGACTGGATCTAACTTGCCTCAATGAACTACTTATTTAACCTTAATGAATCAAACTTAATCTGGAGGACTTATTTTGTAGAAGTATGCTTGACTGCTCTAACTGGATCAGAAAACTACTGAAACTGCCTAAAGATGAGATATATCAGTGTAGTAACCCAAATGGATCCGGATACTCGATTGACTTGACCAAGCCAGAACAGATGTGAAGCGCCTAAATACAGTAGCCTACAGTATATGGTTCCTGAAGCTGCCTAAAATGACCATTCAGCTGAAAGTCATATTCCCAGTGGCTTTGAAAATTTAGCAGTGTTTCTTCCTTAGCTCTTTATTTTCTATCTTATACCCGACTTTCTTGTACATGTTACCTGCACCTGTTTAACAATGTCACACAAGGTGCTTATTAAGGTGAAGTGTGCAATATAAATCCATGGGGAAGAACTGTTACAAAATTCCTGAGACAAACTAGAAATACAGTCCTAAATATTCTTTACTAGACCAAAATAAAAGCAGTACCAGGAAACCATAATGACTTCTTGTTCTGTGGCTATGCTAGGTAATGCTAATGCAAGCACAACACGGGTACAGGGTCAACAAATGCATTAGTCTCTTACACAGGGCTGGTATGTTTGTTAGTCATCAGCCTATTTCAATGGTTTGGGTGAGAAAAACATGCTCATATAACTAAGATGAATAATAGATTGTTGAATTAATAGCATCAAGCATATGTATCATTACTATTTCACCCAAGGTATTTTCCACTGTGCCTTAATTTCCTAACTGACAGTGGTACGGTACAATCAATACTAATTATATATTCTGTTCATAAAACAGCTGTGACTGTAACAGTAACTACTGGGTATTTATCAGTAATATGACAAATGTTTTTAAGTATTCACTGATGGAAACTCCCAATAGGTTTTGTGCATTAGCTAATGTTACTAATGACCCCTGTCATACTAAAACAAATGCTGAACTGCATGTTCAAATCTCAAGTTTAAGGCTTTACAGTGTGATGGACAATAGAGAAACTCAATGAAACAACAATGGAAGATAAGAATGAAACTCCAAACACCATTCAAAATGTAAGTAGGTAACATACCATAGTGTCTTGAAGCAAATAAGATTGTTAATGATCAGTTACTTGATACTGGCCCTCAGGGAACAGAAGTAACCACAGGTGTTGGAAGATTTAAAAAATTTACAGTGGTTCTAATGGCCACTTGGTGTCAATGGGTTAGTTTCATTACCAAAATGATATGTCAAAGGGGCTAAGTTTATTAAAAAATCCAACTAGCCAAAGCATCAAAGAATTTTTACCGCATGTGCTGAAGCTTGTATCACACTATGACTGTTTACCAAGCAGTGAGGACCAGGTCTTAATTACAAAAATTAAGGATAAATGTCTGACATGTATTAGGCAGAGGGTGTTCAATTAACAACGTTAACAAAATTTGGCATTGCATTAGCCTCATACAGCAAAGTATAGTACACCCATACATTCAAAGTGGGTCTTGACAGAATATTATATCTGCAGCTCTATATTTCTACAATTTATCCTTCAGAATGGTTGCAAATACAGTCACTATTAACAGAATAAATCATGACAGTGTACCACACTTCTTCCTTAGCCTGTATCATTCTTTTTCTGTGCCTACCCTCCTCTCTTCCTATTTCTCCCATCTCTCCTGTCACTTCTTATTGCTCTTCTTTCCTTTACAGGTGGCTTTACATTGAGTGACAAGCCAAATGGTTTCCTGTAAGCCAAGAAACCATTTACAACACTGGGTGGTAACCATATAACCAAACCATACGTGTTCCCTACGTGTCAACAAGTGGGTTGGTGGAGGGTTAGTGCCCCTCCCCGTAAAACAACTAACTCAAAGTCAAGTGGCCACCCCTTATGGGAGTATGGCGTCTGGCAATAGATAGATAGATAGTACCACACATACCAATAGAGATCAAAACATTTGTAACTGGTTACCATCTATCCTGGGAGGTAGCTACTACCATACTGTGGGGGTGGTGTGGGGCAAAAAGTCCTATTACTTGCCATGCATAACACTCCCATGTAGGGAACTCGACCACATTTACACAAAGTCCAGGCTGAGGCTATCACACATACAGTACATATCCCTTCTAAAATATACATCCACAACCTATTCCCTGGAGTACGGTAGCCTGGACTCCATAGTCCTCCATAGCAGCTTTGCCTAGAAAGGGGGAGGGGGGAACAAACCTGATGCACTACATAATGGTTGACAGCAGTAAGGGGATACAGTCATCAAACACAATTTGACCAAGATACTTGGTGGCACACTAACAGAATGGAGTTACATGATTCCTCATACTGGTACATCATCATTAATTGCCTTCAACAGATTTAAAAAAAAAAAAAAAAAAAAAAAAAAAGGAGGGGGCAGAGGCCTAAATATGCATACATGGCCAAAGCCATCAAAACCAGAAACATAAATGCACTAAATCTTCCTTGCTCTCTCAAAACTGAATGATAACACTGGTGTTGTTATCCAGTGAGATACAGTAACTACAGTAACTTGCCCCTCAGGGAAACTAACTTCTAGCAATGATCAGGAAGATGTGAAACAATATCAAGAAGAGAATTTTTTACGACACTTCAGTGCCAACCATCATTTTCAGTACCAGGTATCAAACAATCACAGTATCAATACAGTCAACTCCCACTCTTCCTCTCGACTTTTCAATTGCAATCCTAGCCCCCCCCACAGGCCTCACATTCAAGAATGCATGCGAGGCCTAGGAGTGCTTGGATTGCAAATAATGAGTTGAAAGGAAGTATGGGACTTGAACTTATTGGTGCTACTTTGAGGAGGATAGATTGTGATGATTTGGGCATGCTGAGAGAATGATGACAGCTGGGTGTGGAAAGTGAAAGATGTGAATGTCAAAGGTAGAGCTGTGAAAGATAGACCCCAAAAGACCAGGAAGGAGATCATAGTGTGTGACCTCAGTGATAAGGGACTGAATAGGGAGGCAGCTAGAGCTGCCATTAAGTGATCACCCCTGGGGTAGGGGGGTTTTCAAGAATACTCCCTCAGTATCCCTGCTTGTTGTACGAGGCGACTAAAAGGGTTGGCGGAGAGTTAGTGCCCCTTCCCGGAAAACAGCTAACTAAAAAGACAAACAAGAAGCCTCGGACAAGGACTGACCAAAAGATGACAACCAAGGACCGGACAATGGACATGTTACGGATCGCGACATGGAATGTAAGAGGTGCGAATGATGAGGTGAAAGAGAGAGAGATTGTCCAGGTGCTTGAGGGTGCGAAAGTGGATGTATGTGGAGTAACTGAAACTAAATGGAGAGGAGAAAGTGTGAGAGAATGTGAGTATGGATGGGGTATATGAGCAAGAGTAAGTGAGAATGAGAGGGCAAAAGAAGGAGTGTGTATTGTTGAGAGTAAAAGATGGAAGAAGAACATAAGAGAGTATAGATCAGTTGAGTCAAGGATTGTGTGGGTAAGATTGAAAGTTGGAATACAAATGTGGGTAATTGTGTGCGTGTATGCACCAATGCAAGATCATGCAAGCAGAGTGAGAGAAGAGTTCTGGACAAACGTGGAAGTGTGCATGGAAAAGTTTGGAAGGAACAAGAGAGTGTTTTTGATCGGTGGTATGAATGGTAAAGTAGGGAATGTGAAGGTGGATGGAATAGTTGGTGAGTGGGGTGTGCCTGCTGAGATAGATGAGAATGGCAGTGCATTAGTGGCCATCTGTGCCGGGAGGGGGTTGATGATAGCCAATACCCTCTTCAGGCACAAAATGATCCACAGGTATACATGGCAAATGATGAGATGGGTGAGTGGTGAACTGAATGAAAGGAAGGCAATGGTTGATTATGTGTGTGTGCATGAAAGGATGCGAAGATGTGTAATGGATGCAAGAGCTTATAGAGGTTGGGGGAGTGGACTTTCTGACCACTACTTGGTGGTGGCCAGAATCAAGATCCAAGTAAGATGGAGAAATAGAAGAAGGGAAGGACAGAAGGAAGGAGTAGTTGCAAGGAGAGTTGAAAGGTTACAAGAGGATAAGAAAAAGACAGAATATAAGAAAGAAGCGGAGGAACGATTCGGTAAATATGAATTGGAGCAGATGGGGGACGTGGCAGGTGTGTGCAGGATATTCAAAGAAGAAATATGTGCAGCATGTGATGTGGTGTGTGGGGTGAAGAGAAAACGGAGGGGGGTGCAAGGAACAGCATGATGGAATGAAGAGGTGAGGCAGGCTGTGGCACAAAAGAAGCAAGCATACAATGAATGGATGAGAAATAGGGGCATAGAAGAAGCTGAGAGCTGGAAGATAGAGTTATATGCAGAAAGCAAGAGAGAAGTGAAAAGATTAGTAAGAGAGAGTAAGAAGAGAATGGATGAGGAATTTGGAAGGAATTTGAGTGTAAAGTGGAGGGACTGTAAGAAAATGTTCTGGAAGGATGTGAAGAGAGTAAGACAGCGTGGCAGTGAAGTTAGCAGGGAAGTGAAAGATAAAAATGGTAGATTACTAGTGGAGAAGGGAGAAAAAGTGAGCAGTTGGAGAGAACACTTTAAGGGATTGTTGAACATAGAGGAAGGAAGTGATGTGAGTATAACTGGCTGAGGAATGGCTGGGAGAAGGAGGGAGGTGAGAAGACAGGAAGAAATCAGCAGGATAGAAGTTGTGGAAGCAATGAAGACAGTCAAATTGGGGAAAGCCCCAGGAATTGATGAAGTGTGTGGTGAAATGCTGAAGCATGGGGGAGAGATAGTAGTAGAATGGATGTGGAAGATGAGCAGATAGGCCTGGGAGAATGGCAGAGTCCCGGAGGATTGGAAGTCATGTATAATTATTCCCTTGTATAAGGGAAAAGGGGAAAAAGAAGTGTGTGGTAATCATACGGGAATTTATCTTCTTAGTGTAAGAGGCAAAGTGTATGGTGGGATACATATTGACAGAGTTAGGGAAATAACAGAGGAATTAGTTGGAGGAGAACAGGGAGGCTTTAGGAAGGGAAGATGTTGAGCAGATCAGATATTCATTCATAGATCTTTAGTGGAAAAGTTTCTAGAGAAGGGAAAGAAGTTGTATGTGGCTTTCATGGATTTGGAAAAAGCATATGACAGGGTGGATAGACAAGGATTGTGGAAAGTATTAAGAATATATGGAGTAGATGGGAAGTTGTTGAATGCTGTGAAAAGTATGTATGATGGTGCTAAGGCTGCAGAGAATATGGATGGTGAACTGAGTGAATTTTTCTCTATGAAGGTTGGGTTGAAACAGGGATGTGTCATGTCTCCATGGTTGTTCAATCTGTATATGGATGGGGTAATAAGAGGTACAAGGTAGGGCAGTAGATGTTTGAGTGGCCCTGGTGAGAGAGGGTAGTGTTTGGAAACTTCCTGTACTGTTGTTTATAGATGACACTGTGTTGTTGAGTGAAGACGAAGGGGAGCTGCAAGGCTTGGTGGATGAGTCTGGGAGTGTGTGTAAGAAACGGAATCTAAAGGTGAATGTAGGGAAGAGTAAAGTGATGGTCTTTGAGAGAGGCGAAGTCAGTGAATGTACAGTGAGGTTGGATGGTGAGGAAATGGAAAATTTGAGTACGTTTAAGTACTCGGACAGTGTGACGAGTAAGGATGGAAGTTTGGAGGGTGAAGTGCTTGAAAGGGTACAACAAAGAAGAAAGGTTGATGGTTCCTTGAAAGCAGTGATAAGAAACAGGGAAGTGAAAAAGTTACTACATGACCGTATTGTGATACCAACTCTAACGTATGGAAGTGAAGCTTGGACGTTGTTGGAAGGACACAAGTCAAGAGTGAGAGCAGTGGAAATGAGTTATTTAAGAGGAGCCTGTGGAGTCACATGGAGAGACAGGCTGACGAATGAGGATATAAAGAAGCGTTGTGGTGTGGATGTGGATGTGATAGGAAGCGTTACGAGGAACACACTGAGGTGGTTTGGCCATGTGGAGAGGATGGAGGGTGAGAGACTGATGAGGAGAGTGTATGTGAGTGAGATGGAGGGTGGGAGAGGGAGGGGGAGGCCGAGGATGAGATGGAGGGATGGAGTGGAGAGGTATATGAGAAAGGGGGGTGTGAGTTGGGAGAAGGGCAGTGAAATGACAGGGGACAGGGCAACGTGGAGACAATTTGTTTGTGGCCACCCCGTATGGGATTAAGGCGTCTGGCAACAGATACATAGATAGATATGCTAATGCACGCACGTACAGTGGAGCTTCTAAAAACAATTAGATACGATATGAAACAATACAGTTCTGTAATACAATTGATTGGCCTACAAATACATTAAAGCCACTTTCCTCCCTAAGATTCTGACCATCAGTTATCATACATTCCACAGAGAATGCCTCAATTTTTTTCTCACAAATTTCCTTTCATACACAGGCAAATTGACAGCAAGCCACACAAAAAATGAACATTAGCATTTGTTGTTCCCACAACATGGAACACAATGGATGGTTTAGACTTCAAACACAATCTACCTCAATGATCCCACAGCTCTGAACAATAGTTACAATATAACTAACACCACAAACCCTCTCACCCCTTCCGCTTTTCTCTCCATGGACAAAAATCTGGGTGAATGCTGCAATCTACTGTACTTTAATGAAAATGATATAGGGTATATCAAAATAGTGATCTGATTCAGCTGCGGCAGATCCATTTGATTTATGTTTAAATATAATTGCAATACTTTTACATACCGGTAATTCATTCATTCATTCATTGCCAGACGCCATGTATCCCAGACAGGGTGGCCAAGGGCTTAGAGTTAGTTGTTTTACAGGGAGGGGCACTAATCCTCCACCAACCCCACTTGACGTAGGGATGCCAACAGCATCTGGTGTTCCCAGGCGGTCACCCATCCAAGTACTAACCAGACCCAACGTTGCTTAACTTCGCTGATCGAACGGGAAGCGGTGTACTCAACGTGGTATGGCCGTAGTTTAAATATAATTGCAATACTTTTACATACCGGTAATGCTTTTGGATAAAGTCTAAGATACTTCCTCTTAACAGACGTTAAAAATTTATATGGATTTAGTTTAATAATGTATTTGTGTTATTCATCTACAGTACATCATTCACATGGAGACAAAATAATTTATATGATACTAAGGGCAGTATGGTTTGGAAAGCTTACACCACCTGTGGCATTTTGCAGAAGCCAGCACGTCAAATTAGGCACAAAACTCATTCATATCTAAGTCATACAGGGAAGGTTAGGTTAGATTAAACAAAATTAGGTTAGGTTACACTGGGTCAGGTGAAGTTCAGTTAGGTAAGCTAGATCAGATTAGGTCAGGAATGGAACAACTAGTGATGGACTGAGTTTGGGGTTATATCAGCAATTAAGAATACCACTGCAGGCTGCCGTTTGTCACTCTATGTAAAACTGACAAGATTTCATCACTCTCTTCAAAATTACATTTTTTTGCAACATTTTAAACCTATTACTGTACTGTATATACTATGACTGGGTTGGGTTATTGTTTACTGATAAAGAAAAGGTGCAGTCGTATATAAATTACATGCATGGGAGCTCACCTAGATATTCATCATGTTTTTTAAGAGTGAAATGTCGTAGACTTCTGAAAATAGGTCAATATTCTTAATGGATTTAAAGAAATTTATGTATATCTGTGGAAGTATGGCTGTGAGAAGAAAAAGTTTTTTTTATTTCTCTCTGGCTCAATCTGTTAACCCTTCAGGGAGGTACCGTAAGTCAAATATGAAATAAAATCATGGCAATGGCATAATAAATGCCATAAAGATGATCCCCCCCCCCCCAAACTGATGGGAAAATGCTGCAGAGCACACAAAAAATACCATAGGGTCTGGCAATGTCAATGTAAAAAGATACTGAAAAACACTGATGTCTTTGTTACAACACTCATTATTAATTTCATAAAGGAATGCAATTATGATGAAACAGTGTTTTAACAAGAACTTTAAAATATCTGCAGGCAGGAACTATTTCTTGTCCTAAATCAAGGATGATTCACCACATTTCCATACCCATATTTCCTTTGTGGTTTCAAGTAACAAAATATCACAAAACTGGAGCTACATAACCACAACCTGATACTAATACAAGTGCTTGCCCCATCAGTCAGTTTTATTGTGATACCCTGTGTGATAAAACTGAGTGATTCACTCACCACCCACCACCTGCCCTACCTTTAAAGGAACCTATTAAAGCTCACCTGTTTTACTCCACCGATCCTACCCGCTGTCTGCCCAATACTGAATTGTATATTTCTCCCCCATACATGTATTTCCTCAAACCATATATTGCCCAGTAATACTTTCTGGCACCAGATATACTTCACTCAGGTCCTCAAATTTCAAATACCACATGACACTTTCAATTGTTGGTTGCCTAAAATCGAGAAATCAAAATGCAAAGTGACGTCTTGAGCATAAAAAATATATGGTGTGCCAACTACCTTCTCATTCTTTAATAAATTGATAATCCAGGCCATAAAACTCAATAAAATTACTCACGTTCAACAAAAGAGGCCAAATACGCTATAAATATTGGGATAATTCGCGACAAGTCGTGAAGTAGGTCTTCTTGTTTTGCCAGCTGAAATGGAATGAATTTCTCAATATAAAGTAAAATTTCAATATTATCTAAAATAGCACACATGAAGATCAAAGTACAGAGTCCAATAACGCTCACAACAAAAATAATAAAAAGTATTAATCTTGTTACGGACCTTTAAATTCGTCAGAGAGAAATATGAATACAGTGAATGGCGGGCCGTTTAAAAATGGCCACAACACGGTTAAATACCTATTAAATACCTTACTACCGAAACAAACACATATTAAATACCTTGAAATACATAACCATTTATCAATACCTGTACCTTATTACATTTTAACTATTGGGTAGTTTGACAAAAAGATTCCGCGTGCAATGTATCTCACATACATCAGGAGGGGCTGAACGGGATTTCTCTCAACACATACTTGAATATTTGAATCTAGACGAAACAAAGTTCACAAATTACAGTGTTCGTGACGTAAGTCTTTGTATTCCTACAAAACCATGTTTTAGGTACGAGACGATATTGGTTGTAAGACTTTATTTACAGTACTCAGCTCATGGGAAATACTGTATTCATAAAGGATCACTATACAAGTTAATCACAGTACTTGTTTTTCTTGTACTAGTCACTCTGGTAAAAACAACAACAACAACAACAACAACAACAATAGCAAGAAAGTAAGCACGCATTACTCAAAATTGGCGTCTCACCGCGAGTGCAAGTACATCGATACGAAATTTTGCGATCTCGCAGCTCAGCATAAACACACATGGAACTATAGAGTATCTACTGAATACCGCCTAATCATGGTGATCTTAAGTAAGGAGTTTAATACACCCTCGCTTCAGTAAGGCTGGTAGCAGAGTTAGTTACATAGTTACTAACTCTTTTAAGCTTGTGATAGTTTTTTCATCTTCAACTCCTCACTTATATCGTTACCATTCACTTCTCTACCAAACTACTGCGAATGTTAACGTGAAAAAATACTAAAAACACATTATTTAAGATAATAATACACTATGGAGACTCGTTTACTGGGTAAATACGTCAAGAATCTTGGAAAATATGTGCCTCTGCGCGTGACAGTCATTTGAGCACACAGATTATCCGTCTTAGGGTCATGTTTTAGGTGGCTTTGGTTTCGTAACACCTCTTCCTAAGCTATTTATTTGTTTATTGCACCTTAATACCCTCTTGTATGTTGTTTATATCTTCCTAATATCGATATAGTTTGCATCAGTAACATACATACATGCACATGTACATACATACCTGCAGATATACTTCATACATACATTCTTCTCTTATAGGACTTTCACCTTCATTTGGCCCAGATTTTCGTCATTTGCAGCTTATTTCGCGTAGCTCTATAGCAAAAAACACAATGATTCTACATCCTTTCCCATAGCGCTTCTTCGTGACTAGCATTCCTGATCTATTGCTACAACAGCATTCATGATGGAGAGATGGCAATTTTAGACCAAGTTAGAGTAAAACGAGTATAATCAGTGGGCATAACTTGGCTTCTCTGCCCTAATCCTACTTTACCTTATCGTACTTGACATGAGCCTGGTATTAGATTTCCAATACCTGGTGTGATGATTGAGGTAGTTGTGGTAGGTGTGATGGATGTGGTAGTTATGATAGGTGTGGCAGTTGTGGTGGTAGTGATCGATGTGATGGCTGTGGTTATGGCAGTTGTGGTGGGTGTGGTTGGGTGGTGGATGTGGTGGTTGTGGTAGTTGTGATGGATGTTGGTAGGTGTGGTGGATGTGGTGGTTGTGGTAGGTGTGGTGGATGTGATGGTTGTGGTAGATGTGGCGGAAATGATGGTTGTGGTTGTTGGGACAGCCCTGTAGTTGGTGGGGTAGTAGTTGTGGGTGGTGATGGTGGTTGTGGTTACGGTGCAATGGTGTGGCCAAGTCTCGATGGATGGAGAGACCAAGGTGGGGCCAGTTCTTATATTCTGAGAGACACAGTGCTACATTTTGTCCACATTTAGTAATCCAAATTTTCAAATGGGAGCCGAGTGAGGGGAGGGTCTGACTGGGAGGGTCCGGGTCCTGCTTATAGTCCCTTATATCCACGCGACTATTACCTACATTCTTACCTTATGAGAGCAAGATGAGCAACATTTCTTAATTTGGTTTGACGGTTGTGGAGGTAGGCTAGGGTGGGTTTTCCTTGTCAGTGGAGTGATCTTGTGCGCCTCCTGAGTGCTGTATACTTCCTCTCTCTCTCTCTCTCTCTCTGAGTTGAACAGAAAAAGGGATGAGACTGATGTGCATGTGCGAATAAAGCCATGACCATGTTGATTACAAAACATTCATTAACAAAGTATTAAATGACTACAAAAACCATATTGTATAATCTGTATGAAGTAAGGAAAGCGCTGGCGTCAATAATCATGAATAAATCAAGGAGGTTTAATAATATACCGGTATAAATTTACATGTACATTGTTTCGCTTCATGTATAGAAGGATAAAATATAAGCAGTAGTCTATCTGTCTATCTATTGCCAGACGCCTTAATCCCATATGGGGTGGCCACAAACAAATCGCCTCCACGTCGCCCTGTCCCCCGCTATTTCACTGCATACACCCACCTCTCTCATATACCTCTCCACTCCATCCCTCCATCTCACCCTTAGCCTCCCCCTCCCTCTCTCCTCCTCCACCTCACTCACATACACTCTCCTCGTCAGTTTTTCACTCTCCATCCTCTGCACATGGCCAAACCACCTCAGTGTGTTTCTCCAAACACTTCCTATAACATCCACATCCACACCACAACGCTCCTTCACATCCTCATTTGTCAGTCTGTCTCTCCATGTGACTCCACAGGCTCCTCTCAAATAACTCATTTCCACTGCTGACTTGTGTCCCTCCAACAACGTCCAAGCTTCACTTCCATACGTTAGAGTTGGTATCATAATACTGTCATGTAATAACTTTTTCACTTCCATGCTCACTTCTGTTTCTTATCACTGCTTTCAAGGAACCAGGGAACCTTTCTTCCTTGTTGTACCCTTTCAAGCACTTCACCCTCCAAACTTCCATCTTATCACACTCCGAGTACTTAAAAGTACTCACATTTTTACATTTCCTCATCATCCAACCTCACTGTACATTCACTGACTTCATTTCTCTCGAAGACCATAACTTTACTCTTCCCTACATTCACCTTTAGATTCCGTTTCTTACACACTCTCCCAAACTCATCCAGCACGCCTTGCAGCTCCACTTCGTCTTCACTTAACAACACAGTATCATCTACAAACAACAGTAGAGGCAGTTTCCAAACACTGCCCTCTCTCATTAGGGCCGCTTCAACATCCACTGCCTTACCTTGTATCTCTTTGATAACCCCATCCATGTACAGATCAAATCTTGGGAGTTGTTTCCGTGAATAGAAAGCTTGAATCTGGTTCGCTTTGGGTACCTTCGACTTCCTTTGGGTTGAATGACATGGGTAGCTAAGTAGAAAACAATAGCCGCGTTTCTCGTGACGCCTTGCAATGTTTGGGACCAGTTTAGTCAGTTTTTTAGAGAATGTTGGTTGTTGTCAGCGTTGCATATTAATATTTTTAGGAGAGCGGTCAGAAGCTTTATACAGCAGTGCCTCCGAAGTAAGAAATTTGATAAAAGTTGCAGCCCGACGAATCTGTGGAGGTTGTGAAGAAGTGAGTTGCAAGTTTTATTTTATTTTATTTTTTTATTACAGGCTTCGACCGTTGTGCTTCTAGGTTAGGCTAGGTTCAGTCAGGTTGTTAAGTTGGGCTAATTGGGTTTTGTTAGATTAGGTTAATTAAATCGAAACATCAGAATAAAGGATTCAAAAACTCCAGATTACATTTTTTTTAAAACACTGTTGGGGGAGAGGCAGTTTATGCAGGAGTGAAAGTTATGCAATATCCAATCCCACTAGCTTGAAAAGTTGTTCCTAAAATTAACTCCTTCATTACCGCATTCCCCCCCCCTCCCTCGCTCAGCTCCCTGCCAAACTGAATTTCCCCCAGGCATGGCTCTTTCGTGGGGTATTATTTTCTTTATCATTACATCGTTTCTATTTGCTTTATATTATTTATTGTATTTTTGTGTTGGTGAGTAGATATTGACCACAAGATGTGTTTATGATATAAAATAATGTACATGACAATATCACATGTCTATCCAACCGATTTAGTAAACATACACTATGCAGATAAATATAGTAGATAGAGATATAAATCAGTGAATAGGGAGGAGAATAATGATTGTGTTATTTACCTTGTAAGTATGAAGAAAATCCATGAAGAATGAGGTAGGAGCCAGGCAGGTCAAAAGTTGGTGGGGGGAGGGGTGATGCGCGTCAAGGCCAAACTGATACCAGAATCAGTATCATTTTCCCTACTACTATCGCTCATTTCACCGTCATTCTCGGGCATGTACTCCTCATCAGAGTCGCCCACAGTTATGTCAGATTGTGTTTCGTTATCGTCAGACACTTCTAAGTCACAATCCAAGTCAGATTCATTGCCGTAGGACGCCATGGCACTGAAGTAAATCCAAAAGCACTGACACGTGCGGCTGCTTGAAAAACACCGGCGTGCTCCCACACACTTTCCCGCGGTACCACCACTGTTAATAAGCTAGCGAGAGTCCCCTTACCAAGAAGCATTATCTGGCTATATTGTATCACGTGTTATAGGGCATTATATATACCAAATTCAAAATATATAGGGTACAATGACCTATACAACATATCTGAGTAATTTTCATAAACCTATGCCCCATTGCAGGGGCATGGCAGGGACACATGGCAGTGGAGTGCGGCATCAGTGACAGAGTTGCCATACGTCATTACACATAAGATCACAAAGCATCCAAACCGAGGAAGAGGAAGCCCAATAGGCCTCTATAATGATCGTGAGTACCCTAGTACTCATGATCGTATTCGGTTCCGCTGCTGAAATTTCGAGTACATGGGTACACATTTTGGAAATTTGGTAAAGAAGGGTTAATAAAATTGTGAAATACAGTTTATGTCAGGGAATTACTTGTCTGTAGCTAGCCAGACGCTGTAATCTTATAAGAAGAGGCCATTTGTCTTCACCTGTTGACACATAGGGAATATGTACCATATGGGTTGGTCATATGGTTACCACCCAGCATTGTAGCTTATATGACTTGCAGAATACCATTAAGCCTGTCATTTAATGTAAAGCCACCTGAAAAGGAAAGAAGAGTAATAAAAAGTGACAGGAAAGATGAGAGGAATAGGAAGAGAGGAGAGCAGACACAGGAAAAGGATAATAAAATGTGAAGGAAGAAGTAGTCAGCACTACATCAAGTGAGTGGATGATGGTTGCAACCACCTACCACCAGAGAATTGTTAATGTGAATATTTATCATTTATGTTTTACAGTATTCCTTTTTTTTTTCCAGGTTCAAAGTTCCTTGCAAGATGCCACACAATATGAGGAAAATTTATGTGAGAGAGATGATGAAAATTGCTCATTGGAGGGGGAAGAAAACAGTCTAAAAAATGGCACAGATGAACACATTGTGAAGAAGCAGAAATGTACTGTTTGCATCACTTGCATAGGAATGTTTCAGTGGGGCTGCTCACCTGATGCAATCACAGTGGTATGTGTCTGTTTAATCAGTATTGCAATGTCTGTATATATTAAGCATGTTTCAGATGTTTGTGATGTATGTTCAAATACTATATTTTCATGCACAGTACTTTCAGAAGTTTGTTGTTGCCATATATCTTTTCAGGCATGCCTCCCATGCAAAATGTATATGGTAACGGTTGGATAGGTCTGTGCATGCTAATTCATATTAAAGTTAGTAAATCTGTGCCTTATATTATAGAAAAATCCTGACATATTTTAATTATAGTGATTACCATATACAGCACTCACTGTTTCATTTACAGTGTTAGGGGAGTGAGAGTACCGGTAAAGGAGTAGCAGAGTTTTAGTAAAACATTAATATTTATTTTGCCAGGTCTCTCATCCCACTTCACATGATGTTGCAGAATGACTACACAAGAGTAACAAGTTTATGTGTGTCAACAAATTCAGCTTAATTTCACAGAATACAGTATTTTACAGTGTTGTTTTAGTGACAGAGTGTGACTTTGTTGTTTATTTACACACAACTTCTCCAAGCTTAGACTGTCAGAATGCATTGTTATTTTCAGTTGAGTGATGCAGTGGTGAATGCTGGGCATGATGCTGACACTTTTTCTCTTGCACTCTCCATCCCAACCGGGTTGAGTTTGCGTGTTCATCGTGTCTGGGCACTCTTGTTGCAGGCATTTCCACTAGTTCCAGCCAAGGTTAGATGCACTACTGTAACACAGATACACTTCAGTATCACCTTGTTAACATAGAAAGTAGGATGTGTCTTTGCCAATGGTGGAGAATACAGTGCTCCTAGAGTTGCTTGTGTAACGGCATTTGAAAGGATATTTGCAAAATGTCCTGCTTGTAGTAGCTGTATTAATAATAATCATACCTGGTCAGGTGCCTTGTTCTGTAGGTATGAAATTAGAAATATACTGTCTACTGTTTATATTAAACTGATCCATCAAAATGATGGAAATCTTGTACTGTATTTAGTTGTATCCATGGGCTGCTCCAACAGTTCAGAGTTTTGTGCTTTTTAAGGGTTGTTCAGTAAAAGCAATTTTGGTACAGCAGTACTGCGTTAAATTTCATCAGTTCTGTAATTACTGTGTTATGTTATTCAACAAGGATATAGTCCCATCACCTTAACTTGCAACTTATTCCATGTAGTTCAGTGGCAGAGAAAGACAACGCTACAGCTCCCCATCAGTTCCATAAACTTTTTTGGTTACTGTCATCATGTTATTAAGGTATTGCCACAATTCAGCATTCAAGGTGGAGAGATGGTAGTTGAGGCTAGGTTAAAGGAGTAGAGTACCTATTACAGTATTGACTGACCTCCTGTGTTTGCAGAGTAGGGAGGACCATGTTGGAACAATGAAGGATGTATGGAAGAATGTTGTGGGACCCCGAGTGGCGGCTGCAACAGGGAAGACGTTTATTCATGGGGTCTATAGTGATTTTGTGTTTAGTGTCTCATGCTCTTATGTGCATGATTTGGAGGACTGCAAAATAATGTAAGTTGTAATTTTATGGTTTTTCTTTTGTCAATTTTTCTTGCTTTCTGGATTCTACTCTATCCCATCTTTTTCTCAAAAATTATATAAATGTAATCTGTTGGTCGGTATTTTCGTAGAAATGTTAAACTAAGATTTGAATTGAAAGTACATGATTCCCCCTCTTCCTCGCCACAGGGACAAATTATGTGGATCAACGTTTGCAGTGCGTAAGAAGCAGCACCGAAAATATGCAGATAGTGTTTATTCAAAGCAAGCAATTGATACAGCAATGAAAAAACTGAGTGACCAAGCATTCTTGGAGGCATATCCTGATCCTCCATCCGTCCCAGAGGAAAGCATCACATTCTCAAGTCTTCAGTGTCAACATGCTCCTTTGTATATGGCTGGTAAGAATACATGACTGGTGTGGGAGAGAGATGCCTTCATGTTGTGGGTAGTGGTTGTACAGATGTCCGTCACCTCCCCCGTCATCCTCCAAAAGGACAATGGTGAACTACAGAAGGGCATCTTCAGCCTGTAGTCCACCAGTTTCACATTCAGATGACCCTGGGGCCACAACAACAATAATGTATGGTGTCTTTGGCTTAGTTTTGTATCCTGTCTTGCCTTTACAGTCATACAAAGGTAGAGGATCATGTTACTGTAACAAATGTACTACATGGTATAGTACTTTCCTAAGCTTTTACCCTTTACAACTGCCAGTGGTACATACAGTTGGTGTTGTTATGGCTTCTGGCCCACAAAACTATTGAGGTTTGTGTTCTGGATGAAGATTGATATTTTACATAAATTGTCTTCCTAAATGGCCATTGTGCAGTCTGTACGGGTTAATCTAGGTCATCCTCTTTCATTTTCTTCATGTCAGGGTGTTACAAGTATAACCATGATGATGCTTATGTAGCTATTGCGTTTTTTATTATCAGGGCGATACAACAAGTATAGCCGTGACCTTCCCCAGACACCATGGTTTGTGGAGGGAGAACGCAAATTGGGATCCAGTGTGCAAGAGCTGCTGTGTGATGCTCTCAATAATGTTGTGGCTGCTGAAGGTGAGTTGGAATCACATGGGTCCTATTCATGTCAGCTTAGGAGGCTTACTAGCACCTCTTCAGGTAGTAGATGGATGGTTACCATAATCATGGGAAGTATACCTTGGTAGTGACATTGAGCCAAAGCCCAGTAGCTGCCCTTGCACAGGTCCCAGGCAGGCAACTCAACCACATTTATCAAGTACAGTATTCTGGTCAAAGTGCAGGCAGAGACTACTACTCATACATACATCCTATACACAGCTCTTCTTCTTGGGGATTATGCCTGCTCCATTTTCCGTTCTCATCTGTGTCAACTGTGTCAGTATTAAAAATATATGTAAGGCATACAAGAGTATTATGGTGTAATAGGCTAAATAAATTGCTAAGAATGTTACAAAGCACCCTTAGCCCAAGAGTATGGGCCCTTATCAAGAACTGGACTGGTAGACAGTACAGGGTGGTTTGTGTATTGGATCCCAGGACTGAAATCTGTAGGCTGTAGCTCATTCACATTATTCAGGTGGATATTTTCCATCCTTTTGCAGCCTGTTTCCCACAGTTCAGTGCCACAATAAGACTACGCTGTTCTACATCCTTTCTGTAGAACTTCTTCATGACTGGCGTCACATTCTAGTTTTAGTCTCTTACTATAGTTTAACGTGGAGTGGTGGCAGTTTTCACCCAGTTAAAGTGAACAAGGTTGTGTGTTGTGGGGTTGGCTTAATCTTATTGTGTGAGGAGTGCTGAAATAGTAAAGTAGGAGGTAGATGAGATAATGTAATGGCAACGTAGGATTGGATGATGGATGGATGGTCATTATATACTCGTAGTATGAATGCCTATATGCCTTAGTGATGTCATTTAAATACTTATGTAATAGCTATCTTGTGTGCCTCAGATGAAAATTTCTCTTCTTTTAGATGAGAAAATTTTGATGTGTGATGCCAGGGAAATGATTGACCATTCACAGAAGTTCGTTCGTGTCATTTTTAAAGGCTCCAACATGCATGCATGCGTCTGCCTTGGTCACCTAATGGCGGCTCTCAATGCTGCATGATCTGTTGCAGCCTCCCTGTTCAGTCCCTTAACCCTGAGGTCACACTTAATGACCTTGTCCCATGTCTTTCTCGGTCTACCCATCATAACTCCACCCCCAATATTAACACTTCTCACCTTCCTCACCCAATTATCATCCCCCATCCTCTCCACATGCCCAAACCATCACGATCTACCTCTCATCATCACATCACCAATACACTCCAGTCCCATCCTACCTCTCAACTCTTCCATCGTAAACCCAGCCCCCCCAGACCTTGCACGCAGGGACGCACTACACATCCACCTAATCATTGTCATTTCTGTATGTCTAAGCCTGCGAATATCCTCCTTCTTTACTGCCCAGGTCTCACTACCATACAGCATTACACTCCTAACACATGCTGCATACAAAGACCCCTTAGTGCGTAGGGAGAGTCCTCACAATGTCAGGAGAGGCAAGAGCTCCCTGAACTTCTTCCAACCACTTCTCACCCTAGCCACAGAGCTAGCTCTAGCCCCACCTCCAGCACACATGTCCCCCAAATAACAAAACTCTTCCACACAGTCAAGAGATTCACCAGCAAGTTCAATCCTTTCACACCTGACAATCTCCACCTGCTTTCCCTGACACGCTGTACACATAAATCAGCACCAAATCATCAGCATACAACATCTCCCACAGGAGTTGTTTCTGAAGTCACGTGAGAGGGCTTCAAGTACCATGATAAACATGGGACTCAAAACTGACCCCTGATGCACACCGTCACGGAAAACTCATCACTCAAATCTCCATTTACTCTTGCCTGGGTGCAAGCACCCACATACCCATAACCACCCTAACCAGCCACTCCTCCAAGCCAAGCTTTCTCATTGCCCACTTCACCACCTCACTAGGGCCTCTGTCAGAGGCCTTTTCCAAATCAACAAAAACAAAATACAGATCCCTTTTCTTACCAATATATTTTTCCTGAAGCTGTCAAACAATGAATATGGCATCAGTGGTACCCCTACCTGGCATAAACCCGAACTGCATCTCATCAATATGCACTCTTTCTCTAATCATACCTTCTAAAACTCTCTCCATTACCTTCATTATCTGATCTAAAAGCTTTATACCTCTATAATTTCCTTTTCCAGGGCATCACCCTTCCCTTTATACACATTTTATGACTTCTATATAGGCTGTGTTGTAGTGATGTGAGTTATACTTAACAGTAATTTCTTTTTCTCCTCAGATATAAAGTTCTCTTCATCTGGACGTGAAGACGTTGATGTTCGGTGTCTGGGAAATGGTCGGCCATTTGTAGTTGAATTCATCAACCCTCACTACACAAAGCTGTCTCAACCTCACATACTGGCATTGCAACACTCTATCAATGACTCCAACACCTTAGTTAAATTAAGAGACCTCCAAATTGTAGACAGGTAAGGCTGTGTCTTTAATGCACTGAGCCTGAAGGTGTCTTATTGATATTAGTGATCTAGTAATGATTCCTAAATTAACAGGCCCTCAAATTGTATTGCTTTTTAACTCCTTAGTCTGATAACATCATTTGCATTTTCTTGGACACCGGTGATGGATGTCTTCCCATGGTAACACTGATATAATTGGGTGGCTCCTGTCCCTGGAAAGGAGGAGGATGGATTGCAGATGTGCAGTTTCAGCCAGCAGTCCACTGGGTTCACATCCAGATGAACCTAGGGTAGAATCAGGGTATTAAGAGCCTCTAACTCCAGGAATTTAGGATGTCAAACTGTTCATTTTTTGCCAAAAATCTTCACTTCATGCTACTGACTTTATCAGTAGAGTACCCAACATCAGTTGGTACTCCAGTATACAGTACAGTAGCTGATCTGTTTTTATCCGACAGAGCTGAGCCTCTCATAATTCAAGGTTTCATGACATTCTGTGAACTCTTAGTTATGAGGTAGGAATGAGCCTCGCTTACTAGTCATATCAACTCTCCAATCTGACTACACTAACTATCATTTAAGGTAAAAGGAGCCTCGGCTACTAGTCACGTCAGCCCTCCAATCTGACCATCATGTAACATAAAGAGGTTATGGATTTTTGTTGGGTGAGGCAGTGGCTGAATTGATACAAGAGATGGCCTGCAGTCCTAATGGATCCCGGATCAAATCCTGGCTGGAGCAGGAACAGTTTGAGGATTTGTATTTCACAAGAAGCAGACTTTACTGATCTACCAGAAGACCCGCCGACATGTTGTAAAAATATCCCCGCTAATACCAGTATGACAATCCTATATGAGACAGCCCTAGCTGTATTCAGTATGGACGGTGAGTGTTAGCACTGAAGTGGTGACATATGGAGTTGTAGGACTACTGGGCCTTGGGATAGTCCCTGAACCCTTTGTCCAGAATTGGACACGTTAAAAAAAAAAAAGTGAAGACAAACCGACTATAGTTGTATTGAATTCCTGGCCGATGGATATTTTGGAAAGATTCTTGACTTAAATAAGTATGGTAGTGCTTATACTTTATTATAAATATTTTACCCATTAGGAAAGATGTGAAGAACTTGAAAGAAGGTGAAGAAAAGACGAAGGCCTATTGTGTGCTGAGTCTGGCAAGGATTGGGTATACTGGAACACATTCTTGATATATAATGGAGTATTGTATTAATCGAAGATTTCTTCCTATTAGGAAAGATGTGAAGAACTTGAAAGAAGGTGAAGAAGAGAAGACAAAGGCCTATTGTGCCCTGTGCTTAGCAAGGGATGGGTATGACCTGATGAGTTTAGAGAAAGTGTCACAGCTGTGTGGTGTGACAGTGGAGCAGAAGACACCACTGAGGGTCCTACATCGCCGTCCCCTTGCCACAAGACCACGGCTCATACACTCCATCCGTGCCACACCTATTGACTCTCACTACTTCAAGGTTATTTTTTATTACTTTTTTTCTTGCCACCACCAGACAGTGTTACTCAACTTAGGGAAGACTTTTTGAACTCAAGGGGTGGGATACTGTATAATCATTTTAGGGAGTATGCTGTAGCACCAACCAGTGAGGGTGGTTCTCCTGAGATGGATGGGATTGCTGGAGCTCCTGTTTCACTAGTCCTCAGGATACCCTAACCATCCTTCTTTGCTGACACTGTTCAGTGACATTAACATGGAGGGTAGACCAACATACTCTTCCAAACACTTTTCTCTACTTGTCTTATGCATCACTCGACATGCACTTTACATACCACATAGTGCACTCCACTATGTCACAGGGGAAATGTTTGCAGCCAGAAAACTTTGCCCCTGCTACCTAGTGGCAGATATAAGGGAAGCACTGGCATGGGCTTTGCTAGCACAGTTCTGGGACTGGGAGGGGATATGGCTCAGATCTGTGCCAGAGGGTACAGGGCTTTGCAGTTCCCAGGCAATCACTTCTGTCCAATAAAAAGGAGTCCAAACCTGGGAGTAGCACCCCAGGAGGCTGCCCTATCAGTGGGCTTATAATGGCAGGGCAGTTACAGTTCCAAGGTGCATTTAGAGGGTGTTCCTGCAGCTGTCCTGGCAGGGTGCCCCAAGGCCACTGCCACTGGCCACAGCTGGTGGGCTGTCTGTGGCCCCATGCCTGGACATGGGACTGTGCAAGTATGCAGGGCCTGTGGTCCATCTCCTTTATTTACCCGACTTATGACAAAAATGAAAGAAAAGCATTACCTTCTTCGCTTAAAAAATAAATAAATGATAATAATATGGTCAGCTGTTGGTAGCACTGAAATACTGTAATGTAAAATACATCAACAAGGTATGCATTTTTCTAATTTTAACCTGTCAGATGCCAGTTTTATTCAGCTCTGGTTAGACATTCCAGTATATCCCCTGAAAGGTAGTGGATTGCAGAAGGCAGTTTCAGTCAGTGGGCCACCAGGTTCATGTTCAGATGAGCTAGGGCCACGACAACAGCAATAAGTTGTCTTTGCACCCTAGGGGTTAGAAATACTCTCACTTGTCATATTAATGCAGTATTGTAATACTAAGCTTGGCATGCCTCACATTATCAGTACTGGTGGTCCCCACTGAAAGTTGATTCATTTATAAGGTACTAGTTAACTTTGATTTTTTCTCATAAAGCTGTTCTAAATTCATTATGAAATTGTTTTAAAAAGACAGAAATCAGTGTTCTTGGTGATTTACATCAAGTATTAAGTTGCTAGTGAATTAACTTTGCTTCTCTTCAAATTACCCATGATCGATATAAAGTTCTGAAGACAAAAATGAGTGCTCTCAGATATTTAAATAATATCACTGACAGTATTGTCCTGTATGCAGTCTTAGACTGTATATCCCAGTAATTAAAAACATCTGGAGCAGTTAAGTGCTATTATTATGAGTACATGGGGGCACTCACCATCCACTCACTCGATGTAGTGCTGCTCTCGGGTGTCTGCCCTTTCCTTTCCAGCCTTCTTTCCTTCCATTCTCTTCTGTCTTTCTTTCCTTGTCCTTCTGCCTACGGGTGACTTTACACTCCCTCTTCTGTCTTTCTTTCCTTAATTCTTTCCACTTCCTTCAGCCTGTGGGTGACTCTATACTGAGTGACAAGCCAAATGGTTTCCTGTGCACCAGGATACCATTTACTACGCTGGATGGTAACCATATAACCAAATTTTGGCGCTCCAATCAGATTGAGCCAGTGAAGGCTTATATCCAAGGGGTGGTTGGGGTTGATTGCTCATGTAATGCCACTCAGGGATGAGTGAGGCTGGTCACTCTCATCTTAAATGTCGGGACCAACTGCCTACCCCCGGGCTCCTACGCTCCTCATGGGGCAATGTAGGATTGGATGATGGATGGATGGTATTATTGTTGTTGTTATTATTATCTATCTGTCTATCATCCAATCCTACATTGCCCCATGAGGAGTGTAGGAAGCCCGGGGCTAGGCAGTTGGTCCTGACATTTAAGATGAGAGTGACCAGCCTCACTCATCTCTGAGTGGCATTACACGAGCAATCAACCCCAACCACCCCTTGGATATAAACCTTCACCGGCTCAATCCCATTGGAGCGCAATAATTACCCACTAAACCACCAGGTGCCAAAATTTGGTTATACTTATTATTATTCCTTTCCGTGTCCTTCTGGCTACGGGTATCTTTACACTCCCTCTTCTGTCTTTCTTTCCTTGTCCTTCTGCCTATGGGTAACTTTACACTCCCTCTTCCGTCTTTCTTTCCTTTATTCTTTCCTCTTCCTTCTGCCTGTGGGTGACTCTACACTGAATGACAAGCCAAATGGTTTCCTGTACACAAGGAAACCATTTACTACGTTGGGTGGTAACCATCTATCTATCTATTGCCAGACGCCATAATCCCGTAAGGGGTAGCCATTTGACTCTGAGTTATTTGTTTTACGGGGAGGGGCACTAACCCTCCACCAACCCACTTGTTGACACGTAGGGAGCATGTAGGTTTGGTTATATGGTTACCACCCAGCGTTGTAAATGGTTTCTTGGCTTACAGGAAACCATTTGGCTTGTCACTCAATGTAAAGCCACCTGTAAAGGAAAGAAAAGCAATAAGTAATGACAGGAAAGATGGGAGGAATAGGAAGAGAGGAGGGCAGGCACAGAAAAAGAATGATACAGACTAAGTGGTAACCATACAACCAAATTTTGGCGCCTGATGGTTTAGTGGGTAATTATTGCGCTTCAATAGGATTGAGCCGGTGAAGGTTTATATCCAGGGGGTGGTTGGGGTTGATTGCTCATGTAATGCCACTCAGGGATGAGTGAGGCTGGTCACTCTCATCTTAAATGTCGGGACCAACTGTCTAGCCCTGGGCTCCTACGCTCCTCATGGGGCAATGTAGGACTGGATGATGGATTATTATTATTACTATTATTATTATTATTATTTTTTTTTTCACAGTTGCACCTGACAACACAAGCTGGGACATACATAAAGGAATTTGTTCATGGTGATCTAGGAAGGACCACACCTAATTTGAGAGAAATTATTGGCTCGGAACTGGACATCGTTGCATTGGATGTTGAGGTAATATTTGTAGGTAGGCTTTAATTTCAAGGGAGGGTTAGGGTTTATTACTCACATAATGCTTCTCATGTCTGAGCAACTGGTCATTCTTGCCTTAGGTGGCGTGGTTTTACACTTAAAGAAGACAGTCAACCAGGTTTTATAAGTACATCTCTTGTATGGTGTATTCTGAAGAGGCTGTGAGGTGAAACATTAGGATTCATTAGTATTTAGCAGTCCCTTATCAGTGTTTCATTTTCCAATCTTTCTGCAACTGTATATCATGACAAGTTCACAACCCAATTGATCTTTATAGTAGTGTAGTGAAAGAGACCACTGCACAAGACCTTGGCTATTGAGCTGAGACCAGATATGATTAGAACAAAATCCACTAGAACTCTACTTTTTTATTTTCATGTGGCCTAAAACTGCCATCTTGAATGCTGAGTTTTAGTAGTAGATTAAAATTAGAATAATGTACTTGTTATGAAGAGGTGATATGGCAAACATATAGTTACAGCACTGTCTTTTTCTACCAGCGAGTTACATGAGATAGAGTATGATGCAAGGAGATGAAAATCTGGGCCAAGTTAAGGTGTAAGAACTACAACCTACCAGATAGAGACCAGACAAGAAGCTTACCTGACTTTTATGGGAATTCATTATACAGCTACTTCTCAAATAACGTGAGGGTTAGGTTCCTGGAGAGGTCGCGTTAGTTAAAAACACGTTTTTTAAACAGAATTTTCACATAAGAAACAATGGTGATATTGGAGGTTACGTTCCTGTACCCTGGGAAAGTCTACCCATTTGGGAAGTTATGCTGCTCAAAACTTAAAAGCAACAATATTAATTTCAAGGAAAATCCACATAAAAAACAAAAACAGTACATTTGGGGAGAAATAAACAACATTTGAGCCCTAGTTGGGCTGAAGCATTGTTTACTTCTCCACGAATACATACTGTTTTTGTTTTTTACGTGAATTTTATTTCAATTCTGCTTCGTTCACGGCATTGTGAAAGTTCCTCAACATTATTACTGCATTAGTAGGTCATAAAAACACTACAGTAAAAGCAGCATTTTCATTGCAGTTAGTAGGTCACAAACAATAACAACACACAGCCTCAATTCATCTATGCATCACTTGTTGTCCCACCTGACCCTGCTCCCCACCCTGAATTTGTTGTCCCTCCTCACTCTGCTGTCCTTCCTCTGACTCCCGTGCTACTGGTGATTAAGATAACTCCCTTTAAGTTTTCTGTCTTCTTCATAAAGAACTGTTTTATCTTGGTCTGAGTGGTTTTCTTTCTGTTCTGCAGCATCAAGTTGTAACAGTTTAGATCTGCCATCACTTTCCTGGACAAATTTTGTCCGAAAATGAGCCAAATTGCTGAGAATGGGGCCAAACTTCATTTTCGATTAGTATAGTTCGAATAAAACCAGTTTAAGTAACAGACAAATAAAAAATTGTATTTATGCATAAACTGCCACACACAGTCTATCAGCTCGGGACTGGCCAAGGCACACACGGCTAATTTGAAACCATCACGTACGTGTAAAGTTGCGTTAAATCAAGAAACCCTTGTCAGTTAAACATATCTCCTTAAATATTTGCTTGTGTCAAAACGAAAACGTGTTTTTTAAACTCGCATTAGTTGAGATGTTACTGTATTAACTTATACATACAGTACCTGCCCCCCCCCAACCCCTGGGGGACTAGGTTTACATTTGAAGAGCTGAAAGGTAGGATGGGAGTCGACTGTATTGGTGTTGTTATGAGGAGGGACAGATTGAGATGGTTTGGGCATGAGGAGAGGATGGAGGATGATAACTTGGGAGCGGGATGTGAGAAGTGTGAACGTCGGAGGTAGGGTTGCAAAAGGCAGACTAAAGACCTAGGACAAGGTCATAGAGTGTGACCTTGGGGATAAGGGACTGAATAGGGAAGCTGCCAGTGAATGAGCGGCATGGAGAGCCACCATAAGGTAACCAAGGCTTATGCATGCTAGCATGTTGGAACCTTCATGATACGATTAACAATTTCCCTTCTGTAATTGAAAGAACAAGAGACAGAGAATTAAAAACTGATGAATGAAGGGTATGTGGAGATATATATGACATGTGCATCCTTTTTTATAGCATGCTTGACATAACAGATTTTTTTTCCTCCTTTCGCTTAGAATTCAGGATTTTAAAGGCTTAAATGATAACTAAATGGATGTATGAGCAACTTCATTGGGCACTGTCTTGATAGGTCTTGTATTTTCCTTTTCCAGTTCTGAATTCTGTAAAACCTATTCACTACTGGGAAACAGGGTTATGCTGTTGCTGCTGATGTTAGTAATAATGATGGTGGTGATGAGAATGATGCTCTTGATAATTATATATATATATTTTTTTTACAGAATGTTGCCCTGGACTGGCCTCCAAAGTGCAGTGAATGATATAGGTGATATTCTAAGGATGCAGAAATCGCTGTTTTGAATTTGCAAAAATGGATTTTAATAAAGTCTTAAGTGCCTTAGTATAAGTTTTTGTTTTTACAACTCAAACTTAGGTGCCCTTACTATATAGTAGAGAATATTCATTTACGTTGTAAAACTCAAAGATTTTGATCAGAGTAATATTAACCTTTAAATATATATATATATATATATATATATACAGAAATATTTAATTAGTCTTGAGAGTGTTGAAAAAATGTTGCCACAGGTATATAGTAAAGCAAGAGTTAATACATCCTTTATATAGGAGGGTCTGAACTCATGAAACTACAGCTCCATCCTCAAGTTAGGCTACTGTTCCACTGCGTCTAGTTCACGCTTTTGAGCATATGTCACTTTCTATCTGACATGTCACATCAAAGGGGACCATCTATGGGCAGAGAAACATATCAAGCCTCTCTTAGCTCTTCCAGTGCATCTACTTCACACTTACAGTATGTACAGCACTTTCCTTCCTGATGTACAGTAAAGTATCACAAAAAATTGTCTATGAGCAGAGAAACATGCCATACCTCTCTCGGCTGTTCCACTGCAGCTACTTCACAATTAGGGAATGTCCATCATAATGCTCCCTGATACACATTATCAGGGAAACTCATCTAAGGGCCAAGAAACATGCAGCTTCAGCTGCCTCTTTACTACCCCACTACATGATACTCAACACACATGAACACCACAACCTACAAGACAACAGAATACATTAAAACCCAAATGTTTCACCAAAGACTGTCTATCTCATAAGGCAAAGCAACCTCTCCCACACACACACACCACTCCATTGCAAGGCTCCAAGCACTAAACAATACGATCGACAACAAATTAATACAAAGAAAATGGAAAACTAGAAGCCCTTTGTAACAACACTTACTGGCAGTCACACCACAGATACCTCTAGACTCTACAAAATACTTAATAATATCACTAAATCACAAACATGTACTTTCAAGACCCATGCCACCATCACCTCCAACACATCCCGTCCTACAAAGAACAAGGAAACATTCTTATAAATCACTACAAAACATAAGACCCATGCCACCATCACCTCCAACACATCCCATCCTACAAAGAACAAGGAAACATTCTTATAAATCACTACAAAACATGTCACTTAATACCAACATGCACAGAGCCTGAAAAGCAAATTTCAAAGTAGGCAGTCCTTTCCACTCAATCACAATGCAACCCCCTTCGCTCCAGAATAGACACTTAACATCATCAGGAAAAAGAACCCTACAAGCACAGAGCCAGATGGTATCAGCAGCCTACACCTGAATCATTAATGATACAAGTCCCTCTATTTTCTGCCATCAACAAAATATCCTAAAAAGGTAAAATGGTGCTCTTGCGCTGCTACCTTGCTTCTCAGCAATCATATGATGGATTTCCCAACTTTATGATCTCCCACAGTAGTGTCTTCAATTGTTGTCAAGGAACAAGTGCAATGTCCTAACCAGGGACACTGAAGGGAAGGGATCGAAAGGAGGGAAGGGGGGCTAGTGGTGCTGTATCGTCTGTGGATTTTGTTGGGCTAACAATGTAGAAAGCTGATAGTTTTGAATACTGTTACATGGTTGATCAAGTATGGCTCAAAATCATACTAAAACTTGATAAACACAAATTTATCTAACCAGCTTTAAAGTGTCACTTCTACAACAGCATGTTCTGTTAATAAATTGTAGACCCTTCAATAAGATACATGTAATCTATTAAGAACACCTCAGGAGATTGAAGTTTAATCTAAGAACCCCTTCATGTTGCGGCACACTTAAGTACTATTCCAGTAACATCTAGTGGCCATGTTGAACTGTGGGTAACCTGTAGCCCCCTAATGGTTCAGTGTTATAAATTCTCTGTAAATTTTGTAATAGTTACAACTATGTTTTGATAGACCATGCTCTCATAGGCAACACCTTGTGAGGGAAATGAACATCTTGTGGCAATGGCCTGAAGAAAATTTATGGGTTAGGGCGCTGGGGAATAAATGGGGGGGGGGGGCACGCGCAGCGGCAGCACGCCCATACCCCTTGCTGGTTACTACTTGAACTGCCTGACAACCATGCCCCAGGATTTATCTGTTTGAATACCAGGTCTCCTGCAACATATAACACATTTCTATTTAACAGAGAAAACACTGCAATAAGAAACACTAATGTGAAAGTGATACAGTATTACCTGGGCCACCCCAATGAGGCTAGAGGAAATTTTAACCAGCACGACAAAGGGACGGGTTCTAGTCCATGAGCCCTGCCTGTGCATATCCATCTCTTGCTACAAGCTACAAAAGAACAGTTATGGGCCAAATTAATATGAAACTGAGTACTGTATATTTTATTCACATAAACTATGTGGTAGGTGGGGGCACTCACCCGATGTAGTGCTGCTGTCGGGTGTCTGCCCTTTCCTCTCCTCCATCTTTCTTTCCTTCCATCCTCTTATGTCTTCCCTTACTTCATTCTTTCCTTGTCATTCTGCCTACAGGTAACTTTACACTTCCTCTTCTGTCTTTCTTTCCATCATTCTTTCCTCTTCCTTCTGCCTGTGGATGACAATACACTGAGTGACAAGTCAAATGGTTTCCTGTACACCACGAAACCATTTACAACGCTAGGTGGTAACCATATAACCAAATTTTGGTGCCTGGTGGTTTAGTGAGTAATTATTGCACTCCAATCAGATTGAGCTGGTGAAGGTTTATATCCAAGGGGTGGTTGGGGTTGATTGCTCATGTAATGCCACTCAGGGATGAGTGAGGCTGGTCACTCTCATCTTAAATGTCGGGACCAACTGCTTAGCCCCAGGCTCCTACGCTCCTCATGGGGCAATGTAGGATTGGATGATGGATGGATGGATAATTAAACTAAGCCTGGTATATATATGTACTAGAGGAGTTAGATCCAGCCTTCATAAAACTTTTTGTTCATGATTATTCTTAAGCTGCAAAAAATTGTTGATAATGAGAATATAACGTAAAGAAGCTATTCCCTTTACTAACGTGACATCTTTTCATTCGGCTTAAGGCATTTCCAAGTGGAGCTAATATATAACCCTTCCTGTTGTCTCTCAAGCTGAATAAATCATAAGCTATTCCCTTTACTAACGTGACATCTTTTCATTCGGCTTGGCATTTCCTAGTGGAGCTAATATATAACCCTTCCTGTTGTCTCAAGCTGAATAAATCATGTAAAGATAACAAATCTCACATAGTGAAAGGGTTTGTTACAAAATATGTTGTTTAGGACAGAAGGGACAGACACAAAATTTTAAGGAAATGGGGTCTAACACGTCTCAGACTTTGCTTTGGAGTAACTGTTTATGATTCACTTACATGAGGAAAATGTTTATACCGAAGTTCTTCGATGACTGGAAAAATAAATCACGAAATTCTTGGGTCAGTTTCCAAAACGCCAAATTTTATATTTTTTTAAACACATTCTAATACCCAAGGGGGGGGAGGCAGAATGCAATTAAATGCTTATTCAAATTTAATGCACTAATTAAATTACTGATATTCGCTTTCCCCTTTACCATTTGCACTGGCCACTTGAGGAAGGTTTCATCTACGTATTCTTCAGTTCAACATCGACCACAACTTAATTTTGCAACACTAGTACAGTATCTTCGCCTCTTCAATATTAAACATTTCAATTAACATGGATGGATGTACGCAATTCACCTTGACATATATATACCTGTACTGTATTTTCATAGTATTGTACATACAGTATTTACACAGTATATAGTAAATATATGCACATACATCCATGACACAGTGGACACAAAACCACTTCATCTCTCCTTAGAGCTCATGTATTTTTCCTACGCATTTTGCTATTTTAAAATCAAATTTCACTTTCTCCAGTACTAAATTTTCCATTCCCAACCCAATTCATCCACAATCCTTCCCACTCTTCACATTAACCTGGCCTGAAATTGCCATAACTTCATCCTGAATGCAATTCTAATAATTTATTAATGCTACAGAATACTGTGCCAGTCATGGAGGAGTGCAATGAAAAGGACATGGAGCCACAGTATTGTCCATAGCTACCATTATCCCATCCTGTTCAAACTAGCCCCTCCTCTCTGGTACAGATGCTCTTGTCAATAAGTGCAAGGCATGTGTTTTCCATAAATACCTGCTTTCTGTTAAAGTGGCTGCTTCCAGAGATTTTTACTAAGTATCTTCCAGCTTCGTAGTCATAAGGCATTCCTTGCATGCAGCATGCACGTGCTTGTACTTTGAAGCAGTTCTGGCAACCAGACGATTTTATGCTTCTTTTCAAGTTTCCATCAGTACAGCACCTGTGAACAAGCAGGACTTAGTAAACAAAACTAATCTATATCTACCTATCTACAATACCTTAGTCGCATGAAGGGCGGTCACAAAATCACCTCCATATCACCAGTCCTCTGCCACCTGACTTCCATCTCCCTAACTCACACACCACTCTCATATAACTTTCCACCTCATGCCTTCATCTCATCCTCAGTATCCCCCTCAACTTCACTAACACTTTCCTTATCAGTCCCTCATTCACTTTCTTTTCCACATGGCAAACCCATCTCAGAGTTTCTCCTCAATGTTTTCTAACACATCCACGCCAACACCATAGTGCTCCTTCACTTGAGGTATATATGCAACTCACATTTGAACCCTTGAGTCCAGGTCACATCCTTTACAACGTAATATTGCTGCTACCAGCCTATCCTATGCACCTTCGGATACTTCTTAAAACAAAATAGTCAGATACAGCCTGATATAAAGTTCTTCTATACAAAAAGCCTTTCTTAACCCGTGCTAAGCTGCCAACCTCGTGAGGCGCAATGAAGGTCTGCTCGGGCGAAGGTTCAACTCACAAGAGGTACAATTTACACTAGTTATAAAACAATGACTCAGGGAGATTAACCACCTTATAAAAATTCAGCCCGGCAGAGATTAAGCTGAATAATCATGATTCAGCAAGAATAATCTGAAAAGGACATAATCTGGATTCAAGAGTCAATCTGTTAATCAATGCTATAATTTCTAAGTTACTCCAACATTTGTCAAATAAAAAATATACTTTGGGATAATATTAAAACAAGTCTTAGGCTACTGATGAAATATTATCAATATAGAGCTTGTTGAAACTGTATATACATTAAGTAACAAGTACAGTACTATATGGATAAATCACATCTATAATGTCAAATTCTGCTTTATACCAAATTTATTGTTATCACAATTATAAATCATCCCATACTTTACTGCTCTATTAAAAAAAAGTAGGCACCAAAGGGCAAGTTACTCTCAAGGCATGGATAACCAGCCACATGCACCTCAGCAACTCTGAACAGGCAATTAATTCTAAACCATGCTGCTAATGCCAGGTGTTCAAGGCAAGGATGACCAAGCCACAAGCACCTGAGCAACAATAAATTAATTCCAACAAATTCAGACTTAGACTTAATGTGTCTCATTCAAGTTGCTGCACCTTTCGTAAGTCCACGAGGTGTTCATTTGTTAGTTATGTGGTTACTGGACAGAAACAAACATTACTCACTTGGGTGAACTGATAATGTTCCTCTTGTATGACTAAAGGTGACCATCAAATGGTCACAGTATCCTCCCACCCATCAGCCTCTTCTTCACGTTGTTTCCTCTGGTTAGGAGAGTTTCTGCGTGGCAAATTCCATCCACCCAATCCTGTGAAATTATGACTATTTGGGATTAAAGCAATTACCATAAGTACCCTAAATTATCCTGCATCTCAAATCCTTTACTCCTTCATGGATTCCTCCCAAGAAGATAACCAAGACAAATACCCCCAAACTACTCTGTCCTTATATACAGTATCTCTGCCCAGTTTTCACTTCCTTACATCTATCAGCAGTAACATTTTCACACGTCATCCTCTCTAACACTAAAATTAATCTTGCCTTCTAAGGTACCAACTGTTTTCCATTATTGCTCACCATTTAAGTGTAAATTCTTTCCATTTCAACCAAACCCAGATGACCTTGGGGTGACGGGAAAAAAAAGCCCACTAACATTCTGGTGCGGCTGGTTCATCTGGCTGCCGCGGCATATCCTCTCAGTCAGCAGCCCCCTGGGTTCACGTCCAGATGACCCTGGAACAAAACATAACAACAGAAACATGTCCACATTAGGCATCCCTTGCTTAATGACAAACCTATTCAACGATGGGGTTGTAACACAGGTTATATTAACATAGCCAGTCCTTTGGAGATGCGTTTAATGCACATCCAAAATGGCCGATAGAAGGGTTCATAATCTATCTTAGGTTGGGGTAGTGACAAAAACTGTTGCATAATAAGCAAAACGTGCTATAGAAACCCCAAATAGGCAAACAGATTAAAATATATAAGCTAGCCGAAAGTCAAACTTTACAGACGCAGAATAAATGTTTTTTCACTATCACCTCTCAAAACGATATCCACTCCCTAGCACAGCATAATGCACCATTATTTTTTACCAAAATTGAAGTGTGTGTAAGGAAGAGAAGGCGGAGGGGGGTGCAAGGAACAGCGTGGTGGACTGAAGGTGAAACAGGCTGTGGCACAAAAGAAGAAAGCATACAATGAATGGGTGAGAAATAGGGGCGTGGAAGAAGTTGAGAGGCGGAAGAGAGAGTTATATGTGGAAAGGAAGAGAGAGGTGAAAAGATTAGTAAGAGAGAGTAAGAAGAGAGTGGATGAGGAATTTGGAAGGAATTTGAGTGTAAAGTGGAGGGACTGTAAGAAAATGTTCTGGAGAGAAGTGAAAAGAGTAAGACAGGGTGGAAGTGAAGTTAGCAGGGGAGTGAAAGATAGAAATGGTAGATTACTAGTGGAGAAGGGAGAAAAAGTGAGCAGATGGAGAGAACACTTTAAGGAATTGTTGAACGTAGAGGATGGAAGTAATGCGAGTATAAGTGGCTGGGGAATGGCTGGGAGAAGGAGGGAGGTGAGAAGACAGGAAGAAATCAGTAGGATAGAAGTTGTGGAAGCAATGAAGAAAGTTAAATCGGGGAAAGCCCCAGGAATTGATGGAGTGTGTGGTGAAATGCTGAAGCATGGGGGAGAGATAGTAGTAGAATGGATGTGGAAGATGTGCAGATTGGCCTGGGAGGAAGGTAGAGTCCCGGAGGATTGGAAGTCAGGTATAATTATTCCCTTGTACAAAGGAAAAGGGGAAAAAGAAGTGTGTGGTAATCATAGGGGCATTTGTCTTCTTAGTATAATAGGAAAAGTGTATGGTAGGATACTTATAGACAGGGTTAGAGAAAGAACAGAGAAATTAGTTGGTGAAGAACAGGGAGGCTTTAGGAAGGGAAGAGGTTGTGTAGATCAGATATTCATTCTTAGATCTTCAGTGGAAAAGTTCTAGAGAAGGGAAAGAACTTGTATGCGGCTTTCATGAATTTGGAGAAAGCATATGACAGGGTGGATAGACAAGGATTGTGGAAAGTGTTAAGAATATACGGAGTAGATGGGAAGTTGTTGAATGCTGTGAAGAGTATGTACGATGGTGCGAAGGCTGCAGTGCGTGTGAATGGTGAACTAAGTGAATTTTTCTCTTTGAAAGTTGGGTTGAAACAGGGATGTGTCATGTCTCCATGGTTGTTCAATCTGTACAAGGATGGGGTAATAAAAGAGGTACAAGGTAAGGTAGTGGATGTTGGAGTGGCCCTGGTGAGAGAGGATAGTGTTTGGAAACTCCCTGTACTGTTGCTTGCAGATGATACTGTGTTGTTGAGTGAAGACGAAGGGGAGCTGCAAGGCTTGGTGGATGAGTTTGAGAGAGTGTGTAAGAAACGGAACCTAAAGGTGAATGTAGGGAAGGGTAAAGTGATGGTCTTTGAGAGGGGTGAAGTTAGTGAATGTACAGCGAGGTTAGATGGTGAGGAATTGGAAAATTTGAGTACGTTTAAGTATTTGGGTAGTGTGATGAGTAAGGATGGAGGTTTGGAGGGTGAAGTGCTTGAAAGGGTACAGCAGGGAAGAAAGGTTGCTGGTTCCTTGAAAGCAGTGATAAGAAACAGGGAAGTGAGCATGGAAGTGAAAAAGTTACTACATGACAGTATTGTGATACCAACTCTAACGTACGGAAGTGAAGCTTGGACATTGTTGGAAGGACACAAGTCAAGAGTGAGAGCAGTGGAAGTGAGTTATTTAAGAGGAGCCTGTGGAGTCACGTGGAGAGACAGGCTGACGAATGAGGATATAAAGGAGCGTTGTGGTGTGGATGTGGATGTGATAGGAAGCGTTATGAGGAACACACTGAGGTGGTTTGGCCATGTGGAGAGGATGGAGGGTGAAAGACTGACGAAGAGAGTGTATGTGAGTGAGGTGGAGGGGGGAAGAGGGAGGGGGAGGCCGAGGATGAGATGGAGGGATGGGGTGGAGAGGTATATGAGAGAGGGGGGTGTGAGTTGGGAGCAGGGCAGTGAAATGGCGGGGGACAGGGCGACTTGGAGGCAATTTGTTTGTGGCCACCCCAAACGGGATTGAGGCGTCTGGCAATAGATAGATAGATAGATAGAAGTGCATTTCTCTCATATCACGTTGGGTAGCAATGGCTTACAGCTCTCACTATTGCATTTCAAGTACTTGTTCACTTTTTCTCACCAAAGAATCACCATCAACGCGATCAGATTCAGCGTTGCACAACCATCACATGCTGATGTACCAGTGTGTGTGTGTGTGTGTATCTGACCAATCCTTCCTCACTCTTTTCCTATTAAATACTGTTCCAGTCTATCAACCACTACATTCATCACTGTCAACCAATAGTCTCGTCATCTCACCTTCAACTAATCCTCACCTAGTATGATCACTTGCCACCAATGCATCAATTCCATGTCCAGTCCTCTTCCATTCTCTAAATCCATCGTTGCTGACTTAATTCTGCCAACCTTTGCTCACTTCAGTCTATCAATAATTCTTTGCACAGTTCTCTTCCCACCATAACTGTCACTCTTAACCAGTCCTTTCTTCTTTCTCACAACCAAACCGTTACTTTTATTTTCTTCTTTTCACCCAACATATTCTTTCTGCATCCTCTAAAAACAATGCTTACCATCTTTTTCTCCATCCAGATCCCTTTGCCATTGTTCTACCTATATCTTCCATTCTCTCCTGGACAAACCTTCCCTTTCTTCAGCAATCTTACCCAATTCTCTCTGCCATTCATACCATCATATCTCTCTCCTGCAAATTCTTATCTTCCATTACTAACCTACCGTGAGGACTCTACTTCAGGGTAAGCCCGAAATAGGTGGAGGAAATGGTGGGTCCCAACTTCAGGATAAACCCAAAGAAGGGAATAACTGGGAGATCAAGTTCAGGGTGGATGACAGCAGGAAAAAGGAGTGAGCAACCCAAAGGGCTTCCAACTCGCAGGTCCCACGGGGTCAGAGCCGAACCTTTTCCGTTTATCCCCATAGGTTACACGGTACTTAGAACGACCCCTTACACTCAAGCGGACAATCGAGAACCCACTCCAACCTGCTGATCCCCAACCCGAAAACTTTCACGCCACAGCAGCACCACCCAAACCCAATCCACCCCCTTCTACCTTGGTTTTGCACCCTGATGAGGGGCACTCCTCGGCCATCTTTCAGCTCTCTATTCATAGTCTAACCAATCTTCTTTTTCAATCATTCGTTCGTCTTTTCCAATATTGTTGTCTCTTCTAACCAGTCAATGTAGTCTCTTCCTGAAATATCTACACTCTACTGCCCAATTCCTCTCCTATCATCACTCTGGCCAAACCTATCTACCACTCCTTGTCAGGAAATTATTTATTATCTCACAGTAATCATCCTCCAGTCTGTCTCCTACTCAATCAACAATCTTCCTGAAATATCAATACCTTCATCCTCTGCTCTGTATTCTCCAAGCGATTTTTCGTCTTTTATCACACACACTTCCACCTTTCCTTAACTACTGCTCATAATCCTTAATCTTAAAAACAATCTGGAACTTACCTGGTTTTTCTGGGTATACAGCGGGAGCAGGCACGCACACCCAACCCCCACCAGGGTCAACCTGACACTTTCCCGGACAGGGTAGGAGGGGACGCGCTCCCTCCCGCCCCGAGCCACGGCGCGCTGTGATTGGCCGATTCGAATGATTGGCGCCAAAATGAATACCCATACAAGACTGACAGACCCGCTAAAAAAGTATGCTTAAACATGAAATTGTATATGACACCTGAATCGATCTGAACCGTGTTAATACTTTTCAGATTAGAGTGGACGCTCTATAATTCAAAGTTTTAATTATAACGTCCATCGTAAATCAGTGGCCTAACTATTCTACTGGGTATGTCAAATATTAATCAGCTACGGGGACATACAAGTTACAAATACTGTACGTTCTATACCATTTCTAACGGTACCTGAAGCTTTTCAAGCTTTTTAATGTCTGCTTTCTTACGTCCACTGGCTACATGGTTGACTGGTAATTTCATAAAGCTGCCAAAATGTCTAGCAAACTGAACCGTTCACGCAACACAAGACTGGAGCTCAATATTCGCAATACTCTGTACATTCAACGATTTTCTTAACGTTCACTTTGGTAATCAAATATTCACCCTTCGTCCCTGGATGTATTATTCTATATATTTCTGTTACCGCTAAGTTATTTTTTCGACTTGGTGCGGACCTCTAGTAGTGAAGGTATTGATGAAAGCTATACAGTGTGTAACGTCTGTTTCAAAATATCTATCCAAAAGGTGAACCCGAGCTGCAGATAGCAATAAACGTAGAAATGTCACCGGATTGAAAGCGTTAGGTTGGCGCAAGAAATTATTAGCTACTTCTCAATTATTCAAAGTTCTCATCACCCTTTGAATACTTCTCTTTTCCTTCATTCGCATAGGTAATCGCGATAGTACTTAACATTCGGAGGCGATATTCGTGAGGGAAGATATTGTACTCGATCCTGATTGGCTGTTATAATTGGGATCTGGCCCGCCGAAAGGTTGAGAGGGCTTGGAGGTCTTCCGCTTGTATACTGAGTTTGGGGTTTGCCCTTGTCAGACAACGCACCTAGTAGGGGGAGGCGTCATACATCCCCACATGTATTCAAACTTTCAGTATTTTCTTCCAATATTTTCCTTGTAAGGGCAATTCCAAGGAGGTTTTTAGGTGCTCAAGCTGTAAGGTGGTAACTCAAGCGTCGCCATGCCCACATAGACAGATGGGAGGGCTTGGCAGTTCCCTCGCTGACAAGTAAACCTGTAGATAACATGCGACCTCTGAAGTTTGTCCCTCTCCTGACGGGGGCTGTTCCTTGGTAGCAGGTGACTGGTCTTTGTACTCTTGTTGTATATTACCAAGTTGTCTCTTTTTGGGTTTAATGGCTTCAAAATCGCTTCACCATTTGTATCTTCCTTCCTACGTGACAATCCGACCTTTCCATCCTCCTTTTTTTCCTTCCGTCTTTTATTTCTTCTATGATCTTCCAGACATCACTCCTTAAGTCTTTTCCATCCTTCATTCCTTCTTTCCTTTCTGGCCCCTCCCTTCCTTCCTTTCTTCTTTCATTACCTTCATCCTTAGCTCCTTCTTTCTCTCCTGACCTCCTTCCTTCCCATCTTCCTTCCTGACATCATTCCTACCTTTCTTCCTTTCTCACTTCCAACTTTCCTTAATTCCTCCCTCCTTTCCATTCTTCCTCACTCCCTTCCTTCTTGACGTCTTCGTTCCCTTTCTTCCTCTTCGTTTCTTCTCTTCCTTTTTTCCTTTCTTCCATTCTTCCTTCTTTCTCCTCTGCTTCTTACTTCCTGATGTACCCTCCTTCCTTCTTTCTTTCTTTCCTTCCCTTCCTTCCTTCCGTCTTATTACTCCCTTCATTCTTCTCTCCCTCCCTTCCTTAACTCCTTCCTTCCTTTTTCTTGCCATCCTTCAGTCCTTCCTTCCTTACTTTCATTCTCCCCTCCTTCCTTCCTTCCTTCCTTCTTTCGTTCCTTCCTTCGTTCCATCCTACCTTTCCTCCGTCCTCCCTCCCTCTGGCTGGGCTCGGTGGGGTGTAGTGGGGTAATGGTGGTGTGGGGTGGGGTGGGGTTGGATGGAGTGTAGTAGGGTAATAGTGGGGTTGGGTGGGGGATGCAGTGGGGTAGTGGTGTGGTTGGGCGGGGTTTAATTGGGCTGTGACTGGGTTGGGTGGGGTGTAGTGGGGTAATGGTGGGGTTGGGCGGGGCTTATTTGGGCTGTGACTGGGATGGGTGGGGTGTAGTGGGGTAATGGTGGGGCTGGGTGGAGTGTAGTAGGGTAATAATGGGGCTGGGTGCGGGATGCAGTGGGGCAGTGGTGGGGTTGGGCGGAGTTTAATTGGGCTGTGACTGGGTTGGAGGGAGTGTAATGGGGTAATGGTGGGGTTGGGTGGGGTATAGTGGGGTAATTTCCGCATTATTCGAGCAAACTCCATACGATTCTATTTAATTTTCGAGCGTGGAAGGATAGATACAGATTTAATAAATCACTTGAATAAATCCAGTAAACAAACCTCCTCAATAAATCCCTTGAATAAATCCTTCCTGAATATAATCGTTTGGTAGAGGGGGGAATGAACTTAAATGTACGTCACCCGCAAAAGGGATGTCTATCTATCTATCTATTGCCAGACAGTTAAAGTAAATAAAAAATAAAATGAAAAGAAAAAGAAATGTGTTTTCGAATGTCCTAGAACCCCGTAGATGGCATTTTTTTTTTTTTTATGCCTATCGACCATTGGGACCAAAGCCCCTGGTCATTAGGCAAATACATACATACATACATACATACACATACATATATAATTATATTTGTTATTCTTTTAATAAAATTATTATTATTATTATTTGTTTTTTCGTTTTTTAACATTTATAAAAAAAATCCTAACCTAAAACCCCTAAAACTAATAAACCAAACAGATAAATCGCTAACCTATACTAAAACCTAAAGATACATTTAACTAAACCTACACTAATTGTAAAAATACCTCGACGAAGAGAACACCATCGACTGCAGATATGTAATGCCTTTCTACATTACACACCTGCACTCATCACCTGCTGACTGTCAGTCGAGGCACAAACTAATATAGGGGACATCAATATATGACAGGGAACCAGACGAGTCAGGAACATTTCCATATACGTCAATTGTTGAACCTAATTAGGACAACTTATACAAGATGTTATAAAGCATTTGCACGTCTACAAAAAGTGAAGTATCTCACCCAACAACAGAAAGCTGTCCAAACGTTTTATTTGTGAAAATCTGTTCTTTGATCTCCCAATGACCGTAAAAATAGTAGAATATATCTACAGGATCTTTAGATTCCCCTAGGCCTATGTAAGCCTATCAAACCTTCAGTGTATCGATATTAAGTTCCAGGCGCTTAATTTCTTATATGTAATATGATTCATGCTTGAATCGAAGTCATGAATATGAGCTAAGAAAATCTTTATTCCACAGACACTTCAATATATTCATTACATACCAAAGTTTTCCACATTTTTACTCAGTGTAAACTGAAAATATTCTATATATTTTATTATACTTTAAATAATAATAAAAAAAAGGGGGGAAACGAGGAGAGACTATGTTCCCTCATAAAGAATCACAGTAATGAGTCCGTTATAGGCGTCGCGGTTTGACTTCAGAAGTAGCCCAAAATAAGGCAAGTAGCAGCAGCATTTTTTGAGGCCGCGTCACCACCACCACCACCACCACCATTAACATCATCATCATCATCACCGTCGTCATCAACATTATCATCATCACTATCATCACTACCACCACCACCATTATCATCATCATCACCGTCGTCATCAACATTATCATCATCACTATCATCACTACCACCACCACCATTATCATCATCATCATCATCATCGTCATCAACATTATCAACACCATCACTGCCACCACCATCATCATCGTCACCACTGCCACTACCATCACCACCACCACCATCCCCTTTCTCCCCCTCCTCCTCCTCCTCCTCCTCCTCATCATCATCATCATCATCATCATCTCAATCCCTTTTCCCACCTAAAAAGACAGGATGAAGATTCAGAAACAAAGTGAGAGAAAGCACTGAAACAGGGAAAACTATCACCAATATGCTCTGTAAAATGGGCAACACATTCATTCATCCATCTTGCCAGCCACTGGAATCCTGGCCCACCTCACTAGCAAAAGAATCTAGACATTTACAGCATAATCTGGTAATGGAGAGGGACGCCTTCACGTGGTGGCACCTACATAACCAGGCGGCTCAACTACCTGGTTATACAAACGTCCCTCAACTGCTTCCCTATCCACTGAAATGAGGATGGTGGACAGCAGGAGAGTAACTTAAGCCTGCAGTCCACTGAGTTCACGTTTGAGATAAGCATAGGAGCTGAAAAACAAAAGAAAAAAGGAAAGACCCATATATTTAAATTACAGATTATACACTCCCATAAAGTCAATTTGTCGAGTATTGAAAAAAAAAAAAAGTGATGTCAAGCCTTTGTCAAATGTCTCATCATCGTCATCGTAGTCATCATCATCATCATCATCATCTTTGTTTCTCCTCCTCCTTTTCCTCCTCCCCATCATCATCATCATTATCATCATCAGAGTCATCATTATCACCATTATTGTTTCCATCACCATCAACATCGTCATCATCATTTCCAAACTTCTTCTCCTCCTCTTCCTCTTCTTCACCACCACCATCATCATAATCATCATCCTAGTCATCATTCTCACCATTATTATTTTCACCAACATCAACATCATCATCAATGTTTCCTACCTTCTCCTCCTCCTCCTTATCATCATCACCACCCTCATCACCACCATCACCAAAACCTCCCTCACTCTCACTGGAAGGGCGGGTGTAAGAAATCCCTCAGCCCGTACTTGCTGTGGTGCTCCTTAATAACCGAGTCTAGAGTGGTGGAGTGGGCCAGGGCGACGGTCTTGTGCAGCCTGGAGGTGAGGAAGCAGAGGAATCCCGTCGCCAGCAGCACCCCGAGGCCCAGGAACCCAGACAGCACCATGAACGTAGCGCAGGACTGGTACAGCGCCTCCGTCTGCGTCAGGAACTCTGGAAAATTGACAGGAATAACCACGTATAAACCTCTCAGATAGGTACAATACTGTGTTTATCTGTCTATCGATCTGTCTGTCTGTATCTATCTACCTGATGAAGAGCCTACATGTGCTGGTGCTGTGCAACTTTTTTTTTTTTTTTTTTATGTGACCGACTCTGGGCATAGGCTTCACAGCCTGCTTTCAAGGCCCAGAAATCCTCCTACATACCGCACACCTCTACATGTCACCACTTCGGCGCTAACACCCACCGTCCATATTGAATACATGCTAGGGCTGTCTCATACAGGACTGGTGTATTGGTATTAGCGGTGGTATTTTTACGACATGTCGGCGGGCCTTCTGGTAGATCAGTAAAGTCTGATTTTATGAAATTCAAATCCTTAAACTGTTCCCTGCCTCAGCGGGATTTGAACCCGAGTCCGTCAGGACTGCAGGCCAACTCTCTACCGATTGAGCCACCGCCTCCCCATCCGGAGAGGCGGTGGCTCAATCGGCATCCATCCGGGAACCAAACCTAATCATATTTCTTTGTTCCTCGCCGTGGGAAGGGCCCTGGTCCGACCCTGGTGAGGTGCTGTCTACCACAAGGGGATGCTGGATCTCTACACGGTGTATGTACTGCACTGTACCAGTAGGATGGCCTCACAAGAACAATTTCTTACCTGTGATCGACGGGTCTGCTCGGCAAGACAGACCGGGAATAAGCAACAGCAGCTTACCATCGTAGTCTTCAGGAACATTATCTACAGTGCTAAGTCAAGAATTTCTATAATGTACCTCACGCTGTTTTTAGGTTAGAATAAAAGTGATGATGATGATGATGATGATGGTAATGATGATGATGATGATGATGATGATGGCGATGGTCGTGACAGTGATAATGGTAATAACAGTGATGATGATGATGATGGTGGGGATGGTCGTGATAGTGACAACGGTAATAATAATGATGATGATGATGGTGGTGATAACAAAAGAAGGTAAGAGCAAATAAATAAAGTACAAAAAGCATATGCAATTTTACAATGTGCTTGCAGAGGGACGCCTTCACGAGGTGGCACCTATAGGACTGGGTGGTGGAGCTGCCCGGTTAAACAAACTTTCCCCAGTCCCGTCCCTATCCCTCAAAATGAGGATGGTGGACACAGAAGAAGGGCAACTCTGGTGTGCAGTCCACTTGGTTCACGTCCAGATGGGTTTGGGGTTGCAGCTACTACTACAACAACAACAACAACTACTACTACAGAGAAAAATTTCCCCACAATTTCCCTTCAAATTAAGAAATCCTGCATGAATTGAAAAGCAGAATGCAAGGACGATCCATTCTGCTGCATAAACAAGTCTTCACAAATGGGGGTGGAGGGTGGACAAGGTGTCGCTAAACTATTTTGGATGATCCAACTTCTACATAGTGTGCACACGTTACATATTCTGAAATTGCAAGTGGAGGGCCCAGTGGGGTTGACGAGAGGGTCAAAGGCCTGACTGGGGTGAACCGGAACGCAATTTTTTTTTCTTTGGGTACATTTAGTCATCCAGTCACATTGGCATCGTTGGAGTGAGTTCAGCAAGATATGATTCGGCATCGTTGCACCTTCGCTCGGGAATAGACGAAACAATTTCCGCTAATCAACCCCCCCAAAAAATAATAATAATAATAATAATAATAATAATAATAAGAAGAAAAGCTGTGTTTTGACCTTAAACTAACCTACAGTATACCTAACCAATGTTTACTTACTATAATGCCTTACTTTGTTTGGGGGGATGGCGAAGGTTCTACGTCTGCCGAGTCTTTTCTCTAGGCACTAGATCCGATGATGCCGATACGACTCGATGACCAATTATACCGGGAGAAAAAAAAAAATCGCTGCCGGGACCCCTCAGACCCTCCATGGCTAAGCCTCTGGGACTATGCCCGTCGTCAGTCAACTTGTCTCTTTAGCCCCACCCCTTCCTGAAATCGTGGCCACACGTCTACTTGACGGTGGGTGACGGGGTGGGGATAAAGTGACGAGTTGCCTGGCGATGAGTAGTGTATAATGAGAAGTGTATAAGGGTATAAGTATATAAGGGTGGTGTATAATGTGAAGAAAGTGTAGAGGGAGTTAAGTACCCACCTTCTGGCATAATAACAGTGATGCCAACATTGTCCCCAACCTTGGCCGATGGACCCCGGGGTGCCAACACGAGGGGTTCTGGATGGGGCAGAGCAGCACCGGGTGTGTTCTGGTAAGCACAGGAGTTTTGGTTAGGATTTTGATGTACTGCTGTGAAGAGTTAGTATGCAAACAGCTTATTCTTGCTATAAGGGGATGGGCATATATCTATCTACCTTCCTATGAACAGATAGACAGATAGATAGATAGATAGATAGACACGGTGTTTAAGAATTTTACCGACATACATTTACCATGGGTAGAGGATGGAAAATTCATAGGCAGTATCTATCACAATTTGTCAATAAATGCTTGGTAAATATGTTAGAGACATTATATTCAATTTAGGATTAGCGAAGGTGTAAACAGAGCGATGTGATACAACCTCTAAATACAAACAATATCTTGGAAATACACCATATGCCCGCCTTTAGGCATACCGGTTGGATATGAAAATAGTAAAATGTAACATCTTACTAAAGACATTAGAAAAGTTGGATTTTAACAACGTGCTTAACAATGATATTCCTCCCTCCCCTCTACCCTACACCCGCACCGAAGCCTACCGTACAGTTTCGGTCTGAGATAGTCATATTAATATCTTGTCTCACACCATGTTGAATATAATAAGATCCGCTGGGAATAATATGAAGTACAGTATTTGTTATTTAGATGTCATGACTCGAGATGCTGTTAATACACCAATATTGGCTTGATGTTTACACAGGTCAAAGCTCCAACTGCCATCTGATTACACTAATGAGTCGACGTGTGTTCGCATTAGATTACTTGACTTATCTACAACATATTATTTTTCCTACTACCCTTAACTCCCTACTCTACATTATGGAGGACAAAATTATACGTGAGGGCAAGTGGTTTGGTAATGCTTCAAAATAATTACTGACTATTGTACGAACACTTACTGTCCTCCTAATTACCTGTTTCATAATATTTGATTTTTCTTTTGGACTGTCATGATACTATAGTAAGTTTATGGTAAGCATGTTAAATATTACCGATAACTTACTTGGCCATCACCTGTACTAACCTGTATGTATTACCTGTGAAAGTTATCCATGGTAGTAAGTGGTGATGATCATCGTCCACTCACTTGATGTAGTGCTGTCTACTTCTTTCTCCACCTTTATCATTCTTATTCTGTACCTGCCCTCCTCTGTTCCTATTTCTCCCACCTATTCTGTCATATTTTATTACTCTTCTTTCCTTTTCAGGTGGCCTTATTTTGAGTGACAAGCCAAACGTTTCCTGTAAGCCAGGAAATTATCTACAACGCTGGGTGGCAACCATATAGCCGACCAATACGCGTTCTCGACATGTCAGCAGGTGGGTTGGAGGAGGATTAGTGCCCCCCCCCCCGTAAAACAACTAACTCAAAGACAAACGGCCACCCCTTACGGGATTATGGCTTCTGGCTATTGATAGACAGATAGATAGATAGAAATTTATCCGTGTGACGTTATCGGTCGCCCAGATTGCTTCGTTTCCAGAATGTGGGTTGTTGCCGAAAAAGGTTAAGAAACGCCGGTCTATGGGGAGTGGGCAGGGAGGGGGAGGTGTTCGGATGGGGAGTGGACGGGGAAGGGGGAGGTGTTCGGATGGGGAGGGGAAGGGAGGGGGGATGTTCAGATGGGGAGTGGGAGGGGAGGGGGAGGTGTTCAGATGGAGAGTGGGCGGGGAGGGGGAGGTGTTCGGATGGTGAGTGGGCTAGGGGTGGGCATCAGGGTGGTTGCTAGGACGGGTGGAGGTATGGTTATGGCTGGGGACTTCAGATGATCCAAATACAGTAGGTACTGATACTCACCTTTGTGGTAGACTGATGCAAGGAGTAATTTTTAGCTTCGGTTAAGTTGCTAGGAGGAGCAGAGGTGGTAGACTGATGCAAGGAGTAGTCTTTAGCTTCAGTATGGCTGTTTGGACGAGTGGTAGTGTGGTTTTGGTAGGAAGTTTCAGAGGGTGCAATAACAGTATCTTGCTCTTTGGAGGGGGAGATGATGTCAGGTGGAGAGTCTGAAGTACTGGATGTCTTTCGTCGTCTTCTTCGACCGTGACCTGTCGGCTGGAACAGATCTAGACAGAATTCCTGCCAGATGAATAAGTGATCATTAGAAAAATAAAAAATAAAAATAAAAATATAAAAGAATGACCAGTACTTGGGTCTTACTATGCTCTCTAGTAAACCAAGAATTCACTTCCACGCTTAACGGTTGCCAATACAGCAGTGCAATATAATCTGAATTTAGTAAAAACTTCCTCACAACCTCTGCCTCAATAACTCTACTTCTACGCCTTTTATCCATCCATACAGGTTTTCTTCCTCCCTTCTGTTCACTGTAACCTTTCTCTCCTTGCTAAGTAAGTCTACAAATTTGTCTAGGCTTGAAAAAAAAAAAAATGTATGTCAAGAGTAATGTCCTCTCTGTGCAAATGCATGAAAGCAAAGGTACTGGAGAGAGGCCTTCACGTGGTGGTACCGAGATAACTAGGGGGCTATTCCACTGCCCGGTTATACAAACATTCCTCAAATTCCCAACCCCCGTGAGAAGGATGGTGGACTGCAGGGGAAGGGCAGGTTCAATCTGTATTCTACCAGGTCTGTGTCGAGATGAGCATGAAGGTACCAAAAAAAAAAGAAAAAAAGAAAAAGAAAAAGAAAGCAAGGAATGGGTAGGAAGCTTACAGGGCGACAGTCCCTAGAGGCGAAGCAGGCCTCGATAAGGGTTTGAAAATAACAGGAGTAAAGAAAAGAAAAAAGGGGAACAGAGACATACAGTAGACAGATACACAAACACACAAGCTGAAAGCAAAGGATGGGAAGTACTCACAGGCCTACAGTCCCTCGAGTTGATGCAGGCTTTGATGGTGGCGTGGATCCAGAGCTGTGAGGAGCTGGTCATCTTGGAGTCCAGCATGAACGCCTCAAAGTCCAGCTTCACTTGGCCGGGGTCCTCTTCCGAGCGCCGAGGCTGGTACGGTACAATAGGTATGAAGTCCGGGTGGCGGCAGCTGTAGACATAAGAACATTACTTGCATGCGGGTCACGGAACTGTCAAGTATGCAGACCGATATTATGATGTCTTTTAAAATCTGTTCTTCCAGCTTCTACGTTGGTGTTGTTGTTTTTAGGTCGTTTAAACCCGGACTGTCTGGCTGAGCAGACCCGCCGACCACAGGTATGAAACTGCTTCTCTGCGACCATCATACAGTACAGTACATACACCGTGTAGGGATCCGGCGCCCCCTTTTGGCAGACATCGCCTTGCTCGGGTTATACCAGAGTGCTTTCCCATGGCGAGGTGCAGGGAAATATGAGGTTTGTCTCCCGGGTGGACGAAGCAGCTGTTTTGTTCTACCCAGGATGCACAGCGCCACCACACGTAGGCTCCTCGTCAGCGCCTGAAATGCTGGGTATGCACATCGAGCCACAAGCTACTTATGAAAGTTTTTATGACCACACACACACACACACACACACACACACACACACACACACACACACACACAGAAAGATAAACCTATAAGTAACTAAAAGGGCACTCAGTGGAGCGCATCTCTCCGACAAGGGCAACGTAATTTCCAAACCACTCTTCATAATGGGTTAGATTTTCTCATCATTGATTAGGATTTCATAAAAAGTGTTTTCAGGATCCAGAATCTGTAATACTATCCGGATCGGTCCCAAAAGTTAATCAATTGTTCCCTGGGACATGGGCTATCTGCTCACCAAATTTGGTCCAAATCTCTCTTTTAGTTTTTGAGTAATCCTGGTAACAGACAAACTTACAAACAAACAGGGATGAAATGAACTGTACAGCACATATTACAGAAAACAGAGAGCATAGATGAACAATATCTCACCCATCCTTGACCAGAGCAACGTATCCCTTAGCATGGGCATCGGTGGGACTGCTGGATACTGTTACCTCCATTAGCTTCAAGTACTTCCACGCTGCAACATGAGAAACAGGTAAAATTAGAACTATAAATTTACCCAAGACTATAATACGGTATGAGAAGTGTGAGTAAGAGACCGAGGATGAGCTGGAGGGATGGAACAGAGAGGAATATGAGAGAAGAGGGTGTAAGCTGGGGGGAGGGCAGCGAAACGGCAGGGGACAGGGCAACATAGAGGCGATCTGTTTGTGGCCACCCCCTACGGAATTAAGGCGTTTGGCTATAGGCTAGATAGATAGATAAGAAGTGCAGTACAAAGAGAGAGAGAGAGAGAGAGAGAGAGAGAGAGAGAGAGAGAGAGAGAGAGAGAAACAGTAAATTTATATAAACCCTGACATACCCAACAATGTATACGGTTAATGAAGTCTCCCCCAAAATCTTTAAGCTTAAAATCGTTCAAGCTTAATTAAAACTGCAATATGAAACATAAATTAAACCACATATTAACACAGGTTACGAGGTATGGTGGCGCTGTGTACCTTGGGTGGAACAAAGCAGCTGCAGTGTCCACTCAGGAGCCAAAACACTTCATATTTCGGCTACAGAGACCAGGTTTAACTGTAAATAACTACTTACTTGAATGTGTGTTAATGGTGGCTCGTAGTTGGAGTTTGGAGCCGATGGGGACGGCTTGGTCAACAGGGGAATGGATCTGGTTCTCATCATCGGCCTTCACCTCCCTGTACAGAGCCACCTCGTACTCCAGCCTACCAGGGCTCTCCTCCACTACACCTGACACTCGACCCACTGGCGGCCTGAAGAAAAAAATAAAATAAAATAAAATAAAACGCTTTCTTTCGCGTATTTTACAACTTTAACGCTTCCAATCCGGGTGACATCCTTGCTACACTCGTTTTACTCTAAGTTGGCCTAGAATTGTCATCTCCCCAACTCGAATGCTGAGCTGCAACAACAGATTAACACTAGGATGCGGTGATAATCGCGAAGAAGTGCTATGGAAAAGGATGTAGAGCCAGAGTATTATTTTGCTACTGAGGTGAAAAAAGCTACAAAAGGACAAACAAAAATCTAGGCCAAATTAAGGTGACAAGAGAGAATAATAAGAAGTGTATTAAACTCCTCCAGTATGAAATAGTCTGTCCTAAAAGATGAGTAGATCGCAAGAAAACGTAGAGAATAAAATGAAAATACATTTTAAATTTCGGGCTTACAGTGTTTATGTTCACTTTCATGACTGATTTATTACTATTATTATTATTATTATCAGATAGGGTTAGGATTCCGAGGGCTTGAATGATGAATGAATAGAAGCGTGGCCCATTGGAGTGGGCATTCGGGGCAAACTTGGGGTATTTGGACGTTGCTACACCTCACCCTGCCCTAAGGTCGGAAAGGAGGTCCAGATGATGATGATGATGATGATGATGATGATGATGACGACGATGATGATGATAATAATGATGATGATGATGATGACGATGATGATGATAATGATGATGATGATGATAATGTTAGATTACTTACAGCGCCCCAGCGAACCCCGCAGCACGGTTCTGTATGACGGTGGGGGAGGCGGGCTTACACTTGATAATAACCTCCTGATCATCGGCCAGCACTACACCCTCCAGCCTCGGAAACCACACTCTCAGCCTCACGTACCCCTGTGGAAGCAAGACTGGCTGTAGAAGGCGAGGCTGATCCATTTTTTAATCTGATTTTTGTGAGGATAACATTAAACCTGATTTTCTCGCCATGTGGATAACTGATGTGCTTTGATATACCGTCAGAGGTGGCGGGGGTGTGAAAGCGGGAAGGAGGCAAGAAGGATGGCATTTGGGGTGTTGAGGGAGACAATATTTTTACATATTGTGCATAAAGAAACACAAGAAGCATTTACTGGGACGAAAAGGCAGTGTCTAGTTGGCTCTCATTACCCTTAAAAGAGCTATCTATCCATCTATTGCCAGACGCCTTAATCCCGTAAGGGGTGGCCACAAACAAATCGCCTCCATGTCGCCCTGTCCCCCACCATTGCACTGCCCTGCTCCCAGCTCACATCCTCCTTTCTCATATTATACCTCCTCTCCACTCCATCCCTCAATCTCATCCTTGACCTCCCCCTCCCCCTCACTCACATACACTCTCCTCGTCCGTCTCTCACTCTCCATCCTCTCCACATGGCCAAACCACCTCAATGTGTTTCTCTTTTAAAGGTATTTCCATAAAACTGAAATGAGGGTGTACGTGTAAGCTTATTATCCACACCTGTCACTTCACTCATTAGCAGGTACTCAGACACAGGTAAACACGAGTCATATTCCAAGCTTAGACTCGTAAACTATTTCATATATTTAATAAAGATCTCGTATTTTTTTCTCCTTCTAACAGAGCATTGGTAAAAATATAAGGAAAATGACCTAAAATCAATGCATCTGTAAAGGGGAATTCAGTACCATATAGTCGCATGAATAGCGTAATAATGAAGGTATATAAAGGGAATGGAATATAATCGGACATGCAACTATACTGCTATTACACTAGACAGGGAGGTGTGAATATGGATGAGGTGGATTACGGATGCATGCTAAGTACCGTATGGATGGAATAGATGTTGTTTTGATTGATAGAAAGAAAAAAAGAAAAGAAATCATGGAGAAAATCACAGAACTCTACCTTTTAACTTAGAGAAAGAATTTGATAAGCTGCACAGAAAGGTCATAAGGTGTGTAATGACAAGAAAATACGCGGGAATTTGGATCGTATGGTAGTGGATATGCATGGTGGCTTAAGTTCATGAGAGAGAGAGAGAGAGAGAGAGAGAGAGAGAGAGAGAGAGAGAGAGAGAGAGAGAGAGAGTAGTGTACAGTGGTGATAGAAAAATAAAAAAAAACACTGAAAAACACGAATAAAACAGAAAAATGCTGACAAGTTGTGTAGTGTACAGTGGTAAGCGAAAATAAAACACACTGAAAAACTTCAATAAAAACAGAAAAAAAACACTGAAAAACTTGATTAAAACAGAAAAAACACTGAAAAACTTGATTAAAACAAAAAAACACTGAAAAACTTGATTAAAACAAAAAAACACTGAAAAACTTGATTAAAACAAAAAAACACTGAAAAACTTGATTAAAACAAAAAAACACTGAAAAACTTGATTAAAACAAAAAAACACTGAAAAACGATTAAAACAGAAAAAACACACTGACACCTTGATTAAAACAGTAAAAAAACACACTGAAAAACACGAATAAAACAGAAAAGTGCTGAAAGTCGTGTAGTTTGATGGAACACAGTCACTCACGTCCTTCCAGACAACGCCGCAGTGTGAGAAGTCGGTCACGGTCAGGTCGTAAACCAAGCCAGCCGGGTCACTGAGGTCAGGCAACAGCTGGCACGACGGGTCACTGTGGGAGGAACGGCGGGTGAGACAGAGGAGCGACAGGTGAGGCGGGGGAGAGAAAGGTGAGGCGGAGGAGCGGCAGGTGAGGCGGAGGAGAGAAAGGTGAGGAGCGACAGGTGCGGCGGAGAAGCGACAGGTGAGGTGGAGGCGCGACAGGTGAGGCGGAAGAGCGACAGGTGAGGCGGGGGAGCGACAGGTGAGGCGGAGGAGTGACAGGTGAGGCCAGGTAAGGTGTAATGGCGAACGTAAATATCGCGTCACTTCATTACGATAAATAGTGTGAGAGTGAGCAACTATTTTAAGATACATTTTTCCGACTCTACTTCATTTCAATTAACTACATTATTCTTCGCCTTGATTTTCTATTTCTTAATTATGAATCCACCTTTAGCTGGTATTCGTATTCGTATTATTTCAAAACCAAAATGTGAGAGAGTGAGCAACTATTTTAAGATATTTGTTTTCGACTCTTGTTTATTTCGGTTAACTACAACATTCTACAGCTTGATATTTTCCTATTTCTAAACTATGAAGCTATCTAGATTCAGTTCGAATTCGTACTATTTAAAAAATCAATTATATGATCTTTAGAGCCCCACAAAAATATCAGAATATTGTGCAGCAGCTTCATATGTAAAAAAAATAAAACTAAAAAAAAATAAAAACACTGCAGTCCACCAGGTTCATGTTCAAATAACCCTGCTGCTGAAAAACAGAAAATCAGCAACAACAATAGCAACAACCTCTACCAATTTTCCTGTTTCAAATTCTTACCAATCAGGGGCGCAGCTATGATAAAAAAAAGAGGAGGTGGGAGGCGAACTAAGGGTGGCCATGTCTATTTCGGGGGTTACCATTCTCTCTCTCTCTCTTTCCCACACCTCACCTCAGGGGGTCTTCTCTCCTGTCGTCAGCAAAGAGAGGGTGTCCCATGAACCCCTTAGGCTTCCTCAATCTGGCGGTCAGCAGCTCACGTCCACCGGAGTTTCCTTCCTCAGCGTCACCCACGTCACATCTGATATCAGCCACTGGGGAAGGCGAGAGAAGTCTAGTGCAATTTATATTAATCCTATCCTTAAAATATTTCTCCTCAGTACTTACAGGTGGTGATATTTACTATATATTATTCCTTGTCTTTAAATACTTCTCCTCAGGCCCTAAAAGCAGTTGTCTTATGTTCCAAAATATAAGTTTTTAAAATACCAAAGAATGCCAATTTTGAAGGCAAATGGTGCCTAGGTTAGGGTGGAAGTTTTTTTTTTTGTTTTTTTTTTGTTTTAATGCAAGGAAGAAGGAATCAAAGGCTGGGACCCCACAAACTGTTCCCTCCAAGAAAAAAAAAAAAAAACAAGATAGTAGAGTCAAATTCAAGATGTTACGATTAAACGATGCCATATTCTTTGGCTGTAATTCTTCCACTTCTCATGTACTACGTCTTGTACTCTCTCCCCCCCTCCCTCTCTCTCTCTCTCATTACAAGTGAATCTTCTCCATGTCACCCTGCCCTCTCTCCAACTCGCATTCTCTCATTCTTTCTTTCAGGCACTTATTTCTTTACCACTTTGGTCTTTTGATGTTTGATTTCCTTACATTAGGTACTCTGTTCCCTTCTTCATCCACTTGTTCTTATTGCACTTACCATCCCATCAAATTCTTCAGTATTTTTGTTTTCCCTCGTCTGTTATTATAACGCAGCTATCATTTCTTGTTCCTCGCTCACCGTAAATTGTAGCGTACTTTGCTGTTCTCAGTACACCTCGGTACAGTTAACAGTCTTTATGCACTCTTGTTAAATCTTTTAATTACTGTGCAACGTTTGAGAATGCAAAATAAATAATATAGCATGGGTATCCAAAGGGACCCTTCTACTAGTTTTTATCGACAGAAAACGTAAAAGCAACAGAGAAAACGAAAAACATCTACAGGTTTTAGCGGTAACTATGGTAAATATGTTTAACTATTTATCTTCGGCTGTTTTAGGAAAGTGCGTCACATATTTACTTAAATGACATTTAAAATTATATTAGATAAAAAATGAGCATGTAAAATTAAGCTATAGACATTTACGAGGAAAGTATATATACAAATTTAGTGCCTGAATGTCAGAAATTAAGACGAAGGGATGGAGTGGAAAGGTGGTTGAAGGTATATGAGCGAAGGGAAGTGTGAGTTGGGGAAAGGGCAGCCTGATAACGGAAGACAGGCTGGTATGGAGGGGACGACATAGCATTGGTGATATTGACCCAGTTCTGTCGAGTGAAATCATAGAGGAAGATGGACTGGCTTACCTTGGTAGTCCTGGGCGACGGCGACCACCACCTGGCGAGGGAAGTTGCTGTTACTATTATTATTATTATTATTATGATGATGATGGGGAAATACACAACGCTATCATCATCATCAACAGCATCATCATCATGGGTAAATACACAAAGCTGTCATCATCATCATCAGTAATCTCTACAACACAGCAATAGTTATCATCATCATCATCATCACCACCACCACCATCACCATCACCACCAGTAAACTCTACAACACAGCATTAGTTATCATCATCACCACCACACCACCACCATCATAATCATCACCATCACCACCACATCACCACCATCACCACCACCACCACCGCAAGAGAGTTCCTTTCGACCAAACAAAGTAACAACAATAACGATAAAACCACCTCGTAGGATTAAAGGTGATTCATCCTATACTCTTCCCACTTTAACTTGCCCTAAAATTGCCGTCTCTCTACCTTGAATGCTGAGGTGGGACAAGAGATCGGCACTAGATTATGATGCTAGTCACGAAGAAGCGCTATGGAAAGGATGAAGAGCCGAAGTATTGTCTTTTTCTGCCATTGACTCCATCACAATCTCTCTTTCTCTCTCTCTCTCTCTCTCTCTCTCTCACACACACACACACACACACACACACACACACTAACTTGGTCTAAAATTGCCATCTCTCCATCGCAAATTTTGAGCTGTAACTGTAACACTAGGATACGATGCCAGTCACGAAGATGTGCTATGGAAAGGATAGAGCCGTAGCATCGTCTTTTTCGGCCACTGAGCTACGTGAACTAAGATGCAAAAGGACGAAAATCTGGGCTAAGTTAGAATAAGAGGAGTATAGAAGTCTGTCCTAAATATGTATATAAAAAAAAGGCCTGTTCGTAGCAAGAATAAATAAATAAATAAAGTAAAAAAAATATATATATATACATAAATCGTTGGACTGAAGGGGCTACGTACTGTATCATTAGTTTGAGAATTATATTACTGTGGTGGTGGATAGGGACGCCTTCATGTGGTGGCACTGATATAACCGATCGGCTCCACTGCCTGGTTATACAAACGTCCCTCAGTTCCTTCCCTATCCCCCCAAAAGGAGAATGGTGAACTACTACTACTAATACTCCAGTCACTACCACCACCACTACCAACATTACAAACAAAGCTGTAACTCACCCAAACACAAATCAGATGCAAAATGACCCACAGTTCCATCGCTGGCTGCTCTCTCCACTCCTTCACGTCAGCTATATAGTGATGTATGCCTCTCAAACTTCATCTCCGCAATCAGGTGCCATTCAGGGTCCATTTTTTCAACTAATTCTCGGCCCCATGAGCGTCAGTCTAATATACAGGTAATGTTTTTGAAAGCATCCCTACTCGCTAAGAAGTTTTGGCGTGAGACGGGAACTTTTTGCTTGGCTAATTCGTTCAACTGACTTTTAAATTTCGTTCACTATTATGGAAAACACCAAACATATTCAAATGACGAACGTAGCGATTTGTCCATCACCGCTAGTTAGAGGGCGTTGTTGTGAACAGCGAATAAGTTAATTAGTTGATCTGACTATTATTTACCTTTTAAAATTCAGCAAATACCACAGTAACTACGAACGTAACACTAAATCCATTGCTGCTAGTTACGAAGCTATTTTCTTTAGATAGGTATATGTTCAAGATTACGAGAAACTGTCTAAATCAAAGTGGATTGTAATTACGAATGAAAAAGAATATTCCGAACTGCCAGTCTTCATTGAAAACTACCGCCCGATGAGCGATGCGTCTTTTCTCTCCCGTTTCTCAAGATGCACTGACTCGCATCTAGGAATCATAACACTCCCCCATCTCCTCCTTCCTCCTTGACCTATATTAGTCTTTTTTTCTTCCTTTATCGTTACAGCACAGTTACCATCTACTGTTTCTTTACAGTCTAAAAACGATTTGATTTAGGGAGACATGCCAAACCAGTCAAGAGGTAACTGAAGTCTCGTTTCATTGGTTCGGGACCCCAGAGGCTGTGGTGTGTATAGGATTTTGAGAGGCTGCGTGGAATGGTTACGAAGCTTACTCGGATGTGCGGTGATGGAGAGGGACGCCTTCACGTGGTGGCACTGATAAAACCAAGTCGCTCATCTGCCTGGTTGGATTTCTTTTGTTGGAACAGGTTTCTTATATTTGGACAATTAGGTATTTATTCCGTACTTGATCTTATTAAATCTTGTACCTTTTTTGTCAATAAACTGGATAAAAATACACACTGGCGTCCCCTTATGATAGCGCCTCGCCAGGGTCGGGCAAGGGTTCGTCCTATGGCAAGATGCAGGGAAATATGAGGTTTGGCTCCTGGATGGACGCTGCAGCTGCTCCACTCAGGGTCACAGTGCCACCACGTGTAGGCTCCTCTTCAGTGGTGGTGACTGTGGTGTGAGGGTGTGGTAGTGGCAGTATGGGTGCTATGTGTAAGATGTAGTAGGTGTATGGGTGTGGTGTGTGAGGGTGTGGTGGTAGGTGTATGGGTGTGATGTGTATGGGTATGGTGGTAGGCGTATGGATGTAACGTGTGTGTGTGTGTGTGTGTGTGTGTGTGTGTGTGTGTGTGTTTAATCCCGTATGTGGCGTGTGAAGGTAACATTAACCCGCTCTAGTGAACAAAGGTCTAGGAGTATCACAGCATGGCAGTGCATAAGGTGGTAGAGGGATGGCATAATGAGAAAGAGGGCAAGTTTAGGCCAAGTTAGTGCAAAAGGAGTCTCGGAACGGTAGTCTAAGTGGCACAATATTAACAGTGAAATACGGTGCTAGTCACGAAGAAGTGCTACTGGAAGGATGTAGAGCCACAGTAGTCTTTTGCCGCTACTGACCGACGTGAAATGAAATACGATGCCAATCACGATGAAGTGCTAAGAAAATGATGTAAAGCCAAAGTATTGTCTGTTTCTGCCACTGAACTACATGAAATAAGCTGCAAAAATAAAAGAAGTACAGTTTTCAGAGGATTAAAATACGGTGCTAATCACGAAGAAGTGCTATGGAAGGGATGCAGAGCCATAGTATTTTTTTCTGCTTTTGACGTAGTGAAATAAGCTGCAAATGGACTAACAATCTAGGCCAGGTAAAGATAAAAGGAGTATAGCTTTCAGAGGATTAAAAGACGGTGCTGATCACGAAGAAGTGCTACGTGAAATAAGCTGCAAATGGACGAAAAATCTAGGCCAAAATAAAATAAAAGTATAGTTTTCAGAGGATTAAAATGCGATGCTAATCACGAAGAAGTGTTACGTGAAATAAGCAGCAAAAGGACGAAAAATCTAGGGCAGGTAAAGATAAAAAGAGTATAGCTTTCAGGGGATTAAAACACGGTGCTAATCACGAAGAAGTGCTACGTGAAAGAAGCCGCAAATGGACGAACAATCTAGGCCATGTTAAGATAAAAGGAGTATAGTTTTCAGAGGGTTAATCTGTAAGGAAGGCGTCATATCTAGATCAAGAAATATAGGGTAAGATTCGTAACCTAGAGACACAAACAGAGTGGAGACAGGGTGGGGCTGGGGTAAATTTCTTTCTATAGTCTGCTCACTTTAATTGGGCGTAAAATTGTCACCCTCCTGTCTTGAATCTGGGCTGTAGCTAGAGATAACACTTGAATATGCTGCCAGTCACGAAGAAGCGCTGTGGAAAGGATGCATGGTCTTAGTATCGTCTCATTCTGCCACTGAGCTGAAGGGACTAGGGTGCAAAGGACGAGAATCTCTTAAAATGAATGTACAATACCTACCTCCAGACGATTTTTATGTTCCCCTGGCGCAGTCACATCTAGGACAGTCCCCCTTCATGATCAGAAATTGGGGGTAACTCTAGTAACCCAAAGAAATAAGAATGAAGAGAATGAGATCTGGGGTTATAACATCTTATTCTAGTTACCTTCAGACTTTTTGGCTCCTCGGACGAAATGACACCTAGACCAGTCCCCCCCTAGTGACCAGAATTTGGGGGCAACTCTAGTAACCTAAAGAAATTAATAAGAAGGAAGAGAGTGAGATCTGGGGCTATAACATCTCATTCTATTTACCTTCAGACTTTTAAATGCTCCTCGGACGAAATGAGATCTAGACCAGTCCCCCCTTCATGACCAGAATTCGGGGGTAACTTTAGTAACCTATAGAGAAATAAACAGGGTGGAGAGAGGGTGTGGTGTGCTGTGGTGCGGAGTTACCTCCTTATCATTTCCACCTGACTCTCCTGCCCGTTATGGGAGCGTCTTGCCTACTTACTGGAGCGTGAGAGGTAATTTGAATGTGAAGGGAGGGATTCTGCGTGTGTGTGTGTGTGTGTGTGTGTGTGTGTGTGTGTGTGTGTGTGTGTGTGTTCTCTCTCTCTCTTTCATCTTTACGCACACGTTCACCTAAAGGAGCCTTGTGTATGGGAAACAGGATATTAATTTCAGATATAAATAAAAGAATTGAAAGTTTTTGCAAAATTTATTAATCTATCGTAAAATAAAACTTAGATACTTATCATCTAGACACCCCCACTCCATTTTCTTTCCTCACAGCAAGCCGGACACATCTACAAGGGGGGAGAACTCTACTATTTTTCTTTTTCTCTCTTGCATTCTCGTTTCTCTTCTCTCTCATTTCATTCGTAGATCTGTTGCTGTTGTTGTTGTTGTGATCCCAGGTTCATCCGAAATTTAAACCCTGTGGACTGAAGGCTGAAGTTGCCCTCCTCCTATCCCGCAGTCCACCATCCTCCTTTAGGTGGGATAGGGAGGGAGTTGAAGGACGTCTGTTTGTGGGATCGGGAAGGGGACTAGGGGACATTTGTATGACCAAGAAGCTCCATCACCCAGTCATATCTGTGCCACCACGTGAAGGCGTCCCTCACTAGGCTCTCAAATTCACACTAGGTATACGAGACAACTACAATCATTCGTAGCAACTCTAATTCGTGTTTTAAGGTGCAAAAGACGTACCCAAACACCTTAACATCTACATAGGCACGTACAGTCGCTCCAAAAAGTCTCAGAAACCAGGTGATTGATAGTTTTATGGTGAGTAGTGTGTTAGAGAGGGACGCCTTCACGTGGTGGCACCTATATAACTGAGCGGCTCCACTGCCCGGGTATACAAACGTCCCTCATCTTCTCTAACCCAAGAAATAAGGTTGGCGGGCTTCAGGAATGGGAACTTCGGCCTGCAGTCGACCGAGCTCCCGTTTACAATTACTCCTATTAAGCATCTTTTTCATCGCTAAATTCTCGGTGACTGCTATCCATTCAGATCCGCCTTGGGAATAAATCGCCAAGCAGAATATGCGTGTACCTGCTCTTTAATATCCGTACAGGCAAGCAAAGTTATAGGGACCTATTCTCGTTGGCTTAGTATTTTTCGTAACAGCTCTTCCTCAGCGATTTAGTTCCTGTATCACACCTTAATATCCTCTTGTGTGTTTTTGATGTAAGCTACTGTACATTGACATTAAATAAGAATAATAATAATAATAATAATAATAATAATAATAATAAAATAATAATAATAACAGGGGGTCAAAAATACGAAGGTTTAACATCAACTATGAAAACATAAGACACACACACACACACATACACACACACACACACACACACACACACACACACACACACACACATACACACACAAGATGAAAAACACTAATAACAGGGAGTCAAAAATACGAAGGTTTAACATCAACTATGTAAAATAAAACACACACACACACACACACACACACACACACACACACACACACACACACACACACACACACACACAAAAGACGAAAAAGAACATTAAAATCTAACAAACTGTCCACACACACAAAAAAAAGGGCCGAGAGAATATCAAAGTCCTAGAGGGAAAATAAATCGCTTTGGAGAAACTGTGTTACGAAATAAACGCGACCTTAGAGCACAGTACGACGCGTCACAGTTCCTACACCATCACCGTGACGGAATGACACGCCTTAGCATTCGTTCATTTCTTATTTACCTGACCTTTCTCTTAGCTTCGTTCATCTTTTTCTCAGCCGCTCATTTCCTTAGTATTCATTCATTTTTTTTTTTAATATCTATTATCTTTTTTTTACATAATTTCTTTCCCTTCATCTGATGCAGGAAAAATAATAATCACGCACACGAAGAAAGTCATCAAGGCACCAATTTTTCCTTGCTCATTTTTCCCATTAATTTTCTCCCTTGATGTTTTTCTCCACTTTTTTTTTAATTTTCCTTCTTGGTTTTCTGATCTATTTTCTACTGCTGTTTTTTTGCCATTTTCTTGTTTTATTCTTGTTTTTTTGATCAATTATCTATATGTTTTCTTATTTTCTTCCTTCTTCCTGGTTTTCTTATCCATTATTCATATTTATTTTCTTAATTTTCTTGTTTATTTCCTTCTTGTTTTTTTTAATCAATTTTCTATACCGGTTATTGTTTTTCTCCATTTTCTTGTTTTTTTTCCGTCTTCTTGGTTTTCTTATTCATTTTCTGCAGTTGCTTTTTTCAATTTCTTGTTTTCTTCATGATTTTTGATCCATTATTTATATTTGTTTTCTTATTTTTCTTGTTTTCCTCCTTCTTCTTGGTTTCCTTATCCATTATTCACATTTATTTTCTTAATTTTCTTTTCTTCCTCTTGGTTTTCTGAGCCATTTTCTGTAGTTGTGTTCTCCATTTTCTTCGCTTTTCTTGGTTATCATCCACAGTGTACAAAGAATAAAATAATACTTTTATAAATGATCACAACATAGGGCACACTTCAGCCCATATTTTTAACATTTTCTTTAACCTTCATTATTATTTTCTTCGTTCAAGATTACTCCAATAAATAATATCACTTTAAAACATTCATCACCAGTCTATGATGTAAAATATTTCCCAAAGATGAACACATTGCTTTCAGACTAGATTAAAAAAATACATAAGTCAAACTTTAACACGCTTCGACGGAATACGATTTGGAAATTCAAATTATCTCAAATTTTCACGAAACCCATTTAAATCACGAGGAATATTTTTGAAGTGAGGTTGCTATCGTTACCTTGGCAAAATAAATGAATAAATAAATAAATACAAAGATAAATACATAAAATAAGTTAAAAAAAAAAAAGGAACATTAACTTGCTATCTTCCTCACTCAGGGATAATAATTTTGCTTGTCTGTATGATCTGTTTTTGGCCTAACTTTCGTCCCCATGTTTCAAAACTGAACACATATAAACACGAGTTGTATTCTAAGAGGCAGAGGAGGCTTCGTAGCACCTTCCATTTAGCGATTTGTTTAATTTAGTAATTTATTTTGTTTAGTGATTTATTTTATTTGTGATTTATTTAGTGATTTATTATATTTAGTGATTTATTCAGTGATTTATTTTATTTAGTGATTTATTTAGTGATTCACTTTATTTAGTGATTTATTTATTTAGTGATTTATTCAGTGATTTATTTTACAGTATTTAGTTACTTAATTTATTTTGTGATTTATTTTATTTAGTGATTTATTTAGTGATTCACTTTATTTAGTGATTTAGTGATTTATTTAGTGATTTATTTAGTGATTTATTCAGTGATTTATTTTACAGTATTTAGTTAATTTATTTAGTGATTTATTTTATTTAGTGATTTATTTAGTGATTTCTTTTATATTGTGATTAATTTAGTGATTTATTTTATTTATTGATTTATCTAGTGATTTATTTTATCTAGTGCTTTATTTTATTTAGTGATTTATTTTATTGATTTATTTAGTGATTTATTTTACTTAGTGATTTATTTTGCCTAATACGCCTTAACGCTTCATTGTATGCTATTTAGATCGTTCTTATATCGATATAACTTGGCATCAGTAGCACAGAAGAGGATACGTAATAAGAATAAATCGCTAGGGAAGAGATGTTACGGAACCAAAACCCCTCAGAACATCACCCCACAAGCCTTAGCGAATCAGGCAGCTTCACTAAGAATCACTGAGTCAAAATTATCATCAAGAATCACCGGAATTATCATCAAGAATCACCGGAATTATTATCAAGAATCACCGGAATTATCATCAAGAATCACCGGAATTATTATCAAGAATCACCGGAATTATCATCAAGAATCACCGGAATTATCATCAAGAATCACCGGAATTATCATCAAGAATCACCGGAATTATTATCAAGAATCACCGGAATTATCATCAAGAATCACCGGAATGATCACCAAGAATCACTACGAAAAATAATGACAGTGAGCGATGATTTCTGACAGCCAGTGTTGTGATATTCGCTGCCTAATAAAACTTCTCAGAATATTAAGTTTCATAATAAGTTTCATAAAGTTTCAAAATTAGTTTCATAATCAAGTTTCATAATTTTCATAATGATTTTCACATTAGGTTTCACAATGTTTCATAATTGTTTCATAATTTTCACATTAAGTTTCATAATGTTTCATAACTCAATTTTCCAAGTAAGTTTCATATTAAATTTCATAACAAGTTTCATAATGTTTCATATTAAGTTTCATATTGTTTCATAATAAGTTTCATAACAAGTTTCATAAGTTTCAGTTTCATAATCATTGGGTCAAAAAGTGGAACGATATTTATAACCGCGACTGTGCATTATTGAACGATAAAGTTTCAATATACACGATAAAGTTTCAAGTCAAAATTTTTTCCAAGAGTCACAAGTATCAATATGCACGATAAAGTTTCAAAATGCACGATAAAGTTCCAATACACACGATAAAGTTTCAAAATGCACGGTAAAGTTTCAAAATGCACGGTAAAGTTTCAAAATGCACGATCAAGTTTCAATATGCACGATAGCTTCAATATACACGGTAAAATTTCAAAATGCACGAGTTTCAATACGCACGATAAAGTTTCAATATACACGATAAAGTTTCAAAATGCACGATAGTTTCAAAATGCACGAGTTTCAAAATGCACGATAGTTTCAATATGCACGATAGTTTCAAAATGCCTTATAAAGTTTCAAAATGCATGATAAGGTTTCAGTACAAGTTTCATTATTAGTTTCTTAACCCTCCGTTCACCATCACGCTTCTAGCACATCAACATCTCATGCCGCCATTTGGTTTCATACGTTCCTGCTTTTCTTTCGACTCCTGCACTTATTTTGCTGGTATATGCGACTTCTGCTGCCTCGCCTGTGTGTGTGTGTGTGTGTGTGTGTGTGTGTGTGTGATTCCTTTTGCTCACAGACTCATTTTTACACCCGTGTGCGTAGGAGGAAAGGTTTATGCGTCAGGTTCTGTTTTTTGTCCGTCTGTCTGCCCTTCTGTCTTCCAGTCTATTAGCAAGATCATCCAAAATAAATAAATAAATAAATAAATAAATAAGTAGCAGAACTGCAGAAAGTCTGAATTAATAATTAAGGAAGGTCGGAAGAACAATCGATTAAATTTCGGCCAAAGCAGCTCCTATGTCATTCTACAGTCAAGAGCAAGGTCAGCTCAGTTCTGACTCGATTTGGGCCAAACTTGGTGGAAGGGTTGAGGCTCAGAATAGGATGAAGTGACTTAATTTTGAGAGCAGTTCGTCAAAGGTAGAGGTCAGAGGGCAAGGTCAAATACTCATCCCTGTAATTGAAGTAGTTAGGATTCGATTTCAAACAAGACAACACTGACAGGGTGCATACTTCCGCCAACGCCTATTCTACACATCTCAGATCACCACTAAAACTTAATCAACTTTTCCTTGGCCCATGACCCACATATCAACAAAATTCCATTGAAGTCCATCATTAACTTTTTGAGATATTTTGTGGACAAACTAACAAAGAAGGTCCTGAACCGGGACTGGAACTTGGATCACCACCAAAATTTAATCAATACTTTCTTGGCCCAGGACCCACATATCGGCAAATTCCACTGAAATCCATCGATAACTTTTTGAGATATCCCGTGGACAAAGAAACACGTAGACAGGTGTGAGTACATAACCTTCTCCAATTCTCGTTGGCGGAGGTATGAAACGTGGCAGAACGGTTCAAGATCAGCCGAGGATGAAGTGATTCCGTTTTCAGGACAAAAGGTCAAAGGTCAAGGACACAAGGCAACATCAATTTAAGAGTTTCTGATTCAAATTAAACCACAGTTGCTAGACTGGTTGAGGGTAAGGCAAGAATGAAGTAGAGTTTAAGAACAACTGGTCGAAGGTCATGGCCACAGGATACAGTCAAGGGTCCCGCCTTAGATCAATATTGCAGTGCATGTGTGTTGTAATTTCTGAGCGCCGCTTCTTGCTTGTCGCTGGAGTACGCGGTCTGATCGAAAAGTATCCGACCTTTAGCTGGTGAAAAAATAATAATAATAAGCTTACTTGCTGAGTTCAGACTTTACTCCTCATCAAAGTATTCCCCTTGAGACTCGACAAACAGCCCTGTGGTCCTTCCATTGCTGGAAACATTTTGTAAAGTTTTGGAGATTACCAACAAGATCTTTGTCGCATTTGTCTTTATTTGTGTCCTCAAATCTCGAACCATTCTGCAGCATCTTCAGTTTAAAAAATACCCAAAGTCGCAGGGAGTCATGTCAGAAGAGTATATAGCTTGCTGGACCTGTGTGATCCAGTGTTTGGCCAATAAATCCTGGATGAGATGGGGTGAATGGGCTGAAGCATTGTCGTGGTGAAGCTGCCAGTCCATCGCCTCCCACAACTCTCATCTCTTGCGATGCACTCCATTCTGAAGGCGATGGAGAACTCCCAGGCAGTACTCATTATTGATTGTTAGGCCTTCTGGAGCAAACTCATAATGACCAACACCCTGGTAGTCGGGGAAAGAAAAAAAATGCCAGCATGACCTTCACCTTGCTCTGAACTTGCCCTGCGTAACACCTATTGTTTAATCGCCAAAAGCCTGCTGAATCTTCCTGATGGTTTCACATTGCGTGTCACCAAGTTTTTGAAAAAATTTGATGCAATTTATGTCATCGCGGCACAAGATGAAAATGCTACGAACAAGCTGAACACGTCCTCAAATACACGCTGCTCAGTTTCTGGGTTGGGTGTTGAACATATCTGAACATGCAAACAATGATTCAAGGCCACACTCCACTGAGTCGTGTCCCTTTGCTCCTATTGGTTTGCTAGGGAAAATATATATATATATATATATATATATATATATATATATATATATATATATATATATATATATATATATATATATGGTCAGATATTTTCGATCAGACTTTACGCGGAAAAACAAATAAAAAATAAACGGGTCTGTGTACTGTGCTTCTGAGTTATTGTGACACTGCAGCTAAGTGTACCAGTGTATTGAACAGCAGTGGCAATAGGTATGTAAGTGTGTGCGTATTTTGAAGTCTTGGCGTAAAAAAAAAATCATTTGGAAATGTTATTCTGTATATGTTGTACAACTAGCCAAAATGTACCGCAACCCTTTAATATCGAAAAGGGCCCAAATTCGCAAAATGTTCCCTCATAACAAATATTATTATTATTTTTTTTTAGGTAGATCAAGAGAAGTTAATTTCCATAGTCTCCTTCCTGTGTCCATCCTATAATTACAAAAATAAATTAAAAGAAGTGATGGAGCTCTTCTTCCGTGGTTATATTTCCACAACTTTTGCTGACATGGAAGGCGGCAGCAGAGGCGGACTAGAGGGAGTACCGGTATTCTCTGTGGCTTTGGAGACGTCGCAACACCTCTTCCTTAGCGATTTAGTCTGAATATTACATCTCAACAGCCCCTTGTATGCTGTTTATATCGTTTTAACATAGTTTTCATTACTATATTCACTTTACCTTAACTTGGCCCTGATTGTTGTCCTTTTGCAGCCTAATTCAAAATGCTCAGTGGAAGAATAGGACGATACTTCGGTTTGAAATTCTTCCCATAGCACTTCTTCGTGACTAGTATTATTTTCTAGTGTCTATCTATTGTCAAAACTCAGCACTGAAGATGGGAAGAGGCCAATCTTAGTCCAAGTTAGAGTAAAACGGGTATACCACACAAGAGGATAGCGAGGGGTAATCCGCGGACTAAATCGCCAAAGAAGAGGCGTTTCGTAATCCCCAAAGCCACTGGCACTAGAGCGTGAGGCGTAGGAGTCAGTCCTTGGGCAGCGCAGAGTCACTTTTCCCGCGGACGTATATCCTGGTGGCCTTAGTGCCCAACACACGGTCGAGGAGGGAGGTCTTGGTGCGCTTCCTGACGTTCTGCACCTCCTTGAACACCTCGTGGAACGCGTTGGCCACCTGCAGCACCTGTTCAGACGCCGCCACCTCGCAGAAGAAGCACTCCAGGTCCTTGGCCAGAATCTCTCCTGATGGGAAAGAAGAGGAAGAAGCCTTAGATTATATGCCTAGAGACTTCACGAAGACATTAAGGCAAACATTCATGTTTTGCTGAAGCCTTTCCCCTTGTTCAGACACCGACATCTTGAAAAAAAGGGAAAAATCCAGGTCCTTGGTTAAAATCTCGCCTGTTGGGTGGGAAGGACAATAAAGGCATACGTTACTGCCTATCGAGTACACGAGGTAAAAAAAGAAAAGAAAAAAAGGAGGGGTGGACAATTAGTTATCCCTTCTTTCAGATGCCGCCACTTAGCAGATTCTTGGCTGGGATCTCGCCTTCTGAGAGGGAAAGCATGAGGTCCAACACAAGCATGAACTAATTAATGCAAGGATGTTTATATGTATCTATTTATGTGAGTGTATGTATATATGCTTGTATCCATGTATGAAGTTATGTATATGTATGTATGTTAACAAAATATCTCACCAATGCGGGTTCCGATTTTGGTCAACTTTCGTACATACATTGTGTGTGGGTCTGGGAAGAAATAGTTCCATTTTGATGTGGAGTGATCAAACGTCAAAGATCAAGGGGTCAAGATTAAATTCACGGGGTGGCGTCATCACATCACTGCTTGATCAGATTTGGGTAAGAATTGGCTTGTACTTTTTGTGTGGCTGTGGGAAAAATTAACCCCACTTTGTTCCTTTCCTGTTAAAAAGTAAGGTCAAAGATCAAGGTCTAAATTCAGAGTGAGGCGTTATCTCATGAATGCCTGATCCGATCCGGGTAAAAATTTTGCGCATCCATTGTGTGTGTGTGTGTGGATGGGGGAAGCAGTGTTTTGATTCTCCTGCAGATCCATCGAAGGCCAATCTCACGGGCAGATATCAAATTTCGGGCGCTGTGTGGCTCTTCTCTCCGTGGGTCTGTTGGTGTTTGACTTGCTTTATTTCCATCTGTAGTCTCTGAGCACTGTATCTGCTTAACTTTCTGACTGGGATGAGTGTGTATGGCATGAACTAAATCGTCAGTCACACCAACTTTCTGACTAGGAGGAGTGTGTATGGCATGAACTAAATCGTCAGTCACACCAACTTTCTGACTAGGAGGAGTGTGTATGGCATGAACTAAATCGGCAGTCACACCAACTTTCTGACTAGGAGGAGTGTGTATGGCATGAACTAAATCGGCAGTCACACCAACTTTCTGACTAGGAGGAGTGTGTATGGCATGAACTAAATCGGCAGTCACACCGGGGTTAGACACCAAAAAATATCGCTAAGTGTCTCTGCGTCACAAGCACTAAAAGGATTACCAGCCGGCCCCGAAGATGAACGTGTAGTCGACTTGTTAGATGATAATACAGGTGGAATGTGGTTGTGTCTACGTAATTTATCGATATACAAATGTTGCTGCTTAACCCTAGTCTGTATGGAGGAGCAGACTCGTTGACCACATGTTAGTAATTGCTTCTGTGGGGCCGTCCTACAGGTATGGTACGTGTAGGGATCCGGTGCCCCCTTGTGGTAGACAGCGTCTCTCCAGGGTCGAATCTGGGCACATCTCACGGCGAGGTGTAGGGAAGGAGAGGAAAATATGAAGTTTGGCTCCTGGATGAACGCCGCATCTGCTCCAGTCTGGGTGCATAGCGTCACCACGTGTAGGCTGCCCGTCACGCCACTTCTACACAGTAATCGGAGTTAGTGGCTTCTCTCGGCTAAATAAAATTATCTAGTGTAGCAAGGGAAAAAAAAAAAAAAAAAAAAAAAAAGGTCCTGTCATTTTAGAGAGAGAGAGAGAGAGAGAGAGAGAGAGGTGATATTTAGTGAGTGAGGACGGAGGTGAGGGTGAGGGTAAGTGGGTAAAGGTGGGGGTGAGGGTGTAGATGATGAGATGGTGGTGCGGTCGGGGTAAACTGTTTACTGGGGGTAATACAGAGCCTGACACATGCTTCCTCTCCTCACACATGCCACTGCGTCATTTGCCACGTCCCCCTCCACGTGTCGCTCAAGATATATAAATGTTATTAATGTACTGAGATATATATATATATATATTTTTTTTGTTTATTTTCATCGTTCATACACTGATTTTGTTTCGATACTCTCTTCAAAAATAGACCACACACACACACACACACACACACACACACACACACACACACACACACACACACTACCTGTAAGATTTTTATACACGGGTTCTACTATACATATTCAATTAGATTCCGGATTTATTTTCTGGGTTTCTATAATTGTGGTGTTGGAGAGCGAAGCCTTCTCGCGATGGCACCGATTTAACCAGTCGGCTCCTCTGCCTGGTTATGCAAACGTCCCTTAACTCCCTCCCTATCCACTGAAAAAAGGATGGTGGACTGATGGAGGAGGGAAAATTCAGCCTACAGGGCACTGGATTTAAGAATCATATGAGCCTGGGGTTGCAACTACTACTACTATTACTACCACTATTACTACCACCACCGCTATTACTGCTCCCACTACTACTACTGCAGTACTACCACTACTACCACCACCACCACCACCATCACTACTACTGCTACTACTACTACTACTGCAATACTACCACCACCACTACTACTACTACTACTACTACTACTACTACTACTACTACTACTACCACCACCACCACCATTACTATTACTACTACTACTGCTACTACTACTACTCTTTGACCTAAAACTAACATTTCTCCATCTTGATTGCTGAGATGTAACAGTAGATTAACACTAGAATACGATGCTAGTCACGAAGAAGTGCTATGGAGAGGATGTAGAGCCATAACATTGTCTATTTCTGCCACTGAGCTATGTGAAATAAGCTGCAAACGGGCGAAAATCTGGGCCAAGTTAAGGTGAAAGGAGTATAGTGATATATGAATTATCAGGTGACGTGGTGTTAATATTTTCTCTCTCTCTCTCTCTCTCTCTCTCTCTCTCTATTAGGCCACAAACATAGGTCAACTTCCTTACGCCATGAGATCAAGATGGGTGAAGGGGATGGGTGAGAGGGATGAGTGAGGGGGATGGGTGAGAGGGATAGGTGAGGAGGATGGGTGAGGGGGATGGGGTGAGGGGGATGGGGTGAGGGGAATGAGATGAGGGGGATGGGGTAAGGGGGATGGGGTATGTGGGATGGTGTGAGGGGGATGGGGTGAGGGGGATGGGTGAGGGGGATGGGTGAGGGGGATGGGGTGAGGGGGGATGAGGTCATAGAGAAGGCAGAGCTATTAGGAAATATTTTGGGTCGACAAGAATATAAGGGGAGGGGGAGGGGAGGGAGGGGGAGTAGAAGGGAGGGAGAGGGAGGGAGGGGGTGAGGGGAGGGAGGAGGGAGGGGTGCCATACACAGTGCCAAGGCAATAACTCAATCTGACACCCTGACCATCACTACTCCTTGCCATATAATACTCTCGTCTATAGTGTGTTCATTTTTAGTTGGCGGTGATTTTTGCCGTTTTGCGGGTTATTTCGAGCTGGTTAGTGCTAGAATATGGTAATGTGGGCGTACACACACACACACACACACACACACACACACACACACACACACACACACACACGCACACACACACACACACACACACACACATTGTAGCTTACAAATACCCATGCACACAAACCCCAAACGTAAACACACACACACACACACACACACACACACACACACACATCGTGAACTACCAATACCCAGGCACACAAACTCCGAACCTAAACACACACAGACACACAGACACACAGACACACACACACACACACACACACACACACACACACACACACACATATCGTAACTTACCGATACCCATGCACACAAACTCCGAAGCTAAACACACACACACACACACACACACACACACTGGAGGATGATGGGGGTGGATGTGTGTGCTGACTGGCAGTAAAAATAATGAGAGGAGGCGACGGACGGGAATGAGGAAGTCAGGTGTGTGTTTAGGATCCTTATAGATTTCGTTTTTTTTTTTTTTTTTTTTTTAATGCGAGGAAGAAGGAACCAAAGGCCATGAGCCCGCAGTAACAGTTCCCTCCAAGAGAAAAACAAACTACAATAGAGAGCTAAATTCAAGATCCAATCATTTTGAGATGCCTGGACACGCTGCGTTTGAAAGACTGCAGATCATAGGCAGCAGGAAATACAGATAGAGGGAGATAGTTCCAGAGCTGACCTGTTGCATAAATGAAAGACTGGGAGCAACGGTTAACTCTTGCATTAGAGAGTGGGACAGAAAAGGGATGAGAGTTTGCTGCCAGACGGGTGCTACGCGCCCGTCGTAGAGGTGGAGGAATGCAAGCAGACAGTTCAGAGGAGCAGTGACCATTAAAGTAGCGATAGAAAAGAGATAAAGATGCAACAGTGCGGCGAAGAGACAGAGGTTGAAGGGAGTCAGTAAGAGGAGGAGAGTTAATGAGACGAAAAGCCTTTGACTCCACCCTATTGAGAAGAGCTGTATGTGGGGAGCCTCCCCACACATGAGAGTTGTACTCCACACAGGGGCGGATAAAACCCCTGTATAGAGTCAACAATTGTGCAGGGGTAAAGAAAGAGCGGAGTCGGCTTAGCACACCCAATCTCTTGGAAGCAGATTTTACAAGAGATGTAATATGATCTTTCCAAGATAAGTCCCGAGTAAATGAAACCCCAAGCATGTTCAAGGATGATGCAGGATTAAGCTGAATATTATTAAACATTAATGGGTATACCTGTGGAAGATTTTGTCGGGTTGATAGGTGTAAGAACTGAGTCTTAGATGCATTAAAGACAACCATATTATTTTTACCCCAGTCAGAGATACGAGCCAAGTCAGACATTAGGTGTGCCATAGCCTCATCCCTTGTTTAGAAAGGTGAAGGGTGGAGTCATCAGCGTATGAGTGGATAGGGTTAGATGTACAGCTTAGAAGATCATTGATGAATAAAAGGAAGAGAGTTGGTGATAGGACAGAGCCCTGAGGAACACCACTGTTGATAGATCTAGGAGAAGAACGATGGCCGTCTACAACAGCGGCTATAAAACGACCAGAAAGGAAGCTAGCGATGAAGGCACAGACAGAAGGATAGAAACCGTAGGAGGGCAGTTTGGAAATTAAAGATTTATGCCAGACTCGATCGAAAGCCTTTGAGATGTCAAGTGCAATGGCAAAGCTTTCGCCAAAGTCCCGAAAGGAGGATGACCAGGAGCCTGAAAGGTAGGTGAGAAGATCGCCAGTGGAGCGTCCCTGACGGAACCCATACTGACGATCGGAAAGAAGGTTGTGATAGGAAAGATGCCTTAAAATTTTTCTATTAAGAATTGACTCGAAAACTTTTGAAATACAGGATGTTAAAGCAATTGGACGATAGTTGGAGGGTTGGGAGTGGTCACCCTTCTTTGGGACTGGCTGAATGAGAGCAAACTTCCAGCAAGAAGGAAAGGTACAAGTTGACAGACAAAGGCGAAAGAGTTTGCCTAGGCAGGGTGTAAGCACAGAAGCACAGTTCTTGAGAACAACAGGAGGGACCCCATCAGGCCCATATGCCTTGTTAGTACTGAGGCCAGTGATGGCAGAAAATACATCAACTGAAGAAATTTTAATGTCAGCCATGAGGAAGTCAGAGGGGAGAAGTGATGGAGGAACAGCACCGGAATCGTCTAATTAGTCTGCACATTACGGCTATCTGGGTGCTGTGCTGTGCTGTGCCATGGAGGAGGACTGGTGTTTATGGGCTGGGCTGTTGAGGATTGCTGTTACTTTGCTGCCTTATGTGTAGGGCTGTTGCTGTTAATGTTATGAGTTTTTCCTATTACTTCTATTATGCTTTTCGGGTGGTGTGGATGTCGCTCGTGGTAGACATGTTTCTGAGCATGTACACGGGTATGGGGACTGGGGAGAGGGACGCCTTCATGCGGTGGCACTGATACAGCCTTCCTATGTCCCACGGGTGCCACCCTATCCCTGAAAAGGAGGATGGTGGGCTGCAGGAGAGGGGTAGTCTCAGCCTACCCCCTCCACCTCCACCTGGTTTATGTTCCAGATGAACCTGTGGCTGCTACTACTACTACTACTACTACACGAGTGATAGTGGACGAAAATAGGTGCCTTGTATCTTAGCTATGTGTCATGTGAGAGGACGAATATACTGCCTTGAATCTTAGCTATGTCATGTGAGGGGACGAATATAGCTGCATGTGATTCAGAATGTGACAGTTCATGTGATAAAGAATGAGTATCGCCGCCATACATCTTATCTATACGTCAAACCCTGAAGAGAATGATAGAGGATTATCTTGAGAGGGCAAGGTCAGAACAGGGAACTAGCGCCCGCATTCTTAAACTTTTCCTTCTCTTTTAGATGCATGGGAAGGTCATCCTTCGTTGAACTGGTATTCTTTAAAAAAATCCTTCTCTTTCTGAGCTGCGCGAAGGGCAAGGTCTTCTCTTCGAGCAGGCGAAATTATTGGAACTTGACGGAATCATTTGACTAGTCTCTTCAAAAATCCCTTCGCAATTTCAGTGCGTTCTATTGTAGTTTATTGTCAAATATATTTAAAATATCGATGAAAGGTACTGTACAATTTTATTTATATGATTTACAACGATATAGTGATTTTTTAAAGTGCTATTTGTACCTCTTTAAACGTGTTACCCATGTCGGCTGAGACGTTTTGCCAGACATAAACAGAGCAGACGACGTACTACCTCCGATATTCATCCAGTCTTATATGATCTGACACTGACAAATCTTATACATTATGGCTAGGGTCATACGAGGATTTTTTTTCAAGAAATATTTGCTTGTTAATTTGCCCGGAAAAGGAAAATCTGCCGTCAAGGTCACACAAGTGGTTCGGCTCGTGTCTTCCTGCGGGAAAAAAACAGTGAGCGCCGCCATGCGAGTACATGAGTTAACAAGTGATTCTCACATTTACGAATAACAACATTAAAGATAATAATATTCCTCGAATATAATTTATTATGAAACTATTGTCTTGAGGAGTGAACACCGCTGCGGTGTTGGCCAGAATGGCATTTATGGCTGAATACAAATCCAACAGTACGGATGTGGTAGCCACCTCCCACGTCTCAAATGTGTTGTGCTTTCATTATCCAGCACGAGATATGCGTGTTTTGATGTATTAATTTATAAATTTAACGCTCCACCATACCAAATATCAGCAGAATGGGTCGTTTTAGCTTAACACGGCTACCAACCTGAACATTTTCCCTTCCCTTCCAAGGGAATATGTCTGGATACCGATGGAAGTCAAAACTCCTTCAACGGGAAAGTTTAGGGAAAGATTATTTTAAGAATACGGCAATAAGACCCGTACTCTTGTCTGGTAAGGAAGCTCCCAAACACCACTTCCTAAGCGATTTATTTATGGATATGGCTAGTTAATATCCTTTCGTAAGTTATTTATGCAGAGTATGGCGATACTGGAATGGTTTATATAACATAAAAGTGGACCGTAATGTTTGATAAGCAAAATAAATCGCTTAGGAAAAGATGTTAGGGAGCTTCATTGACCGGCGAGAATACAGGCCTAGGAGGGGACACGGTATGTTGGAGAGAGAGAGAGAGAGAGAGAGAGAGAGAGAGAGAGAGAGAGAGAGAGAGAGAGAGAGAGAGAGAGAGAGAGAGATTTCGTAACACCTCTTCCTTTGCGATTTAGTTTGGAGACAGCCGTACTAGAATTAAAAACACGTGAATAAGGTGACATCTTATACTTACGTGTCTCCCACCTACACCTTCCTATGAAAAAAATAAAAAAAATGGCGCATCGTCCTCCAATAAGAAATTAGATATTCGTATGTTTATATCTAGGAAAACATAAGACTGGAGGTAATATTATGAAGCTTAGATAAGATGGCATTGTACTGAAGTGGCTAACAGTAAGAAATCTCTGTTTAGTTTGTATGGGCTAAACTTACCTGTACCCTTTTCACTCCTACCTGGCCCAAAATTGCCATCCCTCCGTCTTGACTAGTGTGGTATGGTGAGAGATTAACACTAGAATAGGATGGTGGTCACGAGGAAGTGCTCTGGGCAGAACAGAGAGCGGTAAAGTATTATGTTTTTTTGCCACTAACTTCCTGGAAATATGCTGTAAAAGGACGACAATCTGGGCCAAGTTAAGGTGAGGGGAGTATAGTTTTGGAGATTTAACACCTCTTCCTTTGCGATTTATTTTACTAACACCATCTTTCTGTTCTCTCACAAATATCACCTTAATATCCACA